>NC_073303.1:319696538-320056538 GCF_027595985.1 Sorex araneus | reverse complement strand
CAGACACCCAACACACCAAAAATAATTCAACAATCCTACTCCTAGGTACCAGGATGGGACATGAATGACTATAAACTATAACTAATAGTAGACAGATGATAGGTAAAGAGTTGGGCAGGTGGTAGGTAGATTACAGATGATAGAATACAGGAATCAGAATTACCAGACAATATCAGCCTTGACTTCTAACAACCATATAAGTAAATGTCACTTTTGTATTTATATTTGTTGAAACAGATCATGAGATCAAACTCCCAAAATCAGTTCCATCTATCCAAGCTACTTGCACAGTTGGAAGAAGAGTGACATTTGCCTCAACTTAGCCAAATAAACTCAAGTTGCAACGATAACACATATGTCTATTAGGTGCTACAGCATGGAATTCATGAGTACGATCCTGACTTGATGTTAAAGATTACTAGATTTTTACATCACAGTTAATGACAGGAATAAGCAACCATGAATTATGCATCATTATGCAGTCCTGATAATACTTCAGCATTATATATGCTGTAGGGGACACATGAACAAAATTTCCTTACACTTGACTTGCTTGACATAAACTAAGACAGTCACTGTCTGGAGTTTACAATCATGAGCCCTGAAATATGTGCAAGCCTGCCAGAACACGAACTCTTAAGCATAGCTGTTATGTAACATCATGGATAATGAAGAAATCATCCACAATTAATGGTAAAGAAAATGCCTCAGAAGAAGCCCCACAACTGGAAATACTTACAGATCACCTGATGAATACTCAAAGCTCACGGAAACAATGAAGTAAATGGGATATCAAGATAAAACATCATGAAAAATCAAATACATAATTAACTCTACACAGTAATTTTTACAGTTAAGGTTATAGTAGTTAAACTAAAAATTACACTAGAGTGCGTGAGCTGCCCACACCCATGTGATGCGATCACACGCATATAGTGCCCGAATATGTTGCCCGAATCTCCCCTCCTGATTCTCATACTTTAACGTTGGGATGTGTCATGGGCTCTCATCTTTGGAGAATTCCACATTCTTGTGCATTATTCTCTCTCTCTCTCTCTCTCTCTCTCTCTCTCTCTCTCTCTCTCTCTCTCTCTCTCTTTCTTTCTCTCCCCACCTCCCCATTCCTTCCCCTTCCCCTACACACAAAAACTCATCAGAACTCCTGAGAACTTCCAAATATAACTTGTCTTTACTTCAGTATCCTCCTGAAATTCTTTTCTTAGAGGCAAAGGTAGAAGACCCAGAAGGACTAGAACTGACTTTCATCTTCTGCAAGGAGCAATTCCTACAGCAGACTCTATGCCACTCTGCCACCCAGCCTTCCCTGGGGAGCAGAGTTGTATATAGAGAGAAATATCAGGTTTTCTTCTCAAGGCTGCTTCCTCTTGTCTCACCCAGGAATCTCACTTGGCATCTTTAAGAGACAACCACAAAGGGATCATTCAGTGAAGAATTTCAAGAGGAAGGAGGAAAATCTCCTGTGGAAAAACTCTGAAATTCTAATATAAGGAAATATGAATTCAAATATCATTTAAAATAAATAACTACACAATACATATCTATAAAACATATATTATGTATAATATATTATATATAAAATATAAATATATAGTATATAAATATATGTGTAAATAGATGTTTATATGAACATATAAATACATAGATTAATATATAAATATACAATATAATTTATAACATAAAATATAATATATGATATATAAATATATAAGAAATGTATAAAATATATAAAATGATGATGATATATAAAAGCAAAAAATAATAATGTTTATTGGGCCACACCAAGCAATGCTCAGGCTAACTTCTGGTTCTGCACTCAGGGACATATGTTAATATCAAAAATAGATATTAAAGATATAGAGTCCTACCAGCAAGATAAGACACACACATATACAATTGTAAAAATTGCAAAAATACAATTGAAGAATCTATGTGTGTGATTACAAGCACACACATAAGATTCTTTAATTTTATTTTTACATGCCAGAAGGAAAATGACATGATATACCAAATACATTAAGTAAAAAACATCGCCAGTAAAGAATAGTTTCCAAGTTAATTTAGACAATAGTTTAGAAAAGTAATAAAAAAATTTACAGATAAATAATAGTTAATGACTTTTAACTGACTCTAAAACTATTAACCTATTAAAGGCAAAGAAACCACACTTGGATATAGTAAGGTGCTTTAAAAATCATAAAGTCTTCTTAGTGATCCCTTCTCTATTCCATGTGCCTTCTCCCCTCCACTCACGAAGCAGTCTTCCAGCTTTGGGGCAATCCTCCTGGCCCTTGTATCTACTGTCCTTGTATGTCAGCCTCATGTGATGTTATTCTATACTTCACAAATGAGTGCAGTCCTTCTATGTCTGTCCCTCTCTTTTTGACTCATTTCACTTAGCATGATACTCTCCATTTCTATCCATTTATAAGCAAATTTCATGACTTCATCTCTCCTAATAGTTGTATAGTATTCCATTGTATAGATGTACCAAAGTTTCTGTAACCAGTCATCTGTTTTAGGGCACTCAGGTTGTTTCCAGATTTTGGCTATTGTGAATAATGCTGCAATGAATATATAGGTACAGATGTCATTTCTACTGTACTTTTTTGTATCCTCGAGATATATTCCCAGAAGTGGTATTGCGAGGTCATATGGAAGCTCAATTTCTAGGTTTTCAAGGACTGTTTTCCAGAAGGGCAGGACCAATTGACATTCCCACCAACAGTGAAAGAGCGTCCCTTTTCCCCCACATCCACACCAGCATTGGTTGCTTTTGTTCTTTTGGATGTGTGCCAGTCTCTGTGGTGTGAGATGATATCTCATTGTTGTTTTGATTTGCATCTTGCTGGTCACTAGCGATGTGGAGCATTTTTTCATGTGCCTTTTGGCCATTTGTATTTTTTTTTGAGAAAATTTCTGTTTATTTCTTCTCCCCATTTTTTTTTTTTTTTGCTTTTTGGGTCACACCCAGCGATGCTCAGGGGTTACTCCTGACTTTGCATTCAGGAATTGCTCCTGGCAGTGCTTGGGGGACCATATGGGATGCCGTGGATCGAACCCGGTTCGGCCGCGTGCAAGGCAAACGCCCTACCCGCTGTGCTATCGCTCCGGCCCCTCTTCTCCCCATTTTTTGATGGCGTTGGAGTTTTTCTTCTCATACAATTCTACTAATGTCTTGTATATCCTGGATATTAATCCTTTATCAGATGGATATTGGGGATAACTAAGAAAATGATGGCTGGAGGAACCAGTTGGGATGGGAGATGCATGCTAAAAATAAATAATGGAACAAACATGATGACCTCTCAGTGTTTGTGTTGCAAGCTATAATGCCCAAAAATAGAGAGAGATTATGGGGAATATTGTCTGCCACGGAGGCCGGGAGAAGGTGGGAAAGGGGGAGTATACCCTGGATATTGGTGGTGGGGAATGTGCACCTGTGGAGGGGTGGGTGTTTGATCATCGTGAGATTGTAATCCAAACATAAAAGTGTGTAACTATCTCATGGTTATTCAATAAAATAAAATTTAAAAAATCATAAAATGTGGGAAAGGACAGTAACAATAGCCTTCAAAAATGAAATAGAGCCTTATATGCCATAAATATACAGGGCTGTTTAAGTTCAAATGTTATAAACTTAAAGGGGTATGTAAGTGTAGATGTTAATATTATGGTAATCTTGACAAGCATATTTAGAAGAAAGACAGTGAAAGAATCACAGGGGAGGTGATCACAGTATAATAAACATTTTAAAAGAAAGGAGAGAATATTTAATGACCAAAGAAACACAATTTGAAAAAAAATCACCAATAATATATGGTATTCAATGAATTAGCTAAATATAATGTCCTGAACTCAGCAATTCAATGATGTCAAGTGGTTGAATGTATCAATAAGTATGAGTCCACATCCTACTTCCTTAACAGGAGATTCACTTTGATTTCAGTAATAAACAAAGGTTCAAAGGTTTGCAAAATAATCACAAGTGCTAATGGCAGCCTTAAAAAGACAAGGGTAATCATAGTTTTGTTAAGCAATTTATATTTCAAGTTAAAAAGGCTATTAAAGAACAGGGATAGACATTGCACAATATTAACAAAATACTTTATCAGAAGAACTTAATAGTCGTTAACATATTGTGAAAAAAAATGTTGGTATAATAATACATAAATCAGCTAGGAAAAGACCTGAACAAAAACACTGACAGCAATATAATAATAACAAAAAGCAATACACTCCACTAAAGTACATATAAACACAATAGAAAACCAATAGGAAATAACAACTAGTTCATCTTAATATACATGTTGAGATTTTTCATCCTCCAAGTGACAAATGCACATTTACTGCAATGTGTATGAGCCTTTCTCTAGGTTATAACACACTATTGGGTGCAAAACAAGTGCCACAATAATCATAAAGATTAAAATTGGATCAAGTGTACTTTCAGATCACAATGGACTGGTAATAGAAATAAATCATTAAACAGAAAGTTGGGAAAAATACTCACACACTGAATACTGTCCCTGTAGCACTGTCATCCCGTTGTTCATTGATTTGCTTGAGCAGGCATCCAGTAACATGTCCATTGTGAGACTTGTTAGTGTTTTCAGCATATCGAATACACCACGGGTAGCTTGCCAGGTTCTGCTGTGGGGGCGGGATACTCTTGATAGCTTGCCGGGTTCTCAAAAAGAAATGGAGGAATTGAACTTGGGTCAGCCTCATGCAAGGCCAACACCCTACCAGCTATGCCATGACTCCAGTCCACACTGAATACTAAACAGCATAAATTGAATAATAATTTTATCGATGAAAAAATCCAAGAGTATATAAAAATAATTTTGAAATAAAGAAGACATGAGAACTTATGTCACAATATATAATAGAGCAAACATATCAGAACATATTTAATAGAGCAAAAGCAATGTAGATATTAAGTATAGATATTTCATGATAATAAGTGTAGATAATTTGTGGTCGTGATCATGAAAATGTAGCTATTACTAAAATAAAGGTACATATTAGGAATAATAAGATAGGTAAATGAGCAATCTAGTATGAAGTCTTACAGAACCAGAAAAAGAAAATAAGAAATTTTCATAAACATGAAAGAAATAAGGAAAAAATAATTAAATTAAAATTATGAAGGTAGTATTCCATTGTGTAGATGTGCCATAGTTTCTTTATCCATTCGTCTGTTCTTGGGCACTTCGGTTGTTTCCAGATTCTGGCTGTTGTGAATAGTGCTGCAGTGAACATAGGAATGCAGATGGTGTTTCTGCTGTCTGTTTTGGGGTCCTTGGGGTATGTAATTTATATAAAAGAATCTCTCTAAGGTCTGAAGCTGTGACTAGCAAACAGCTGTCTGTAGTGTGCTTCTGTTAAACACTCTTATGTTCCTCTATTTGTGTGTAAACTTCTGAAGCCTCAGTGTCAATGTAAATGAAATTTATGATTCCATAAGCAATGTGTTAAGTTCAGATATTTGGAAATTTGACAATTACTTCATATATTGATGCTGTATTTCTAAAATTTGCTTTTTTGTCAGTTATTTATCTCAATTTACTGCATTGTTAAGATAATAATACAGATAATATTACAGATTGAAACCTGTAAATTAGTAAATGCATCTATTTTTAATAGTTTGGAATATTTTTACTTCCTCTCAGAGAATTATTAATTAAATTCAATTCTTTTTATTGAATCACCATGGGATGCAGTTACAAAGCTTTCATGTTTAAGTTTTAGTCATATAATGATCAAACACCCATCCCTCCACCAGTGCACATTTTCCACCACAAATGTCTCCAGTATTCCCCCTTTTTTCACACCCCTTTCCCTGCCTCTATGGCAGACAATTTCCCCCATACTTTCTTTCTACTTTGGGGCATTATAGTTTGCAATATAGATACAAAGAGGTTATCATGTTTGGTCCTTTATCTACTTTCATCACACATCTCCCATCCCGAGCGATTCCTTTAACTTAGTGGTCCCTTCTCTATTCCAGCTGCCTCCTCCCCCATCTCATGAGGCAGACTTCCAACTATGGAGCAATATTCCTGGCCCTTGTGTCTACTGTTCTTGCGTGTCAGTCTCATATTGTGTTATTTTATATTCCACAAATGTAACTAATATTCTAAGTGACTCAAATCCATGAAATTTTACTATTTAATATCAACCTTCTAGTTAAAGATACCTTATCCCTGGCCAAATAAATGAATAAATAAAAAATTAATGGTATAGGTACCAACCATGGCCCAATCAGCAGCACTGCTTAGAACCCACTGAGCTATGCCAGGTGTCTTTCCTGAGCTCTGATCCCAGAGTAAGGTCTAGCACAGCTGGGTGTGGCCTAAAAGTTTTTATTTCATTTCATTAATTCATTTATTTTATGGCAAATACCATAGCTCTGCTTTCCCAGCGTACGCTGAGACCAGCTTTGGTCAATGAGATGGAAGCGGAAGGAAGGCGCCCAGGCGGCTTCCCGGTACTGCCTTCTCTTGATGGGCTCTGGGTTCAGTCTCTGGCACAGTATCAGTAACAAAATGGTTCATTCTATGTCCGTGAGGTCAAACCAAGATAATGGCAGAGATGCCAGCCTTGTCACTGCTAAGCAAGGCCCGCTTTTCTATAGGTGACAAAGAAATCACTCTTTGCTCACCAGCTGAGATAAGGCTTTCTGTTGCTTTGTGCCTGACTCACCCTTGGTACTTCCTTCTACTTTTACCCCTGAGGGGAGGAATGCCTGCAGGTGCCACAAGCACTCTGGATGCTGCAGAACATCTGCTCTGTTCGTATTTGATCTTTCTTCAAATCTTTTTAATTTTAGTTTAGCTTTTTGTTTTATTTAGTCATCATGAAATTATAAAGTTATTCCTATTTTAAACATACAGTGTTTCAACACTGATCCCTTCACTAGGGTGACTTCCCTCCACCAATGTCCAACCCCATTTGTCTCCACAAGTCTATTTCTAGATGAGACATTTTTTAAAATAAATATTTGCTCACCGTTTTACAATGCTACTGCTGATAGGTTTTATACATAACACTTTACTACCTTTCAGCACCACCTCCTCCCCTGTTCAACGTTTCTCTCAACCACAGAAACCACTTCCAGCCCCATTAAATGGCATGTTTTCTACTGGATACCAGTTCTCTTTGTTTCTAGTGTGTTTAGGAATTAGTTATTCCAACGTTATAGTTCTTCATATCCCACATATGAGAGAGATCATTCTGTGTCAATGTCTCTTCCCCTGATTAGCTTTACTCAGAGTAAAACTCTTTAAGCCCCTTCAAGTAGCAGCAAAGTTAATGACTTTGCTTATGTTTTCTTATGGCTGAGTAATATTCCACTGTGCATATGTACTATTGTTTTTTTATCTAATCATCTGTTCTTGGACACTTGGGTTGGTCCCAGGTTTTGACGATTGAGGATAGTGCTGCAAGGAACATAGGGGAGCAAATGTCTTTTCTCCATTGTGTTTTGGGGCTCTTGGGGTATCTTCCAAGAAGTGGAGTTTCTGGGTCAAATGGAAGTTCAATTCCTAGATATTTTAGGAATACCTATATTGTTTTCCAGAAGGAAAAAGAAGCTTCTGTATGACAATTTAACAAAATAATTTATTAATTAAAAATAATTGGTAGACAGGAAATATATTATTTGTTAAACTTTTTGATTTATTGAGGTTCAGGGATTTATAATAATATGAATGATGACTTCTTATGTACATAATTCCAACACCACACCCATCAACAGTGTACCCACCTTCTCCCTCTCCCAAAGACCTCAGCCCAACTCCTTTTTAGATTCCCCAACCAAACTCAGTACTTTGAATCAGTATGCCTATTATGTTGCCTTGCCTTTGTCACTTTGTTATTTTGGTGTATATGTTTAAGTTCCTCATATGTGAGAGATCATTCTGCATCTGTTCCTTTCTTCTGGCTAAATATATTCAGCAAAATGACCTCTAG
Organism: Sorex araneus; assembly: GCF_027595985.1. Lineage (NCBI taxonomy): Eukaryota > Metazoa > Chordata > Mammalia > Eulipotyphla > Soricidae > Sorex > Sorex araneus. The sequence goes on along the minus strand of NC_073303.1, from coordinate 320,048,543 downwards.
TTCCATCCATGTGGTGGCAAATTACATGATTGTGTTCTTTCTTAGAAATACATAGTATTGCATTGTGTGTGAGTATATACCACAACTTCTTTATCATTTATCCATGGTTGAACAATTGCATTGTTCCCATTCTGGTTATTGTACTAAGCTCGGTGATAAGCACAAATGTGCCTATATCCTTTTGAATTATAGTTTTTTGTGTGTGTGTATTTTGGTATAGACGTCAGTATTTGGTATTGCTATGTTAGATGGGAGTTTTGTTCCTATTATTTATAGAGATTTCCATACTGATTTCCATGGAGAGTTAATCAACAGGCATTCCCACTAACAGTGACAATATAGCTTAACATTGTTTTGATTTGAATTTCCCTATTTGTGATTGATAAGGGGCACTTATTACTATGCCTATTGTACACCCTAACTCTGTTTATGTTCTTATTTGAGTTTTGGAACATTGGAATTTCTTTGTTGTTGAATTTTGTGGCGCTTTATAAATTATGTATATCAGCACCTTTTTTCTTGTATTGTGTGTGAATAATTTCTCTCACCCAGTCATTGTCTTCATTATAGCTTGAGCTTCTTTTGCTTTGCAGAAACATTTTTGTTTTATGTAATTCTGTTTGTTTATTTTTGTTTCTGTTCTTTGTGTCAGTAGTCCTCTCATTGAAAATACCTGTGCAGTCAATTTCCTGGAGCTTTCTGCCAATGTATTTTATGGGTTGTTGAAATCTTTAATCCAACTTTAATTTTTGAGTGGTGTAAGAAACCGTTCTAATCACATTTTTTTACACCTTCCTTTTTTCTAAGAGAAGAAAAATATCATAATAGATTAAAAAAAGGAAAACTGAAGAGTAAGAAGTTAATTAAATTGCTCAATGCAGTAGATCATAACAACCCTAGGTATTTATAATTTTTCCTACCAAATATTTTATAATTATATTGTATACATATTTTATATTTCTATTTGTATATACATATATAAAATGTAAAATTATTCTAAATTCCAGCATCTAACTACACACTGTACAATAATTTAAAACATTATTATTATAGATTTACACATTTTTCTGCTCGTGTTTCTCTCATACAATGTTCAAGCACCCATCCCTCCACCAGTGTCCATTCTCCATCACCAATGAACCCAATATCCCTCCCACCCCCAATCCCATCCCCCCAACCCATCCCGCTCCGTGGCAGGGTATTCCCTTTTGTTCTCTCTCTCCTTTTGGGTGCTGTGGTTTAAGTGGCCACTGTGTTCAGTCTCTAGTCTACTTTTAGCACACATCTCCCTTCCTGAGCAGGATCTCCATCCACATTTTACTTGGTGTTAAAATTTAAAAAAATTAAAAAAAAGAACCAATGACCCCAAGTACAGCAGCATAGTACCTAGAAATAGCCCCTTATCTCATTTGACATTGATCTAATCAGTGTGCATTGCTACCATCTGGGGCCTGGAGCCTGGCTCAGCTTCCCTGAGCACAGAGCTCCCCTGAATGCCCATTTTTTTCCCAGGATTTCTCCCGTATTTTTGTCTCAGAGAGATTACTCAGTAAGCTATTTTGATTAATGTGTTGCAGCCAGGCTTAGATGAATCAAGTAGTCCATGAAAAGATTTGGTCTCATTAAAGAAATCCTTCCTCTTTTTTTAAAAAAAACATTATTATATTATCCATGATATTAATTTTAGTGAGGTCTCTAGGCTTGGTAGTATGCAGGTGGAATGTGGAAAATTGACATAGCAGAAATTACTCCTTAGTTTTCCTGATGACTGTGAATTTGTCATTTACTAAAATATCTTGCACCTGTTCCACATTCATTTCTACAGATGCAATGATTTAAACTCTTGCCTATGAACATAGACAACAGATGTTCCCACAATATAAAACAAGCAAGTGGAATAAGTATCAATGGTCAATCAGCATTGAGTAATAGAAAATCACTATAAAGATTAAATTTGTTGGGTGGTGCAGTGAAATGTGGTGCTATTAGCACCATTAAAAAAAAAGATGGTAAGTGAAATTAGAATGTAATCACTTAACATGTTTTATAATATATCTTATTTCAAATAAATGTTAAATGTGATCCAAAATTATTAGAGATAAAACATCTTTAGGATGATAAAACTGTTTTATTCTTAACTAATCTTTAAAATACTGCCATTACAAAGTCTCTTGCTGTTTTTGTATTCGTTTAATTTATAATCTTAAGAATTTGCAGGTATGTTATAATTCACACGTGAAGAGAAACCACTGACATTACAAACATAGGTGATTTTTCTTGGACAGCTACAGATTGTGATTCCCAAGGGTGGAATCTCAGCGCTGCTACTACATACTGTGGTGGTGAGTTTTCCAGAGATTCTTAAAAACTGAAGCCACACTTTAAGAATTACTTATACTTTTCATCCAGCTGAGATAATTCACTTATCCCAAGATCTTTTGGTTTCACTTTCAGACCACAACCAGCAGTGTGTGTGGACTGTTTCTGGCTCCATGCTTAGTGGTCACATCTGGCCGTACTTGCTGAAATATGTGGTATCTGAGCTCCAAACCAAGAAACCAAATGCCAAAGCTGTACTCAGCTTGGTAACACAGTCTTTATTCTTCATTAAATTTAGGTAAAATTGGTTCATAACATTATACATAATGCATACATATATTAGGCTTTTAATCATAAATTTATATCAGCATATGCTTCATTATATTTGATATCAAAATCTAATTTCTATCTATCACCACATGATTGATTCCATTTACCCAGTTTTCTAACCCCCACTCATTTTTCTTCATTTTTGGAAACCACTATTCTTATTTTTATACTAGAAGTCCTTTAATTTTGATTAGTTTATTCATTAATATTTTTCTTTATCTGACAAGTATGATAAAATCATTTGGTGTCTGTCTTCTACAATCTAATTTAAATCACTGAATGCTATACTTTATAGATCCATCCATATTTTAGCAAATGGCAGGACATAGCATCTGCTAACTAGATGGTAGCTCTTTATGTATACATGTCTCACTTATTTGCTCAATTATCTATGAATTGGTATTTAAGTTATTTATATCACATGACTAATATTGCAACGAGTTAGGTTACGTATATAGCAAATAATTTTTAAACTCCATAACTACTCAGAGGTGTATCTTAGAGTGCTTATATTCTTAATATTTTTGAGGAAACTTTTTATCATCAAAAAGAAAGTCAATTTAAATCCTCTGCTAACTTTGTTTAGATTGCTTGTTTTGTTCTTGTTCCATTGGACAACTTATTTAGATATTAATACCTTTTTCTGTATCTTATTTTAAAATTTTAAAATGTTAGCTATATTATAAAAAATTTTCAGTATAAGTCTAGAAGTACTGGTAGTTCTGGTTCCTCTGATATGAATACAATTGATTACACAAGCAATTTTTCTCCAAGACATATGATAAAATTTGACCCAGCTATCTGCACTCATGATACATTTTTATCTTTCTTTCCATTACTCTTTTTTTAATGTCTTTCTTTTCTTTCTTTTTCATTTTTGTTTGTTCTGCTACCACATCTAATGGAGCTCCTGACTGTTCTCAGGGGTCATACTGGTATTTTTATAGGAGATCATATGTAGTGCTGGTACTCCAATCAGGGTTGATGCATGGAAGGCAAGCACTTTATACCTGCAGTATTTTCTAAGACCTAGGTTCTTTGCATAGTTATTTTCAAAGAGGTTTGGATTCCTTGGTTAACAATAGGTCAATTTTTCTTTTTTATATGTAAAAGAATTGGCAATGAAATGTAAATAGAATTAGGATAGCTTTGGAAACTTAAAATGTGAGTATAATTTTCAACTGAATACAAAAAACAAAATGTAGTTTATTTTAGTTCCTAATTTCATTGATTTATTATTAAGTTTAGTTAGATTATATTGTAGACTAGGAAGAGATTTCTCAACCTGACCTGCAGAGGGAATTTATATGTAGATGTTCCTGTGCATATCTATTTAATAAATCACATGAATTCAAATTTCACATATATAAGTGAACAGTACTTTTTAAAACACAGAATTTCCATAAAGAAATGGAAATATTAATAAATGCTTCTTTGATTGATCAGCCCACAATAGTTAAAACTAAATTAAACACTAAATCATGAAGTAAGAAAGTATAAAATACACATAAGGCCAAATAGGGTCAGCATTTCTTGACACCAGTTTTACAGATGTCTGTGTGGCTTCAATTCCAATGGCAAGGAAGCAAAACCTGAATAAAATAAATAACTTAATAAATACATGTCTGTAAGACACAGTCACACACAGATTATTATCAAAACATTCATCATTCTAAAAATGGAAGGGTATGAAGTTGTAAGAGGACATAATTATTCAGTTTTCCACTAGGCAGATAAACTAGAGGGCATTTTCCTGAGTAAAATTAATCAGAAGGAGAGGGCAGAAACAGAACAATCTCCCTTAGATAATGGGTATAAAGCTACATGGCAACTAATGACAAGGACAAAAAATATGGACAGTTGGTCTATAGAACTGACCTTACCTAGCAAAGAGGAAGTAGGTGGACAGTAGGTTGTCTTTGGGAAAATAGTGGAAAGAACTTTTCACTCTGATGGTGGGTGTGGTGCTAAAATGCAATAGAGTGGAGTTATCATCTTTGAGTAAGTTACAGTATCTCAATGAAAATTGGGAGATATACTTTGAACACAGAAAACATGAAAAAGAAAGATGTTATTTGAACATAGAAAAAAATTTCCATCTAGTTTTACTAGAAGTAACTCAATTTACATTTTTTTACTCTGTGTAACTTTGTTCATTTTTGCCCCATCATTATGACTACAGGGTCAATTTTATTCTTTTTGATGTAAGTGATCCTCAGAGCTGTGAAACAATATTCTTATCATTTTTATTTCAATTACTCTAATAATAAGTGAACTTGTGCATTTTTTCATAGTTGTAGGTTTATGGTTATAGTTAAGCTGGGGGTTTAGAATTGGGGTTAGATAAAAATATCTTACACTTACATTTAAATTCAAATTGATAATTTAATTTCACATTTTAGTTTGAGTAAAAATATTTAAAAGGTATGAAAATTCTCTCATGCATTTTTCTTTGTTTTATTTAGACCTTTCTGCATTTTATTGATAAGATATAAGCAATTAATTGCTAAAGGCAACATATTATTATTTTTATTTCATTTTTAGAGCTGACCTATTTTATAGTTGTTTAATTATTTATGCAATTATTTGTTTACATAATTATATGACTTTTATACCCCACTTACAACAATTTTCCATAAATTTTTTTGTAATTATTTTTATAATTGTGAAAAACTTAAGCTTACACAACTGATACACCACTAAATAATTTCTCATTAATCATTCAGTTTCTTAATTTTAAGGTTTGCATATATCACAGCTGTAATTTATCAAAGCTCTGATTACTCTGAAGACAGAGCAATAGGAAAAGAAGTTTACAATAATTGCATACTTAGAGTGCCTGTGAGGGATGTAAAGAGTAAGTCCTGGTGCAGATGGGTTTACAGGTGAGTTTTATCAAATCTTCAGAGAAGAATTACTGCCATTGGATCTTTTTTTTTTTTTTTTTTGCTTTTTGGGTCACACTTACCGGTGCTCAGGGGTTACCCTGGAATTACTCCTGGTGGTGCTCGGTGAACCATATGGGATGCTGGGGATCAAAACTCAGTCGGCCACATGAAAGGCTAATGCCCTACCTGCTGTACTTTAGCTCCAGCCCCACCATTGCTTCTTAAGGTTTTCCACAATATTGAAGAAACATGAATTGTTCTTCTATGAAGCTAATATTATACTGATATCCAAAACTGACATAGATATCACCAAAAAAAGAAAAATTCAGGCTAATTACCCTGATAAACATTGATGCAAAATTCCTCAACAGTTGATATCCAGGATCTACAAAGTACATTCAAAGATCAACAAAAAATACACTAAAAGCCCCATCAAAAATTGGGGAGAGAAAATTAGCAGATATTTTTATGGAGAAGAATGATGGATGGCCAACATGAACATGAAAAACATGCTTATTTTCACTTATTATTAGGGAAATACATCAAGACAACAGTGAGGGTGTTACATATCAGAATTACTGAGAACGATCTCTGTTTGCAGGGATGTGGTGAGAAAGGAACCATCATCTATTACTGGTGCAGATATTGCCTAGTCCGGTTCCTATGGAAAATAGTATGAAGGGTGCTCAATAAGCTCAGAATTGAGCTTCCATATGACCCAGAAATTGCACTTTTGGATATCTACTTCTTGGGCAAAAAAAAACACACCCAAAAAAATGTATTCAAAAGAATATATGCACACCATTATTCATTGCAACACTCTCTTCAGTGGCTAAGATTTTGTATTAACCTAGATGTCCAAAGATAGATAAGTTATTCATGAATATGTGGAATAAATGCATGATGGACTACTACACAACTGTTAAAAATAATGATATCATGCATGCAATTTGTGGCAACGTGGATGGGACTGGAAGATATAATGTTAAATAAAGTAAGCCAGAAGAAGGGTAAACACACAATGATATAACTGTATGTGTTATTTAGAATAACTGGGTAAGAGAATGCAATGTTTTAAAGGGGGGATGCCTGATTAACCTAGGCCGAGAATATAGGGAAGAGAAGGTAAGAAAGAGTAGAGGGGAAGGGCAGAGGAGGCAGATGAGAAGCAACAGGGACCAGAACAGGGGAGTCAGTTTCAAAGGTGGTGTTAAGGAGTGGCAGAGCCAAATATCTAAACCACAGTCAACAACACAGAAATCAAGAGACTCAAACTTTGACAACCAAACTGCAAAAGATGCCTGACAAAGTTGAGAATGGGGAAGGGGAGCGACTAAGAGGTGGGGAGAAGAAAGACATGGAAGGGAACTGGAGAACATTGGTGGAAGGAAGTTGACACTTGTGGGATTGATGCTGTAATATTTTATGCCTAAAACTCACTATGAATAACTTTGTAAATTATAATGCTTTAATTAAAAAGTGTTGAAAGAGAGAAAGAAAAATAAAGGACACAAGGGTGATGATGTAGAGGCCCTAACACTTTGGTAGTGGTAAAAATGCAGTAACTTTGTACACGAAAACCATGAAAGTAAGTTAACACTATTATAATCATGTTACTTAAACTACAATAAGAATTATGGAAAATATGAAATAAACAGAAGTAGTTGTAAATTTTGAATATAATTCTTTCAATTGTTTATCTGTGACAATATCAGATATTAATTCAACCTAGACTAGACAAAATTGATAACAAAATTAGAATGTTCATCACTTAAAATTTGTCAGAATTCATGTTTTTCCATTGTTTATTGAAATTCATGTTTTATTCATCAATGTCATAGATTATTACAGCTATAAAATTTGTTTTTTGCAATGAATAATGATAAATTAATGTGTACATAAGTTCCTGTGTTGATAACACAAGTAAATGTTAGAAACAATGTTTATACTCTTCTAACAGTATGAATCTTTGGATTATATTTAACAGAATTAATTTGTATTTACTGGGTCATAAAACTATGAGAATACAATTTGTGTAGAAGTTTTGTGCACAAAGCATTCAATATTTCATTATAATTACTTTTAGCTACCTAGCTAATATTATTCACAATTATCAATCCACTGTATACTATATTTTTTTAAAAAAGAAACATGAAACTGAGGAGAAAAGAATAAAAAGAAAGTAATCTTTTGACACAAAAAAGAAAATGTGCATTATCATTGCATAATGTTTATTAGACATTATGTCCACTTTCATCTTTACATTATCAACAAGGAAATTGAAGGGCAGTTCTCCTGAGTATATATTCCTACCTGGCTCGTGAGCTGCTGGTACTTATTTGCTATCAGAAACCAGAATGGTGTACTGTCTATGCATATACTCTGAGTTTATCTCAGTGTTAAACAGTCATCATTGAGAAGTTCAGATTGAATGATCAAAATAAGACATGTGACCCATGTCCATGATATGTCTACATAAGTAGCAAATTGTAGCCACTCTTTAGAGTAATTTTCCATCTATGAGATAAAGAAGCATTCGGGCACTCTAAATGGGTGTTTATTTCTATAAGTGGATGGCTTGGCTTCAAGTCTGCTTAATTCACTGTCATTACTCATAAAGTTTAGAATTTGTATGAAACATAAAAGAGATAGAATTGGGGCCAAAAGAAATTACAAAGACAAGAAAGTAGAACATATTAAAATCAGAAATTGGGAAAGCTGGATTAAAACACCACCTTTTTTATCCTTAACATCAGTTTCTCAGGAAATTGATTTTAAGAAATATATTTGAAGGCTCTCTATTTCATTAACATTTTTTTCTTTCAAATATTAACAGCACAGTCATTGATTCAGTAAATAAAATAGGGATCATGTAGCTTCCATAGTAAATGGTGGAATTTTAAATGTACCTTTTTTAAAAAATCAGGGAATAAATTTGAAATAACTTATCAAGTCATTTGACAATCTTACATTTTATTTTAACATTAGTGGAGGGTGTTGAGATAAACATTTTCTCAAGAAGACATACAGGTGGCCAAAAGTTATATGAAAAAAAATCTCTGTAATACATCACCAGGAAAATCCAAACCAAAACAACAAGTAGATATCATCTCCCACTAGTGAGACTGACACACATCACAAAGAACAAAGACACCAGTACTGGCATAGATGTGAGTAAGAAGGACCCTTGTTCGAAGAACCCTCATTCACTGGTGGTGAAAATGGCAACTGCTTGCTTCTCAAAAAAGATGTCTGCTTCTCAAAAACAAATGCCACTAGAAATTGAGCTTCTATATGACCCTGAATCCCACTGTTTTTGCATTTGTCCAAAGGGTCCAAAACTCTATTCAGAAAAGGCATTTACGTTCTTGTGTTCATTGTAGCACTGTTCACAATAGCCAAAATCCTGATTATAAGCCAAGTGTTCAAGAGTAGATGACAGGATACTGAAACTATGGTACATATACAGAACGGAACATTCTCAGCTTTATAAAATCAAATCACTGTTCTGCTATATGGATGACCTGGAGAGTAGCACAAAAGAAATATCTCTTATATGTAAGTGAAAGGAAACACAGTAGGAAAATAATAAATGCCCAAAGGCAACAGAATGTGCCCTAATGGGAGGAGGGGGAATACTAGAATAGTTGAATGAAAGACAACTTTGATAGAGGGTCTGGGGCTGAAACGTTTTATGAATGAAATTCTACTAATAGCAGTTATTTTTTTTAAAGTTACAAAGCTTTCAGGTTTAAGTCTCAGTTATACAATGCTCGAACACCCATCCCTTCACCAGTGCATATATTCCACCATCAAGAATCACAGTATACCTCCCTCCTCCCCCCCACCTCCCCAGCCCCCTACCTCGCATGTGTAACTGGTAAATTTCAATTTACTTTCACTTTACTTTTATTACATTCAATATTTCAACAAAGAATTCACTATTATTGATTTGGGGTTTCTCCCCCCTAAAGTCGACCTGCTGAAAAGAAAGCATTTGTTTTCCATTGCTGAGAATGAAGAGATATGAGGTGGAGAGGCTGCGCTAGCAGCCGCATGGGTTTGGATTTCTGTATTTTAGTATAATAGTAGTTATTTTTAACTTTGTGACTAAAATAACTTTTAAAACAAATATTCAGGTAACCAAAATCTCAATTCTGATTGGAGACCTGAAATATTGATAGCCAGACAATATATTACACTTACCATATTGTCCAATAAGTGTACCACAGACTTTTGATCAGAAAACTTAACCTATAAAAGAAGATAATTATTTGTCAAAATCACATTATGGTGTTAATTTAAAGAGCATAAAATGAATTTTCATGTACAAATTCTAGAAACTATTTTTAATGTACAGTTCATTTATTTTATGTTTTCAAGGGCACACGTGTTGGTGTTTAGGGCTTGCCATGGTTTGTTCTCTGAGATCACTCTTGGCAATGCTGAGTAGACCTTAAAGATCAAACAAACTTTGGCCATGTGCAAGGCAAGTGCCTTTACCCCTGTACTATCTCTCTGGCCCAGTATTTTTAAACACAATATTTTAAGTTACTTTAAGTGATTAATCTGTTTCCCGTTGATCACCTGTCATCAGATTCTTCGGTGTTCCAGGGGAGTACATATAGATTAGAGTTGTATCATAAGTAGCAAGACTTCCCAGACAATAAGGGAAATTCATGTGGTTAGTATGGTGATCACCCTTGTTAGAAAGTCACCATCACTCATTACCCTTTCTATTTTGTTCAAACCATGCTGTTGCTCTAAATCTCAACCATTCTTTGTTCTTCTGGGAACACACTTAGCATTGATTGGTGGATTTGTCACATGGATCAAATTTTAAGCTATCTCCTTCCAATCCCAAGATAGATACCAAACCCAAGATACTTCAATCATTTAAACCATCTTAAACAATTTTTCAACTATATAGCATTCCACATCATGCATGTACTGTAATTTATTTCACTAGTCCCTGTATGTAGGATGCTTTTGTTCATGCAAGATCATTATACTCTGTGTCTCTTAGAATAGATCCTGTTCTTCACTGGAGATACAGAAACGAACAAAGCAAAATTCTTCACCCGACTGCAGGGGGAAATAGGGGGTGGGAAGGGTGGAGTAAGACAAAGAAGTAAATGATTGCAGGTCAGCTGGTGATAAGCCTAAGAAAAGTAGCGCAGGCACAGAGGCTAGAGAAAGAGTGGGCGTCAGGGTGGAGCTGCTCGGCACATAGCCCAGGCAGCGGCCAGAGGAACGGAGGAAGCGACACAGGATGGCATCTTTCAGAACATTAAGGCCAAGAGGGCGCAGAAATAATCCCCACGGGAAGGACTGGAGGTACTGGGAGTAAGATGTCGTCCTGCATGTGGTCAACCCCAGTTGAATCTCTGAACGCTGTCAGGAGTGACCTCTGAGCATAAAACCAGGAGCAAACCCTGATCACTGCTTGGTATGTCCAAAAAAAAAAAAAAAACTTCAGGTGACATAGTATGCAGGCAGTACAGGCGAAGGGGCTGCAAGGTTCGGAGAGCCCTGGAAGAGCCGGGCAGTGGTGGGAAATAGACCATGCGGGGCGGCCCAGAGCGCATGAGGCTGGATCATCACCAGCTGGGAGCAGAACCTGAGCATTACCGAGTGTGGCCCAAGCCCCAAAACTGAAAACAACAAAAAAACCCAAGCCCTTGGGAGCAGGGGAGTGTCCTGTCTTGTTTCAACAGAACCATTCCGAGCTGTTAAGAATAGGGAGAAAGGAAGCCAAGGTAGACCACAGAGAACTCCGCATTCATTCTGAAGATAAAACCAGTACAGCTCGGGCTGGACAAAGGACAGGAGGCCTGCAGGTCGGTGACCCCGGTTCAAACTCCCAGTTTGAGCAGCCAGGGGTCACTCGTGAGCACTGAGCCAAGGAGAACTTCCCACACCCTGGGAAGGGCTGGGTGTGGCCCAAACCCCCACCCCCCCCCACCCTACCAACATCAATTACAACTTGCTTCCAATTTGGAATCAAAGTATAAAATACAGAGACAAGAGTAATTGCAAGATTTTTAGCATGAAAACAAATAGCAGAAAGTTAACAATTAGAGAGATGAAGAAAACCAGGGAGAAATAAGGTTGGAATGCTGTATAGTTGACAAAGGAAGGAAAATTCCTATATTAACTTCAAAATATCTAAATATGTGTTATAAAAATAGATAGCGTTATAAATTTGATCCCTTGAATATTCAAAGTTTTATTGATACATAATTTTCTATTTTTTACCTTAGCTACTTTGATTTTTTTAAAGTCAGATACTTTTCTAAATGCTAAAACTAGTATATGCACATGTTTCACAAAAATATTTAAGTTATGGAAAAGTATAAAAATTCTTTCCTTTGCATCCATCAGAAAGTTAACTGCTGTTGATAGTTTATACTTCATAGTTTCCACTGATTTCCATGTTAGCTTCAAATATTGTCTTATTAAATTATCTTTAATCAACATCTATTCCTTACTGTGAAATGACTTTAATATATCACTCAGCTTTTCTTGTCTTTTATTTTTTAGTTATTGCCACAAGTGTACAATACACAGATTATAAAACAAAGCTCCCAGAAGCTGTTATAGTCTAGTTCTCCCTATCGGAGAACCAGGCAAGCTACCGAGAGTAACCCCCCTCACAGCAGACCCTGGCAAGCTCCCTGTGGTATATTCGATATGCCAAAAACAGTAACAATGATGGATCTCATTCCCCTGACCCTAAGAGACTCCAGTGAGGCATGGTTGGGAAGGACAAGTAAAGAGAGGCTGTTAAAAATCTCAGAGCTAGGACGAATGGAGACATTACTGGCACCCGCTTGAGCAAATCAATGAACAACAGGATGACAGTGATACAGTGAAGGCAACTTTTATATTGACAAAGTGAATGAGTGACTGGAAACATTAACTTGGAAATTCAATCCAAATCAAGATTTGGAAAGAACATTATTAGACATCTTTGATCTTTGGTGCTTACAACTGAATTTTTACCTGTAGAATGAGAAATTAGTTATTACTACCAGGCAAAACCAAATCTAAAGGACAATGAGCTATCACCTCACTCTATGGAGAATATTTTTTAATTTTTTGGGTCACTCCCAGCCATGCACAGGGGTTACTCCTGGCTCTGCAGTAAGGAATTACTCCTGGTGGTGCTGGGGGGACCATATGGGATGCCAGGCATTGAATCCGTGTCAGCCACGTGCAAGGCAATCACCCTACCTCCTATGCTATCTCTCCAGCCCCTCTACGGAGAATATTTTATATAAAAAAGTCAGAAAGATTTCTGGTCAGGTTGTTGAGAAAGAACCTTATACCAGTGTTGTTGAGGATGGAAACAGGTTTTTCTCTATGGGAAAATAGTGTGAGGTTTCTAAAAAATAAACAAACCAAAATCAATAAAACTGTCACATTGTTCATAAAGTTTTTTATCCTAGGCTTCAACCCAAAGAGTATAGTAACACTAAGTTGAAAATATGCTTGTGTAGCATTACAAAACTATTTTATAATAGCTAAGATCTTGGGGATGGGGAGACATATGACATATAAATAGATAAAAAAATTAAATACTCTCCAAATAAATGCACATAGTATATGTTCCCTATATGCATATACTTGGAATGTGGAACTTATTAATAATAATAATCTGTAAAGTGTTTTCTAAATTTGAAGTAAATCTATCCAAAATTCTTTCTAATTTTATTAATTCTTGTTGACTGATTTTCATCCATTATATCGGATGTGACATTCTTCATGTCAATGCTGATCTCTGTGTTTGAATTTCATCTGTGTATTGTGATTGCGTGTGCACATGTATATTTTATATATTTGTCTATTTGTGTGCATTGAAATGCTGAACTGGGTATATATTGATCTTCTGCAGCTATGAAAGCTGATATTGGACTTCACTTTTTAAAGTATCTCACTGGCAATATTGCCTATTTTTGCCAACAGGCCTTTCTTCATTTCTAGTAAAGAAAGATGGCACCAGGATTGGAAATGACTGAGGTCGTAAAGGATTGTGAGTAGCAAATCCTCTATTCCAGACACAAAACTATTACCTTAATGTACAAACCCACCCAGGTGGAGCAGTATTTCTGTGGCAGAATTTCCAGATTTTATCATTTTCCATGATTAAAGCAGTTAGAATTGAATGCACTGCTCATGATCATATGAGGCAGATAAAAGCACATCTCTGAGTGCTAGTTTGGTTGGATATTTGAATGTTTGAACAATTTATAAATTTCTAAAAAAACACCTTATGGACATTGCTTTACCCTATATTTTCTCTTTATTTCTTTCTGAGAGAACCATTACTTTCCCTCTAAAAAAATTAGCACAGTGATTAGAAAACCTACTATGATTTGATTCACTTACAAATACCAGAAAATAAAAAATAGCAGACTCTATAATACCTGTGAAAGATTAATTGTGTTTATGCCAAATAACACTGATTATTGAGATTGGAATTTATATGGAAATCTATATTGTGTCAAATAAACTTGTTAATATGTTTAATTTTATTTAGCATTGATAATTTTTTTCTTTTTGTAATTGTACCTTAGATTTTTCACACTGTATACTTATGTGGACAAATATATACATTGTCTAGACTTTTTTTACAATGATTTATTGTTTTTGTTGCAAAGCCACACCCAGCAATGCCCAGTGCTTTCTCCTAGCTCTGTGCTCAGAGATCACTTCTGGCTGGGCTCTAGAGATCATAAGGAGTGTCAGATCAAACCCAGGTTTTCTGTGTTTAAGTCAAGTGCCTTACCCACTGTACTATCTTTCCATCCCCTCACTGATTTATCATGAACTTCTGTTTCTTCTGCTAAAATTTTTGTTAAGCTTTATTAAAAAGATCTAATAGCAATAATAATACTTTTCCAAAGGGGTATTTTTCTGGTTGAAAGAATTGCAAATGACATAACAGTATTAGATATTCTGAATACAAAGGAACGAACAAAACAAAACAATTAAACATAGCATCATTTTTAGTAGGCTTCTCTATCCCCCTCTCCTAATGGGTACAACTCCCTAATGCTCTTTGTCTTGGCAAGAGGGCTATTAGACTTAGTGATGTAATTGACTTGCCTTAACATGATCTTTTCCTTTCAGCTACCTAACTATGCATGATTTGTTAAACTGAATTAAACACTGCACAAGAAGACATTTTGTGGTCCCTTTATTAATAAAATAGTGTGTTGTTTTATTTTGATTAGAAACTCAGACAGCCATAGTTCTTTGTGTGACAGACAAGAAGATCATGGAATTTCCAGAACTGGAATTCTTGTGACAAAGATCTGTGTATAAGAAATCAGCTGTGGGATGTAATCCTGTGAGGCCTACAATACAGATCATGGCCCTATGTTGTGATCCTTTCCATCTGTTAGAAATTATTTTGTAATCCAGAGCGCAAAATGACAACATAAAAAGAAAAAACCCTTAGTAGAAAAAAACTCTACTTTGTATAATATGCAGGATTAAGCAAAGTATATCTAATGATAAGAACAATAGAAAAAGATAGACATATGAAAACTACGAACTGGTTTTCTGAGGATTATGTAGGTGTTTTGGAGTTAAGGTTGTGTAGCGCATAACTGACCAGGGATTGCAGAGTGGTATTTCTATTGGACCACTTAAAGAGAGAAGAGACTTTTGGGTTGCGGGCAGGGAATGCAACAGGACAGTTGAGAAACTTCAATATTAAGGAGTGAATTGAGAGAATACACATCATAAATTGTCCCTCTTCTAGGTCTGCCTATGTCCTGTGCAGTAGTCCTTAAGTGCCAGAGTGATGCTCAGAGCAATGGGTCATGAGAATGAGCCCAGGCATTTGGGGGCAGCAATGCTGGAGAACACAAGGCTTGACAACACTGGAGCTCTTTACCTTGTGAGTTTTAGTGACTATTTTCCAAAACCAGTGGTATGTGTATAAAAGCAATGGCATTCACAAACTGAGATGAAAATTCTTTTTTTTTATTTTTTGCTTTTCGGGTCACACCCAGCGATGCACAGGGGTTACTCCTGGCTGTCTACACTCAGGAATTACTCCTGGCGGTGCTCAGGGGACCATATTGGATGCTGGGAATTGAACGTGGATCCGCTGCGTGCAAGGCAAACGCCCTACCCGCTGTGCTATCACTCCAGCCCCTGAAATGAAAATTCTTAAGTAGACTGAATTTCAGAAACCAGAAATTTCCTGAGTACAGCTAAACGGTTAATTCAGGTACTGTTTGAAGCAACTGTTACCTTCCTAAAATTAGATGAAGTGGTGACTAGTTCAAATTAATTCTTCTGAATCAACCTGAAACACGTATCAATATTTCCTAAGTTTTCTATTTTTAGCAAATGGTCTAACTCAAGAAGAAAAGATAAAGTTGGCGTCCACAATGAATTGGCTGACTAAGAAATCATGGCCCTTTCTCAGCACAACATATTCCTTGATGACTCTGGCACTGCTTATAATTACAGAGAAATTAATCTTTTATATAGCTTTAAGTTTTAATATTCACTCCTTTTCTTATCTTTTTTACTCTTTTGTTCTTTCTCAAAGCCTTAGATGATTCCTCTGGAGAACTTGTGTAGTTCTTCCCTACTAGTACGTTTCTGGCACAGTTGTTGATGTGTTTAAAGCAATCTGGGTTCAGCAGAATCCCCCCGTACCAGTGTGAGACCACCACCATGATATTTCTCATGTTCAAAATCTCCATGAGATGGAGAAGGTGCCCACCAACTGCTGTCTCCCTGTCATCCTCCCAGTCCTGTAGGAAGGTCTGTTTATCCCCACAATATATCTTGTACGCATAGATATTGTGGCTGGCACTAGCTATTTTCTTATTCTCATACAATTTGGCAAGAACCATTTTCACCTGTTGGGGACAAACTACTGGAACCAGGTGGGCCTGAAAATTACTTCTTTGGTCTGTCATAGGAACACCATGATCAATCGGAGGTCACTGCCATCCCATTGCTCATCGATTTGTTCGAGCGGGCACCGGTAACGTGTCTCATTGAAAGAGTTATTGTTACTGTTTTTGGCAAATCCAATACGCATGGGTAGCTCGCCAGGCTCTGCCGAGCAGGCTCCATACTCTCGGTAGCTTGCCGGGGTCTCTGAGAGGGGTGGAGGAATCGAACACAGGTCAGCCATGTGAAATGGCAAATGCCCAACCACTGTGCTATCGCTTCAGGTAATTCTTCTATTTCCGTGCAATTTTTACTGATATCAAAATCTAATGCTTTTACTGGATTTGCTGCTCAACATGCTAAAATCACATCTTCTTCAGTGTCAACATTTTCCTCTTCTGTTTTCTTCTTTATGTCTGGGCCTGGTTCTGTCACCTGAGACTTCTGTATTAGAACATCTCTTATTTTCTCCACCCACAGGTAAAGAATACTTTCACCAATATTCTGTATGTATATTTCCTCAGGGCTATTTGATAAATCCATATATTCTTGCCCTTTGAGCCATGGAGCATTTAGTTGATAAACAGGTGTAGCAGTACCGGGATACTCATTAAGTAACATCACCTGCAAGCAAAGTGTCCACTTGGGGTCCTCTATATCGTCGCCAATTCTAATACAAAATATTTTGGCACAGTCATCAATGACACCATTCCTCGCCATATATTGCTGCCATCGCTTTGATTTCCTCATTCTGCCTCTGGTCCATCTCTGAGTCCCCGTCTGCCATGTGGCCCCGGGAGCGGCCCCTCAACCCCAGCTGCCGCCTGCCCAAGTCCGAAGTGTGGGGGCGGCACTATGTCACTTTTTATTTTATAAAATTTATTGAGTAATGAATTAAGTAAAAATCCAGGTATACTCATCTGCAGTTATGTGCTGAGGTGATAATTTGTGCAATATACTTGTTAGCATAAGCATTATGACTCAGTTTCTGTTGTAAATTGGTGATGTGAAATTTCATAAAATGATTTTCTTGTTTCTACTGTTATGATTAGCTCTTGTAAAGTAATCAGTAGTGGAGACTCTGTAAAGCTTTCCTTCCTAAACTGTGTTGATGTAGGGAGGAGAGGTAGTACAGGGCTAAGGCACTTGCTTGCACAAGGCTGACCTGGGGGTCAATCCCCAGCATCCCATGAAGTTCTCTTAGGTACAGCTAGGAGTGATTTCTAAGTGCAGATCCAGGAGTAACCATTGAGTATTGTCAGGTGTGACCCCCAAAACAAAACAAAATGTGTTTATGTAATAACATTTTGGTTTCTTTTAACAGCTGGTAAGTACCTGGCTTGTGATTCTCACTGAGGAAGTATAACAAATTAAAAGCTTTGTTCTGGTTACTGGAATAGTTACAGAATGGGATGGAGATGGCAGAGCAGCACTTGGGTAGGGTAAGAGTGTGCTGTATATACGTGACACATTTCCCACCTGCTCTTGGCTAGCTTTCTTAGTTTTATGATTTTGTAGAGAAAAGGAACAAGCCTTCTGATTTGAATTGAAAGACAAGAAAAAAAACTTTTTTTCATCCCATTCTTATCAAATCTTCCTTTTTATCAGTGTTTTGTATTGTTCCTTTCATCAGTTTTCCACTAGACATCTAGTTAATAAATTTACCTTTGAGATATCTAATGAACCTTAATAATTCCCTTTAAAATATGATTGAGGGTAATTGCCCCAGCTAACTGATTACAAATTGACCTGAGATCATTTTCTAAGGGGAGGGAACAGATCGCCTTCTAAGTGGGGCAATTTGGGCTGGTACCAGATCATGGAAAAAGCATCCAAGAAGGTGGACGCAAAAAATACTTTCTTCAGTTCTCTAACGTTTTACTTTGAAAAGATCCTACATGTTTAGCTCAGTGTTTTTAATAAGGACATCCCAAATTGCCATGGGTTAGTATGGATTCTGAGAGCTAGAACTACATTTGATGTGTATTTAAATGTTGGACTGCAGCCGTAGCATAGCGGGTAGGGCACCTGCCATGAATGCGGCTGACCCAGGTTTGATTCCTCCGTCCCTCTCAGAGAGCCTGACAAGCTACCGAGAGTATCCAACCCACATGGCAGAGCCTGGCAAGCTACCCATGGCATATTCAATATGCCAAAAACAGTAACAAGTCTCACACTGGAGACATTACTGGTGCCCACTTAAGCAAATCGATGAATAACGGGATAACAGTGCTACAGTGCATATTCCACATATGAGAGAAATCATCTGGTATTTGTACTTTGCCCTATGTCTTCACTTAAGATGAAAACTCCCTAGTTCCATGCAAGTTGAAGAAAACTGGTATTTTGTTTTCTCATAAAAAAAAGTGTGCATTTCATATTACAATTTCAATTGACCTGCCATTGGACATTTGGATTGTTTGCTACTTTATCTTGGTTCTTGCACTGCAGTGAACATGTGTGTGCATTTATATTTTTATGTTTATTTGTTTTGGAAATAGGTGCCAATAAATGAAATCATCGAATTTTATGAAAGCTCTACTCTTACCGTTTTCTGCGGTGGGGAGGGGAAAATCTTAGCTGTGCTTGGGGTTTGCCCTTGTCTCCTTATGATTATGGATCACTCCATCATTCCCTGCTGGCTCTGAGAGTCCTCTATGTGGTTCTTGGAATTATATCTAGTCAGCAACATGCAAGACTTACCTTACTCACTGTTCCAACTCTCTGGTGCATCTATTCTTTTGGGGAAAATCTCCATATTTTTTTTGTTTTTTTTCATAGAGGTTGAAATAGGCTCACCATCTTTGAAAATGTCTGGTTTAGCTTCTCCGGGAAAAAATCACATTTGATACTAGTCTCCCTTTTGGAACTCCAGGAATACAAGGCAGCTGTTGTACAATGTAGAGTGAGGGTTTGACAGAAACGACATTTGGCATTGCAAAATGACTAGAAGAATGAAAAATAAGAGTGTAGAAATGAGAACTAAACCACATGTATTTGTTCTTCTTTCTGGAATATTAGTCACATAAACTCTTCACAAATCATTCTGATGTATTTTCCTTCATCGTCTCATAAGTATATGAATTGAGTAACAATGTTGGGAGCCAGGGATGCATGCAAGTCATGTGCCCTGATACCTGTATTACATATTATATCTATGGTTTCTGGACCCTTGCTTACTAAACAAGGTACCACAGTCCTGCTATACAGAGTTGAGTATCCAACAGAGTATAACAACAATATTTCTACACACATACTTTGAAAATGCAATGTCTTATTTCCCTCCTTAACCATTTTTTGAAAGTTCAACCTGAATTAAAAGGTCCAAGCAAATTAATATTATATCAGTTCCAAGTAGAGAGATTTTAACATATCATTATTTAAATAAATTAGGTACTGTTATTTTATCCATGAAGATTTTACTAACTTACATAATTAGTTACATATTTTATTTACAAAGATTATATTAATTTATATATCTTTGAGATTTTTAATTCTCCATTCAATTCATAGAATTGAATACAATCAAAGCATTTATATGATAAATTATATAATTTATAATTACGTAATAATTATACAATATATAATGCATGATATAATTTGATTATAGTATGTATAATGTATAATATATTCATACATTAATGTGTAATGTATAATATAATTTGATTATATAATGTATTATGTAATTTATAATATAATTATATGGGCTGGAGCGATAGCACAGTGGTTGGGCATTCGCCTTTCACGCAACCAACCCGAGATCGATTCCTGCACCCCTCTCGGAGAACCTGGAAAGCTACCAAGAGTATGGAGCCCGCAAGGCAGAGCCTGGCAAGCTACCCGTGTGTGTTGGATATGCCAAAAACAGTAACAGTAACTCTTTCAATGAGAGACATTACTGGTGCCCGCTCGAACAAATCAATGAGCAACGGGATGACAGTGACAATTATATTATGATTATATAATGTATTATATAATTTGACAAATACAGTCAAACCATTTCATGGAATATTTAATGATTGACCTTAATAGAATACAAAGTTGCTACTTGATTAAGAATCACTGGTTTGTTCATTTATATATTCTTCTGAAATTCTGCTTTGGTCTCTGCTCTGAAAATTTGTCATGTGTAAACGAAATAATTAATTTATTGATTACTACTCGGAAAATCCTAGTATCTGATCAATGAAAAAGAGAACAAACAATAAATGTAGGCTATTTGCCTAGCCTTAAGATGACTGGAAAATTGAAATGAATTATATTTAATGTATACAAAAATATGAATGGTTGAAATAAAAGTTAAAAATGTGGGACTGGAGAGGTAATACAAAGGGGTGGGTAGGGCACTTGCTTTCACACAGTCAACCCAGGTTTTATCTATGGCACCCCATATGACCCCAGAGCCTGCCAGGAATAATTCCAAAGTACAAAGCCAGGAGTAACCTCTATCACCACTGGGTGTGGCTCAACACCCAACTTTTTTAAGTTAAAAGTGTCCTTCAGTAGATATAAAATAAAAATATTTTCACAGACTTTAAGATGAGAATGATTTCTTAAAGAAAATACAAAATTGCATAGATGAAGAATATGTCTATACATTAACAAAAAACAGAGTTAAAAAGTAAACTATTAAACCATACACTGAAAAATATCTACCATATATAGGAAAGGGTGGAATCCAGAGCAGAGAAACACAAATTACAATAAAAACAAAATATGGAGAACAATGATAAATAGATAAGAAAAGTGATACTTCATAAAACAAGTAACTATATATACCACAGAAATAAATTTTAAAGTCTTTGATTTAGGGGCCAAGAGTGATAGTACCAGCAATTAGGGTTCTGCCTTGAACATGATGGAGCAGGATTTGATACCAAACCATATATCATCTCTTGAGATTTCCAGGAATGATCCCTGAGAGCAAAGTAAAGAGAAAGTCTACTGAGTTTGACCCCAAACAAAGTATAATTCACTTATATTGCAGATCATGGGTAATCTTGGGGCTGGAGTGATAGTACAGCAGGTAGGGTGTTTGCCTTGCACACAGCCGACCCGCGTTCAATTCCTCCGCCCCTCTCAGAGAGCCTGGCAAGCTACCGAGAGTATCTGCCCCACCTCCCAGGGCAGAGCCTGCCAAGCTACCTGTGGTGTATTCGATATGCCAAAATCAGTAACATATCTCACAATGGAGACGTTACTGGTGCCTGCTCGAGCAAATCCATGGGCAACAGGATGACAGTGACAGTGGGTAATCGTGAAGATGACAAAGGACAAACAAAAAAAGCATAAAACAGTCTGTCAGTCAATGTTTGGTGAGTAGTTCTCTAACTGAAAACTGAGAATGGAGGTAGGAGAACTATAACCTGTATCATACCTTTGAGTTATTACAGAGAAATAAAAGGGGAGGACCCAAATTGTGAGGAAACCATGAAGAAGGGGTCAGATAAGAAAGAAGCAAAGAACGCCCTCTGCCCAGATAAGACTCAGAGCTGCCACGCACGAAACGGACCCTCTGCTCCTAAAGACTATGATCCGAGAGGTCTTCTAACCCATTTTGGCCCCCAGAGTGGCTTCTTACAGAAATGCATCTAGACTGTGAGCTGTGTTACAACCCCGCCTGGGGAGGGATTTTCCCTCCCCACCCTGTTTTTCTGCACGGAAAATGGCAGCGGCGACAACATCCACATGACGAGAGCCACCTCTTAAGACTCCCAACCCAGAGGTATGAGTTTTGCAGTGGCATTGCTCGTAGGCGATCATGGGAGGGGGGGAAGTTACTGGCACGCCCTTCGCACAGATAAGATCTGGAGCTGCCACGAGCTAAATGGATCCTCTGCTCCTAAAGACTATGATCTGAGAGGTCTTCTTACCCATTTTGGCACCCAGAGCAGCTTCTTACAAAAATGCATCTAGACTGTGAACTGAGCTAAAATATCAGAAATCCAAAACCGCACAGCCATGAGCTCATAGAGTCTTCATTCTCAGCAATGAAAAGAAATTATTAAATGATGCCTTTTCAGCAGGCGTGATTGTTGGGGGAAAATTCCAGACAATAATAGTGAGTTCTCTATTGAAATATATATATATATATATATATTAATGTATTCAAAGTATAGAGAGAATAAAGTGAAGATCCTTAGCTACTTAGGTGGGGGTGGGTGGGAGGGGGTATATTGGGGTTCTTGGTAGTGGAATATGTGCACTGGTGAAGGGATGGGGGGGTTAATCATTATATGACTGAGATTTAAACCTGAAAGCTTTTTTTTTTTTCTCGGTGATTCAATAAAATAAAAATTAAAAAAAAAAAGAAAGAAGCAAAGAGGGAGAGGGGCCAGACAAGAAGGAGAGGAAAAAGGAGTGCCTAGATCTTCCAATCTTTTTCTTAGGTCCTCAGAGGCAATCCAATTTGTCTACTTCATAAGCCTATCAAAAAGCAGAAATAACTAAGGACAGAGATTTTAGGCAACTGTAGGGGAAGATTGAGAGGTATTATAATTAGGAATTTCAGTTAGTCTGTACATGACCTGAGGTATCCATGGACAGATTTGAATGAAGCCAATTACATTTCAGAAACAAGCATGGAGCAGGGAAACAGAATACATCAGGTCACTAGATAATGAAGAGTTGGAATCAAAGGTCAGAGGTCAGTGATGTTGCCTGGGGAGAGGGGAGAAAAGGTGCTTTTCAGAATGCACAGGTCCTTGTTTCTGTGGTGGTTCCTACCAATTTGAGCCAGAAAATTACAAAAAAATTTAAAAAAGAAAAAAAAAAAAGTTTTAACACCAAGAAACTCTGATGGTCAGCACGATAATCTTACATTTCATTTACATGAACCCATACATGACCCCAACATGCTATAACATAATAAAATTTGGGATTTATTCATTGACTTTGAGCATGCACATGTGTTTGACTCAGAACTTTCATTACTAAGGATTTTTAAAAGAGAGATGAATTCACTGCTTATAATAAATAATTGACACTTATAAATGCTTATAATAAATGCTTTGTTTAATAATAAGTGTGTATAAAACATTATTCATAACATTCTTTTAAAAATTGCAACTAACACAGATAACACAATGGCTATAACCACAGTTATAATTAGACTGAATAAACATAATAGCAAATTCATTTAAAGTTTACATCAAAATCAAATATACAGCCTGATAGTCAATATTTGGTGAGTAGTTCTCTAACTGAAAACTGAAAACTGAAGATGGAGGTATGAGAACTATAACTGTATAATATCTTTGAATTATTACAGAGAAATAAAGGGGGAGTAATCAAATTGTGAGGAAACCATGATGGGGTCAGATAAGAGGGAGGGGACAAATAAGAAGGAAATGAAGGAAGAGTAACTAGATCATCCAAGCTTCTCTTAAATTTTTAAATTTAAATTTTAAATTTTAATATTTCTCTAAAAATATTACATATTGATTCTGAGTTAAATTAGATGCAAATCAAAGTTTGAGGGTTTTTTCTAATTATAAAAACTTCAATATAGGTTGTTAAATTTGGAGTAATATTTTACACGAATACAATTTGAAACATAAAAGGATATAAACACCACAATACTTTAATAATTAGTAAGATAAGGAATTGATGTTGGACAAAACTCAGTAGCCACAGGTTCATTTAGGTCTTGTGACAGCTTGTCGTCGGGTTTCAGGGACCATAGGAGGTGTCAGGGACTAGGTCTCCCATGTGCATCAAAAGTGCCCTGCACATTATCTCTCTTGCCCTCACTTTGCTATTTTTGTTTCCCTACACTTTCTTGTCTCATTCTGTATCTTTAATTTCTTTTTGTTCATTTTTAGTGACTGCAAATTCCTACATTACAAAAGTTGTTACAAGTTTCATGACTTTTTTTGCCAACCACACTGTCATTTGCATTTTCCATAATCGTAAATCATTAAAACCAGTTTGCTTTAAAAGTTATTCTTTTGAAACAAAACAAATAACCAAAAATTTACTGGAGTATTTCTGCAGCTAATCTCACTCTTCTGCATCTATTTATCACAATTCCTTCCCCAGCAAGTTACTTGTGATTCCTTCTAAAGAATGAATGGTCTCTGTAAGGGTTCCTAGTCATTACAGAACACAGAGGAAAAAATATTTTTTCTAAATTTCTCAAAACATTGTTTTATTAAAGAATCTTTTATCTCTTTGAACCTAATTTTGCTACTTAGGTGAAGTAAAGGAAATGTTATCTTAAGTTTCTTTGAGAATCATACTTACTATATGTTTGTATTATTTTAAGTTTAAATTATTTATTCAATAACTTTCTGGGTAATGCAGAAGAATTAATAAAAGGTATAATACAAAAAATACAAAAAAGGAAAGCATAAAATAATTGATTAGACCATCTTGGAAATAGGACTGTGCATTTTTGAAAACTGATATTAAATTCTGTCCAAAACTTAAGGGATAGATTTCCTGTGGGAATCATGTAAAAAAATAAAAGTTTAAGAGTTAAATTCTTAATTTGTACAAACATAGTATAGATAACTGGTCTAAAAGTTCTGTAAATAGGTCTAAAACTTCTGTAAATAGGTCCAGGACTGTTAAAAAAATGAAATTTATATCTTAACTATCATATATATATGTATATATATATATCATCAAGCTCTTTGCTTAATGAGGTGACCTCAAGCTGATATCCATCATTCTCACCAGAATGCTGTAGTCTGAGTGCTTATGGTCATTGGAACTAACCGAAGAGAGTTCATGCTACAATGAGTCCCTCAATCAGTATGAGAAACAAGATAGAAGTTTAGAAGTCTTAAGTGGCACTGTTCATTTCAATAAGAACATATCCCATGAGTTGCATTAAGTCTGTTTTAAAAAGAAAGGTTATTTGAGGGAACTTCAGGATAATTATGCTGACTCAGTATAAACAGTCAACACTCCAGAAAAATAGTTTTTTCTCACAAGAAAAACTTGCTAATGAAAAATATGTAGAGGAAATAAGCAAAAGTATTCTGATTTTTCTGTTTATAGTAAGTTTGGCAGGAGAAAAGAAGAGATTAAATTACTTTGAAATATGCTATTTTGGCTTTAAAAACTAACTAGAAATAGGAAGTAACATAATGTCTTTAAAGTCATATGCTATCACTGAAAAACATACTCTGTAATGAGCAATACATTTTTTTGCATTTTTCCATAATCATATCATATTCCAAAATGATTCACTAAACCTAGATAGACATTATTTCACATCAGCATGAGAAATAACATGATAAAGTATGATTACTTAATTTCTACTAAAATGAAGACTTATCCCAAGTTCAACTGTAGTTATATAAGGAATCAACTGTAATTTATCCATCAGTAATTGTTAATTTCAATCTTTATTTTGGAACCATGATTTATGAATAATGGAGTTTAGGCACATGATGTTCTAGCACCTCACCCATCTCCACCGTCAGTGTCCCCTGACAATATCTCAAGATCACCAACAACTCTCCCACAGCAACCCCTTGGCATATTTAGTTCTGTAGGTCTATTCTCCAGGCCTATTACAGTTGACCAAGCACTAGAGTCTTACTATAACTTCTTTATATTTCACATCACTGTCTCACTGCCATTGTCATCCTGTTGATCATTGACCTGCTTGAGCGGGCGCCAGTAACATCTCCATTTGTCCAAGCCCTGAGCTTTTAGCAGCCTCACTTTACTCGTTTTTCCCAGTGGTGCCACATTGGAGGCTCTTTCAGGGTAAGGGGAATAAGACCCATCATTGTTACTGTATTTAGCATATCGAATACATCACGGAGAGCTTGCCAGGCTCTGCTTTGCAGGCTGGATGCTCTTGGTACCTTGCCAGGTTCTCCAAGAGGGAGAACTAGGCTATAAGAGAAAGAACTTCTGGGAGCTTTGTTTTATAGTCTCTGGATCTTGGGGATTGAATAGATTACATGGCACCAGGGGCAGTTTGTGGGTGTGGCTGCCTAGCTACTGAAAAATGGGGGATCTGGGTAGAGAAGGCCCAGTCCTGATCTGAACAGGCTTGAAGATCTCAGCCCCAGGTGCGGCACACCTGGGTTCCTCTGCTGGTTCCTTTATGCGTGAGGCTCATCCAGACGTGTGGAGAATGGTTTTAGCATGGCTGAGTCTGGGTCCAGGAGGTCTTTGGTTCCGGGCGGGAAGGGAAACTCAACCCGCCCCTCTCCGAGGGGCTTGGGTGAAGACAGCTAGGCGCAGAGACAAGAGACTGCATATTTCACATATGGGAGATTATTTTGTATTAATATTTCATATTTTCTATACTCAGCATAATTCTCTTTAGATATATCCACACTGAAGAAAGTTGTATGACTTCGTCTATTCTTGTATTTTCATACAATAGTTTCTTGCTCTACATATCTGTTTTAGACATTTTGATAGCTCCCTTATCCTGACTATTTAAATAGTGCTGCAATGAACATGTGAGAGTGCACATATCTTTTTGAAATTATAGTTGGGTCTGGTATAGATATCAAGGAGTGGAGTACCTGGGTCACATGAAAATTCAGTTCTTAAGTTTTGATAAATCTCAGTACTCTTTTCCATAGACAGTGAAGCAGTTAACATTCTTAAGAACAATACATGAATGATATTTTATCAATGCATATAAACACTGTTCTTTTTTCCTTTTTGATGTACATGAGTGGTTTGACTTATTGTTGTTTTAATTTGCATTTTTCTAATGTAAGTGATGAAGATAACTTTTTCATATATTTATTGAACATTTGTAATATATTCTTTGAAAAGATATTTGTTTCTTTTTTTCTTAACTCTTGGATGTGCTTTATATGTCTTAAATCAATCCTTTGTCGGATGTGAAATAAGCAGAAATATATTCACTATATGGAGTGTTTTATAATTCTGGTCATGTTTATTGTTCAACACAGGAGTTTTTTAACTTGACATTTAATTATCTATACATCTGACATAGTCTGTTAAAAATTGATTCATGTGCCCTACTTTCTCCTTTTTGACTATATTTTTGCTTAATTTTTAAATTTTTGGCCAATGATACATTTTAGATGATGAAGAGTTAAGATAACTGTGTTTCTAAATTCTTGTGTTTTGTTTTTTTCTAAGACAGAACATGAAGATTGAGAGTGACTTTAGTATTTGTTACTTCTGGAGGCTAAGAGGTAATGCTTTCAGAGGGCATAGGTTTACTGTTTATAGAATCAAACACAATACACATTTTTCTATTCTGATTGCTGTGGTAAGTCAGTTTGCTTTTATCCACAGTATTTCATATAAAATACATTCTTTTAAAATTTATCTTAGATCTGCCTACTAAGGACAACCTGGAAACAACTAGCATTAAAATATTGGCATGTCCTTTGTGAAGAAAATTATTGTATTTTTTGTGAATGTGATTCTAATATTTAATCAACTTTTGAATAAATATATTCAAGAATCTATAATATTAAATGCATAATATTCTGTATTTGCTTTATAGTTCACTGAAAAAGATGTTTTGAGATGTATTTTGGTGTATTACCTACTATTTTCTCAAACTAATGTCTAAAGAAAAAAACAGTTTAACAAATTTTTTTTTAATTTAACAAATTAGGGGCTGGAACAATAGCACAGTGGGTAGAGCATTTGCCTTGCACGCGGCCTACCCGGGTTCAATTCCCAGCATCCCATATAGTCGCCTGAGCACTGCCAAGAGTAATTCCTGAGTGCATGAGTCAGGAATAACCCCTATGCATCCCAGGTATGACCCAAAAAGCAAAAAAAAATTAACAAATTATGAATCTTCTATAATCATTAATTTTTTGAAAGAGTTATCACTAAAATCCACTTTAATTCAAATAATACATGTATAAATTAATAGCTAAAGAATATTTTAATAGTGATAAAACCTTGTGAATTTGGAGAATTTATGTAAGTTCTGTTCAAAGAATATCAGATGCATTTCCATCTTTGTAAATATTATTTAATTTAAATTGAAATATGGAAAACTTTATTTGCGAGGCTCAGAAATGTGCAACATTTAGGGCATATGCATATCATAGACTGAATTGGGATTCTATTTCTCACATTTTATGGACCCCCTAGGCTTCCCAGGTACATACATGGAATCCCAGTACTAATGGGGTGTCTTGAGTATCTCAGGCATTGCCGAACCTGAGCAGCATTGCATACTCAGGCCCTTGCATTAAATTAAGAGATGGCACGTCTAGGAGACTCACCCCTACATCACAAAACACAGTTGTATAACCAATAAGAAAATAGTGAAATAATTACTGATTATTCAAATAACCTGTTATTATAAGTAAACTAAATATTAATGGCTATTACACCATAGATATTGTATCATCATTTAATAACATTTATAATTTATAATGTAGTAGTGGTCATATAACGAGAACAACATCTAAAATTGTTTCTAGAGTGCTGGTGCGACCTGGCTCTCCTGTCCTGTCCTGTCCTATCATGTCCTCTCCTCTCCTCCTCTCCTCTCCTTTCTACTCATTTCTTCTCCTCATCTCATCTCACTCCCTTCCGTTTCTTTCATATAGGAACTATATGGTAACCTGCAAATGGCAAGAATGTCACTTACCTAATACCCATCTAACAAGAGGCTAATATCAAGGATACATAAGTCACTGATAGTACTTTATAAGAAAGAATAATACAACCCCATTAAAAATGGGTAGAAGACATAAACAGAAAGAAAAAAATAGAAAAAAATAAACAGAAATTTTTTCAAAGAATAAATATAAATGGCCAATAGACACATAAAAAATGTTCTACATCACTAATAGTTAGGATGATGAAAATCAAAAGAACAATGAGATATCATCTCACACCACCGAGACTGGAACACATCAAAAAGAGCAAGAATTACCAATGCTGGTATGAATGAGAGAAATAGGTACTCTTATTGATTGGTTGTGGGAATCCCTATTGGCACATCCCTTTTGAAAAAATAATATGAAAAACTAGAAACTGACCTTCCATATGACCCAGCAATATTAGCTCCTGGATTTTACCCTGGTGGCCCAAAAACACATTTCAGAAAAGTCATCTATACTTCTACATCCAATACAGCACTATTCACAGTAGCCAGAATCTGGAAATAATCCAAGTGCCCAAGAACAGACAAATGAATAAAGAACTCTGGCACAATTACACATTGGAATACTATGCAGCCAACAGGAAAATAAAGTAAGGATTTTTTTTTTTAATTTATTGAATCACCATGTGGAAAGTTACAAAATTCTCAGGTTAATGTCTCAGTTATACAATATTCAAACCCCCATCCCTTCACCAGTGCCCATATTCCTCCAACCCAGTATACCCCCCCGCTCCCACCCCCCCCACCCCCAACTGTATAACTGATGAATTTCACTTCATTTTCTCTTTACCTTGATTATGTTCCATATTTCAACACAAAACTCACTATTGTTGTTGGAGTTTCCCCCCAAGAAAGACAGCCCTACTACCAAGGAAGCATTTGATAATTAGTTTTCCATTGCTGAGAATGAAGAGATATGTAGCCCTACTGCTCCAAGTACATAACTCTTTTTTTCCCTTTTTTTCCCTCCCCTCATTCCACTTCCAGCACCTCATAGTATGGTGGACCCCACGCCGCCTTTCTCCCTGAAAATGGGAAACAACTGGGAAAGAGGGATATTTCCTCTTCTCGGCCGGTGTGGGGCTGTTGCTTAGTTCACAGTCCAGAGAAATGGCTGCTACTTTAATAACCTTAAATATTTCAACAAAAACTCACTGTTATTATTTGGAGTTTCCCCCGCAAGTCAGACCTGTTAAAAGGGAACCGTTTCACATTGCTGACAATTATAGATGTTAAGTCTATATTTGGATTTTTGTATAAAGTCCAGGGAAAATTCTGCCAGAAATTGCATAGCCCGGCTCACAGTCCCAGTGCAATGCTGTAAGAAGTCTCTGGAATCAAAGTCTTTAGGCGCAGAGGGTCCGTTTCACTCTCAGCAGCTCTGAATTTATCTGGGCCGAGGGCGTGCCGGTTACACCCACTTCCCATGATTCCCTAGGAGCTCCAAGTGTAAAAATCGTATGCCTCTGGGTTAAGAGTCTTAGAAGATGGCTCCTGCCATGTGGATGTTTCTGCCTCTGCCATTTTCCATGCAGGAAGACAGGGTGGGGAGGAAAGATCCACCCCTGGGCAGCACAGAGTTGTAGCCCAGTTCACAGTCCCAGTGCATTGCTATAAGAAGCTGCGCTGGATGCCCGAATGTGTTAGGTCTCTGGAGTCAGAGTCTTTAGGCGCAGAGGGTCCATTTCACTCTCAGCAGCTCCGAATTTATCTGGGCAAGGGCGTGCCGGTTACTAAAGTCATGAATTTTGTGTATAAATGGACGGACATGGAGAGTATCCTGCTGAGTGAAATGAGTCAGGAGAAGGACAGATATACATATATCACAGATAAGTGATATATTGCACTCACTTGTTGGACATGGAAAACAAACATATTAAGAGATTAATACTTAAGGACAGTAGAAACAAGGGCCAAGAAACTGCTTCATGGTGGATGCTTGCCATAAGTGGGGTGGGGGAGGGCAGTTAGAATATAGAAGGGACCACCATGACAATGATAGTTCGAAATGTTCACTCAGAATAAGAACTGCAGGCTGAAAGTTGGTAATGGAACTAACCTTTCAGCACCAGTATCGAAACCTAAAACCACAGAGAGAGAGAGAGAGAGAGAGAGAGAGAGAGAGACTGAGAGAGAGAGAGAGAGACTGAGAGAGAGAGAGGTGTCTTCCTTAAAGGCAGCATGCTGAGCGGATTGGTGTTGGTGGGAGAGAGCCTGGAACACTGGTGATGGAAATGTACACTGGTAAAAGGACAAGCGTTAGAATATTGTATGACTAATGCTCAGTCAGGAACAACTTTGTAGCTGTGTATCTCATGGTGATTCAAATATAATAAATAAATAAATATAATAATAATGAATAAAACATATTAAAACAAAAATATCATCATCATCATCATCATCATCATCATCATCATCATCATCATCATCATCATCCCATTGGTTGTAGAATTTCTTGAGCGGTCTCAGTAATGTCTCCATTCTTCCTAGCCCTGAGATTTTAGAAGCTTCTCTTTACTCGTTCTTGCCAATGATGCCGCATTGGAGGCTCTTTCAGGGTCAGGGGAAAGAGACCCAGCATTGTTACTGGTTTTGGCATATGAATACACCATGAGAAGTTTGTGAGGCTCTCCCATGGGGTCAGGAAACTTGGTAGTTTGCCAGGTTTTCCCAAAGGGAGAAGTAAGCTATAAAATGTCTTCTGGGAGCTTGGATTTAAGTCTCTGAATGTTGGCCGTTGGTGGGATTACACAGCACCGGGGGTAGGCCCTGGATGTGACCGCCTAGCTACTGGAAAATAGGAAATCTAGTCTGAAGAGGCCCAGTCCCGATCCTAGCAGGCCAGGCTTGGAGGTCTCAGCCCCGGGTCCCACAAACCTGGGTTCCTCTGCTGGTACCTTCATGCGTGAGGCTCCTCTGAACGTGTGAGCATGGCTGTGCCTAGGCTCCAGAGGTCTTCAGCCGCGGGAGCTCTGCTCAAGGCGGGGAGGGAAGCTGAAGCCCACCCCTTCTGAGGGGCACTGGGGAAGACAGCGAACAGCCAGGCGCACAGGCAAGAGACACTCTGCGTTGCTCTCTTTTGGGTGCTTGGTTTTAAGTCTCTGGATGTTGGCTGTTGGTGGCATCCCTGGGTGTGACCACCTAGCTACTGGAGAATGGAAAATAATAAATAATAATAAATAAATATTCATTAAATATTAAATATTAAGTAAATAAAATATATTAAAATGAAAATAAAAGAAAGAAAAGACTTTGAATCATCTCGTCAAAATTGATTCAAAAAGTGTTTATGAGCTCACTGAATTTCCCTGAAAAGAGTTTTCTTTGGGTTGTTTGTAAAACAGAACAAGACCAATTTGAAAAATAGAAGTATGTGTGGGTTTGGGAGAGATTTGCTGTGAATATCAGTGATTTTGAGCACAATGAATTGTTACAGAGATGTCCAGATTAAAAAATTAAAGTTAGACTTTGGATTTCCAAAACAGAAATACACCCTTTCACTAAATCAAGTGTGAATCTACATATACAAACATGCTTACACTGAGTATACAAAACAGAGTAAACACATAAAATGGCACAGACATATTTTTTCTGTATCACATTCACAATTTCTTTTACGAATGTTTCTTCTTGATCTCTAAGTATTACGATATTTTTCAGTATTTAGGCAGCTGTTCATCTTAGATTCTTTATTTAAAATTGTATAACTTTATGTTTATACAATTGCCTCAGTTAAATCATATTTTTTCATATTAACATATTTGTTCCTTAAAATCTAACCCTGTGTGTTTTTCTCCGACTCTAGATTTTCATCTCAAACTGCCTCTTCTAGTCTCCATTTGTGGTTCATATATGTAGAAATAAACTTTAAATTTGTTCACAATGTATATTTACCCTATTAATTTATAATACAAGACAAATATGATAATACACACAGTTTAAGTGTACACACTTAAAAGCAGAAATGTATGTTGTTTTAAATGCAAAATTAAAATTAATTTTAATCTGATGATTTTTTATGGAAAAGAAAATTGATAGGTTTAGGGTAAAATTTATGATGGTATATACAAATTAACTTTTTAAAGATAATTTAAATTAAATATGGCAAAGTGTGACAATGCCTTCAACTGTTACTTTCTGTTCTTCAATTTAATTTTATCTTATATGACAAAAATACAAGATGAGACACATAATGTGCAATTTCACAGGGGCCACATTCCCTGGATACACTCTGAGATCTTCAAAGAAATGAGCTTTGCAGAACTAAAAGATTTTCAGAGGTACCAAAACAGCATAGTAGCTCTTTTATTTAATGACCTTAGATGTTATATTTCATCTAATAGTACTCATGAAGGAATCATTATACATGTTCAATAATAAGAATTAAAAACATATAACAAAAAGTTTTAAACATAAAATGTTATTAGAGCTTTGATCTACATGATTAACTTTATGATGATTTATTGTTATGTAACATTTAACATTATTTTAATGGATATGAAATTGTGCAATAAAGAAAATGGTATTAATAACATTAAAATAAAGTAGGAGAACATTTCAAAATAGATGATCCTGTAGGAGCAATAAAATATTGCTTTAGAGAACCTTTTATTTAAAACTAAAAAATATGTTTGAAGTTTTCCTATGAAAATATAATTGCACACATTGTGGCACTGTTGTCCCATTGTGAGACTTGTTGTTACTGATTTTGGCATATCAAATACGCCACGGGGAGCTTTCAAGGCTCTGCCTTGGGGGCAGGATACTAATGGTAGGATGGGATACTCTTGGTAGTTTGCTGGCTCTCCAAGAGGAACGGAGGAATCAAACTCTGGTTGGCCGCATGCAAGGCAAACGCTCTACCAGCTGTGCAATTGCTCCAGAGTGATTGCTTTGTAAAAATCTTGTCATTCCCAAGTGGATGTATTCCAAGCTGGAGGATAGCTCTATATCCAGTTCATAACCCTCACTGGGTTATGTGACTAAAATGTCAAAATTTTATAACTAGCAGAGTTATTTGCTTTGTCAA
This sequence comes from Sorex araneus, assembly GCF_027595985.1. Lineage (NCBI taxonomy): Eukaryota > Metazoa > Chordata > Mammalia > Eulipotyphla > Soricidae > Sorex > Sorex araneus. Next base: position 320,014,459 of record NC_073303.1, on the reverse strand, counting down.
GTTACTGTTTTGTTTTTGTTTTTTTTATGAAGCATATCTTTTTTTTATAATTTATTTATTTTTAATTAGAGAATCACCGTGAGGGTACAGTTACAGATTTATACACTTTTGTGCTTATACTTCCCTCATACAAAGTTCGGGAACCCATCCCTTCACCAGTGCCCATTCTCCACCACCCGTAAACCCGGCGTCCCTCCCACCCTCCCCAATCCCATCTCCCCCCCACCCCACCCTGCCACTGTGGCAGGGCATTCCCTTCTGTTCTCTCTCTCTAATTAGCTGTTGTGGTTTGCAATAAAGGTGTTGAGTGGCCGCTGTGCTCAGTCTCTAGCCCTCATTCAGCCCGCAACTCCCTTCCCCCACATGGCCTTCGACTACAATGTAGTTGGTGATCGCTTTTCTGAGTTGCTCTTTCCCCGGAACGTGAGGCCAGCCGCGAAGCCATGGGGTCAACCTCCTGGTACTTATTTCTACAGTTCTTGGGTATTAGTCTCCCACTCTGATATTCTATATACCATAGATGAGTGCAATCTTTCTATGTCTGTCTCTCTCTTTCTGACTCATTTCACTCAGCATGAAACTTTTCATGCCCATTCACTTAACTACAAAATTCTTGACTTCCTTCTTTCTAACAGCTGCATAGTATTCCATTGTATAGATGTACCAAAGTTTCCTCAACCAGTCATCCGTTTTGGGGCATTCGGGTTTTTTCCAGATTCTGGCTATTGTAAACAGTGCTGCGATGAACATACATGTGCAGATGTTGTTTCGATTGTACTTTTTTGCCTCTCTGGGATATATTCCCAGCAGTGGTATTGCTGGGTCAAATGGGAGCTCAACCTCTAGTTTTCTGAGAATCGTCCATACTGTTTTCCAAAAGGGCTGAACTAGCCGGCATTCCCACCAGCAGTGTAGAAGGGTCCCTTTCTCCCCACATCCTCTCCAACAGCGGTTGCTTTTGTTCTTTTGGATGTGTGCCAGTCTCTGTGGTGTGAGGTGGTATCTCATGGTTGTTTTGATCTGCATCTCTCTGATGATTAGTGATGCAGAGCACTTTTTCATGTGCCTTTTGGCCATTCGTATTTCTTCCTTGGTAAAGTTTCTGTTCATTTCTTCGCCCCATTTTTTGATGGGGTTGGATGTTTTCTTCTTGTAGAGTTCAACCAGTGCTTTATATACCATTGATATCAACCCCTTATCTGATGGGTATTGTGTAAATATCCTTTCCCATTCTGTGGATAGTCTTTGTATTCTGGTCACTGTATATCTTGCGGTGCAGAAGCTTTTTAGTTTAATGTAGTCCCATTTGTTGATCTCTGTTTTTACTAGATTGCTTAGTTCCGTGTCACCTTTGAAGATACCTTTATCTTCAATATCGTGGAGGGTTTTGCCGACCTTGTCTTCAATGTACCTTATGGTTTGTGGTCGAATGTTGAGGTCTTTAATCCATTTTGATCTGACTTTTGTGCATGGTGTCAGGTCAAGGTCTAAACCCATTTTTTTGCATGTGGTTGTCCAGTTGTGCCAGCACCATTTGTTAAAGAGGCTTTCCTTGCTCCACTTCACATCTCTTGCTCCCTTATCAAAGATTAGATGATCATACATTTGGGGTTGTGTGTAGGGATATTCCACCCTATTCCATTGGTCTACGGCTCTGCCTTTGTTCCAGTACCATGCTGTTTTAATTGTTACTGCTTTGTAGTAAAGATTGAGGTTGGGGAGGGTGATGCCTCCCATCATCTTTTTCCCAAGAATTGTTTTAGCTATCCTTGGACGTTTGTTATTCCATATGAATTTTAGGATTGCTTGATCCATTTCTTTGAAGAATGTCATGGGTATACTTATAGGGATCGCATTGAATCTGTATAATGCTTTAGGGAGTATTGCCATTTTGACAACATTGATTCTCCCTATCCACGAGCAGGGTATATGTTTCCATTTCCTCATGTCCTCTTTGATTTCATGGAGTAGCATTTTGTAGTTTTCTTTGTAAAGGTCTTTTACTTCCTTGGTTAAGCTGATTCCGAGGTACTTGATTTTCTGGGGCACGATTGTGAATGGGATTGCTTTTTTCATGTCCCTTTCCTCTGCCTCATTGTTTGCATATATGAAGGCCATGGATTTTTGGATATTGATTTTGTAGCCTGCAACTTTACTGTATAAGTCTATTGTTTCTAAGAGTTTCTTAGTAGAGGTTTTAGGCTTCTCTAGATATAGTATCATGTCGTCTGCAAATAGTGAGAGTTTGATTTCTTCCTTTCCTATCTGGATGCCCTTAATCTCTTTTTCTTGTCTAATAGCTATCGCAAGTACTTCCAGTACTATATTGAAGAGGAGTGGTGAGAGTGGGCATCCTTGTCTTGTGCCCGATCTCAGAGGAAAGGCCCTTAGTTTTTCCCCGTTGAGGATAATGCTTGCCGTAGGCTTGTGATAGATGGCTTCGACTATCTTGAGGAAAGTTCCTCCAAACCCCATTTTGCCGAGGGTTTTCATCATGAAAGGATGTTGGATCTTGTCAAATGCTTTCTCTGCATCTATTGATATGATCATATGGTTTTTGTCTTTACTTTTGTTGATATGCTGGATTATGTTGATTGATTTCCGAATGTTAAACCATCCTTGCATCCCTGGGATGAATCCCACTTGGTCGTGATGTATGATCTTTTTGATGAGTTGTTGGATCCTATTTGCTAGTATTTTGTTGAGGATCTTCGCATCGGTGTTCATCAGTGAAATTGGTCTGTAATTTTCTTTCTTAGTGGTGTCTTTGTTTGCTTTTGGTATTAGGGAGATATGTGCTTCATAGAAACTATTTGGGAGAGTTCCTGTTTTTTCAATTTCCTGGAAAAGTTTGAGGAAAACAGGCAATAGGTCTTCTTTAAATGTTTGGAAGAATTCGCCAGTGAAACCATCTGGCCCTGGGCTTTTGTTTTTGGGGAGGTTTTTGATTACAGTTTCAATTTCCTTAACATTGATGGGTCTATTCAGGTATTCCAGGTCTTCTTTCTTCAGTGTTGGGAGATTGGAGGAATCAAGGAATCCATCCATTTCTTTTAGGTTCTCCTTTTTTGTGGCGTAAAGACCTTCAAAGTAGTCTCTAATGATCTTTTGAATCTCACTGGTTTCTGTTATGATGTCCCCCTTTTCATTTCTGATTCGATTTATTAGAGTTTTCTCTCTTTCTTTCTTTGTGAGTCTTGCTAGCGGTTTATCAATCTTATTTATTTTCTCAAAGAACCAACTCTTTGTTTCATTGATCTTTCGGATTGTTTTTTGGGTTTCGATGTCATTAATTTCTGCTCTAATTTTTATTATTTCTTTCCTTCGGAATGGTTTGGAGTCCTTTTTCTGGTCCTTTTCTAAGGTCTTGAGTCGTGAAGTCAAGCTATCTATGTGGGTCCTTTCTTCCTTCCTGAGGAATGCTTGGAGAGCTATAAATTTTCCCCTTACCACGGCTTTAGCTGCGTCCCATAGGTTTTGGTAGCTCGTGTCTTCATTCTCATTAGTTTCTAAGTATCTTTTGATTTCTTCCTTGATTTCCTTCCTGACCCACTCATTATTCAACATTGAATTGTTTAGTTTCCAGGTGTTTGATTTGATTTTCCGTGTTTGTGAGTGGTTAGCTTCTATCTTCAGCGCATCGTGGTCTGAAAAAATGGTTGATACAATTTCTATTTTTCCAATTCTATTGAGGTATGTTCTGGGGCCCAGTACATGGTCTATTTTAGAAAATGTTCCGTGTGCACTGGAAAAGAATGTGTATTCTTTCTTTTTGGGGTGTAAGGCCCTGTATAGGTCTATTAGGCCTCTCTCTTCTATTTCTTCTTTCAGAGTCAGTGTTTCCTTGTTGAGTTTTGTTCTTGTGGATCTATCTAGAGGCGATAAGGCCGTATTGAAGTCTCCGACTACAATTGTGCTGTTAGTGATGTCCTCTTTGAAGTCTGTTAGGAGTTGTTTTAAATATTTAGCCGGTCGTTCGTTAGGAGCATATACGTTTAAGAGTGTGATTTCTTCCTGTTGTACATATCCCTTGATAAACAGAAAATGACCTTCGCTGTCCCTTTTGATCTTTTTCATCCTAAAATCTATGTTGTCGGATACCAGGATGGCCACTCCAGCTTTTTTAAGGGGGTTGTTTGCTTGGAGGATTGTTTTCCATCCTTTGACTTTGAGTCTATGTTTACTCTGTTTGTTCAGGTGTGTTTCTTGCAGGCAACAGAATGTTGGGTTTAATTTCCGGATCCATTTAGCCACTCTGTGTCTCTTGATAGGTGCATTTAGGCCATTGACATTGAGAGAGATTATTGTGATGTGGTTTTGTGTCATCTTTCTGTGGGATTTGTTGTTCTTATGGGGCTCCTCCTTGTCTTACAGTAGCCCCTTTAGACCTTCTTTCAAGATTGGTTTTGAGTCTATGAAGGACCTGAGCTGTTGTTTATCCGAGAAGTAGTGTATGGTTCCTTCGAGTTTGAGTGAGAGTTTAGCCGGATAAAGTATTCTTGGTGAGGCATTCATTTCGTTGAGTTTTTTCACTATGTCCCACCATTGTCTTAGGGCTCGGAGGGTTTCTTCTGACAGATCGGCCGTAAATCTGAGGGGTGCTCCTTTGTATGTGATTTCCTTCCTTGACCTTGCTGCTTGCAGAATTGTGTCTCTATCCATGGTATCTGTCATTCTGACTATGATATGCCTTGGGGTCTTTTTATTCGTGTCTCTTTTTGCTGGTACTCTTCGGACTCCTTGTATCTGGATGCCTGCCTTCTCCAGCTCTGGGAATTTCCTAGCAATGATATCTTTGACTGTGTTTTTTTCATTGGGGTTGCTTCCCTGCGGTTCTGGTACTCCAATGATTCTTATGTTGTTCCTTTTGAAGTCATCCCCCAGGGCTCTGATTCGCTCTATAGCCATTTTGAGGTCTTTGGCCATGATTTGTTGTTGTCTATAAGCTTTCTGCAGCTCGTCTTCCAGATCACTGATTCTGTCTTCGGCTATAGTCATTCTACTGTTGAGGGCATCTAGTGAGATTTTTATTACATCTACCGATTCCTTTATTTGTGAGACTTCCGTTCGAAGGTTTGAAGGCTTCATTCATCTCCTCCCTTATTTTATTGGATGTCTGTTCCATATTTGCTTGGAGTAGGTCGACTCTCCTCCAGATTTCCTCTCTGAATGGTTTATCTGAGAGGTCGTAGATGTTGGGAGCCTCTTTTGAGGTTTCTAGTATCTTTTCTTCTCCCTCTCTTCCTGGAGGGGATTTTCGCTGCTTCTTCATATTGTTATGGAAGTATAGGATTGGAACTTTGTAGGTGTTTATTCCTCCTACCTCTTGCTGAGAGAAGGAGGGGCTCTGTTTGTGCTATTTCTGATGGCAGCTTTATTCCTATTCTAGAAGACTTCCTTACACTCAGTCTTTTCTTTGTGATTGATGTTGGGGCTTTAATGAAGACTTAAGGCTAAGTTGTCTTTACAAAAGCTTTGCTAAGCTTCTCTTATTCACTGATAATTTTTCTAAACTTAGAGCTAATAGGATAGTTCGCATAAGTGTATGAGATGTGTTAAACCGATTTTCAAAGCAAGAAGACCACACCTAATGTGCTAAGGTAGGAAATAATATCTGCGGCCGCTCTGGCAGGAGGCCACGCCCCTTTTTAGACCACGCCCCTTTCAGGCCACGCCCCCGTTTCTTCCTAGCAGGGGCTCCTGGGACAATGGTCCCAGGAAAGCCTGGGCGGTGGGACGCGGGAAGTGGCGGCGGCAAGGGTCCCAAGTCCTGGCGGCCGCGTGGGAACCAGGGGCGCACTCAGGAGGCGTGGCTGGGAGTCTCCTGATTACCTGGGAAAACCGGGTTGGAGGGAGCCGGGCGGACGGGAAAGCTGGGGCGGTGGGACGCCGGAAGTGGCGGCGGCAAGGGTCCCAAGTCCTGGCGGCCGCGTGGGAACCAGGGGCGCACTCCTTATGAAGCATATCTTTTCCTAACAAGTGCGATTGAATTCTCCACGGGGGAGAAGAAAATACCTTCTAAAATATCCCCTGAAAATACTTAGAAAATAATCTCAATGAGCTTTTTTATTTCCTAGAAAATTCCAAGTTAACATTTTAATTTAATTATAAAATAGTGTGTTATTCTAAATGGAAATTCCTTATAAATATAAAATTTTCTATAAGCCAAGATCTACAGGAACTAATTGTATTACTTTTATTTTTCCTTCTATCAGTCCTAAAAGGTTTTTGACAGCTAAGTTTTCAGGAATTAACTAAATGCCACAATATTTATATATCAGCAGGTGCTATGGTTCATAAAAGGGATAAACAGGGAATGTTCTTCAGCAGTTTTGAGAATAGGATTTCAAGTTAAGACTTCATGGATTTTAATTCAATCTTTCCATTGCAAAACTGAAAATTGTGAGACCATTCTTAGTTCATCTCCCTTTACAGTTCAATATATTATTCTCTCGAGCATATTATATTATCACTAAACACATTTTTCCCTAGAAAAGATAAAAAATGACCAAATGAATACAAAAAACTAAGAGATTGCAACAAAATAACTCTTAGATTGAAAACATAGGATGATTATCAGAGATGGGGAAAGTGGATGGACCGTTCTCATAAAGGGAATAGAGTCAGAATTTTTGTACTGAACACAATATATAGCTGTACCCTGAAATTTATATAGTCTTGTAAATTAATAATAAGTCAATAATGGTAACTAAGAGATATGAATAACAGTGAACTTTGTGTATGACATAAAAAATTAAAAATTATAGGTATGTTTTAAGTTTTCACAAACACATTTGTTGAGATGTAAAAATGAATTGATTTCACAGCAAGCTTGGAGTGGGAAATACACTAATATTGAAAGGAACCTTCATTTAAGTGTCAGGGAATTTGTTTTTACTACAGATTGGTTTCATGCATGGAGAGTGTCCAAAAAAAACGTTAAACTTGCTACATGTGTCATAAAAAAAAGAATTAAAAACAGAAAAAAAATGCATTAGATAAGACAATATGTGACATAAATTAATTAGTGATATATCAATTAAGTGATAATAGTGTGCAATAAATCATAGAGAAAAGAGTGCCAAACCTGGAGTTTGATATCAAGATAATCCTTTCTTTAATTAGTCTATGGGCTGGTCATGTTACTGTTGTACTTAAGTAGCCACTATCAACTTTTATATAAATACAATCACTAGATAGTTAATTGCCTCTTTTATGCACTGTCATACAACTGTAGCACTGTAGCACTGTAGCACTGTTGTTCCATTGTTCATCGATTTGCTTGAGCGGTCATACAGTAACGTCTCCATTATAAGACTTGTTGTTACTGTTTTTGAATACTGTTATTGAATACACCATGGGTAGCTTGCCAGGCTCTGCTGTGTAGATGGGATACTCTCGGTAGCTTGACAGGCTCTCTGAGAGGGATGGAGGAATTGAACCTGGGTCGGCCGCATGCAAGGCAAACACCCTACCTGCTATGTTATCAGTCCTGTCATACAACTATTTAATAAAAATATTTAATGCATTAGGTAGCTGTGAAATAAAAGCAGTCTCAAATTGTGGTATGCATTGATCACTGAACTCTTACGACCTCTTATTAGCTATAACTTCTCAAAAATATCATTATCATGACATCTATCTGAATTATAGCTATACATACTTGCATTAATTCAAATATTATCCGCTTTATGTAACACTACCCTGCATTATTATACCTAAGAATACAGTGCTTCTTTGTTTTAGGCACTTCGTGTACCACAATTTGCATTAGGGGATAAGAAAAGAAGCTTCATGACATCAATAAACACATGCTTGTGAATGAATTTAATAAACAAAATTACACATTAGACTAAGAATTACATGTGTTTGACTTGCATGCAGCCAACCCGGATTTGATCCCTGGTATCCCATATGTTTCCCTTAACAGTTTTTTGAGCATGGTTCCTAATGTAATATTTAATTTTTTTTAAAGATACATACTTGAGTTCACATGATAAACACAGAGGTTAGAGAGAAAGGGTTGTAAACAACTGTGTCATAAGCTAGAGACAGAATTGTAAAAAGCAGGGAAACTATCTCTGATCCTGAATTTTCATTTATCGGAGATTTCTGTTAAGATTTCCTCATATTTTATTAATTCCTATCTAATTTAATCTAATTCCTATGTAAATTAAGGACTTTAACCAATCTCAAAGAAATTCTTGGCTCCAGTTTCATTTTTTCTTTTTCTTATGGCTACCCGGTTTTCATAGCACAATTTGTCAGAACTTTTCCTCGCCCCATTTCATATACTTAGCTCATTTTGAATACTTAATTGTTCATTAAGTCTCAGCATTTATTTCAGGACTCTCAGTTTCTTATAATTGTTCTGCACATTTCCTTATTCTAGTTCCACAGCATACTGGAATACAGCGCCAGCATCACAGTACATATCAAAATAAGGCACTTCAATGCTTTATGTCATATTTGTTTCTAAGAATTACTTTTTTTCTATTTAGAAAATTTTATAGCCCCATATAAATTTTAGTAGAGGTATTTTAGAGTTCTTGTAATCTTTGGGATTTTTAAGGATTGCATCAAATTTGTACAATATTTTGGGTATAAAGTACTTTTTGACAATGTTAATTCTTCCCTTTCATGAAAATTGAATATTTTTCCATTTCCCAGTGTTTTCATTCCACTTACTTCTTTCAGTAGTTACTTTCTATTTTCTCTGTATAAGTCCTTTGTTAAGTTTATTTCTAAGTGTTTTGTGTTTTGAATACTTGTATAAAGGTAATATATATGTATTTTTTTCTTCTAGTTTGTAATTTGCATACAGAATACCACAGATTGTTTTGCTTAATCTTAGCTTGCTGTTTTGCTGTATTGGTGTTTTTTTTTCCTAATAATATTTTGTTGAATCATTGCAGCTTTTTATTTATACATATTTATACTATATGCCAATTGCAAAAACTTTGTGTTTTCTTTCTTTTTTTTGGGGGGGTGGCTTTGGGTCACACCTGGCAATGCACAGAGGTTATTCCTGGCTCATGCACTCAGAAGTTACTCTTGGCGGTGCTGGAGTAACTTCTTGTTGTTACTGTTTTTGAATACTGTTATTGAATACAGGTGCTGGGGGACCATATGGGATGCTTGGAATCAAACCCGGGTTGGTCACGTGCAAGGCAAACGCCCTACCCACTATGCTACCGCTCCAGCCCCTTCTTTCATTTTTTTATTTGGGTCTCTTCAACTTATTTTGATTGTCTAACTTCTGATGGAAGGTTTTCAAAAACTATATTGAATGAAAGTAGAAGATAAAAGGAGAAATAAAATTTGACAACAAATAAATAAAAAATAAGATCTTGCACAAAACAAGATCTCGGGGTGGAGGGGAGAAGTGGGGTAGAAGACCTTTAAGTTTTCCATCATTATTATTTTGGTTGTGTTTAGGTCTAGGTAGCAATTAGGTTCTTGAGGTATGTTCCTTTATCAAAAGCCACCCTCTCCCCCACTACTTTGATGTTGTTGTTTTGTTTTATTTTGTTTTGTTTTTCCGAGAATGGATATTAAATAATCCCCAAAACAGTTTTGGCCTAAATTGATACAACATGATTTTTTGCCAGGGAATGGCTGAGGGTGAATAGTTCTGAAGGACGACTTATAGGATTAAGAAAAGAGACAAATAAGAGATTGAAAGCATGTGATCAGGAAGGAGCTATCAGCCTCACAGGTGGAGAGCCCTGTTGGATATCATTGGTTTGTCCTTTCCCCTTGCCACTAGGAGCTTAGGTTTATCAGTCACACCCATCAAAGTGCTCCCGAGTCACTCCCATTCTTTTGTTTATCTGTAACCAATTCTACCAGTTTATCTGCTCTTCCCTTAATCAAACTCTGTTAATTGGTAAGGTCAGAACTTCCTAGGACACTGAATATTATAACATTGCCTTTCTCTCCTCTTTATGCCTTTTGAATAATTTACTTTAAAGCTATGTCTTTTTTGTATAGACACAAGAAGACAATATTATGTTTTTATAACTTAAGACTTAATTGGCCTCGATATTCCCTCCTGGGCATCTGCTTTCTCCACTTAAGCCTCAGTTGCCCTCAGTTCCTAGCACCCCAAAGTAGGGTCCCCGACGTGGGACGGGAAGGATCCAGGGCAAGCGGTGAGTTATGTGCTACCCTGGCATCGAGATGGGCCTGGCCAAAGTGCCTAATTCTTAACTATAAGTTAAGAGCTTGATCATAGACAAATGCTGTCATGATCCAATAGTAATTATGAGACTGGGACCCTGCCAGGGATAGGAAAGACTGATCTGGCCTGAGCACTGTAGTCTGAGATTGAGATGGCCCCAGGAGAGCAATTCTATAAGCTTTAATGCATCTCTTATTGTGTCCATACAAAATGATTAATATTATGAATTCTTATATGTTTGCTGGCTGAGGAGAAGAGAAACACATTCATGGGACTCTGCCCTTGGGTGGGTCTTCCTGCTGAAAGAGAGATTCTGTCCTAGTGAAGGCATTCCCCTAAGAGATAGAACTATACCCCCTATGGATTGTAACCACACCTTTAGATAAGCCCCAGGCTGCTGGGGGACGGGGAGATTTAAGGTAGCTGTATGAGGGGGCAGGGGGAGAGTTCCAGAGGAGAGTGTTGGGAGGGAAGATTGGAATAAACTGCAAGTGAGACCAACCATCTTGGCTCCGTTCCTTCCTTCGCCTGCCACATCTTCGCCATCAACCTCCCCGGGGTGGGGGAAGCGGCTGGAGGCTACCGAACTCGGGTGGCGGGAGAGACAGCTGCTGCCCTAGGCCCTGTGCCTGGCTCGGTGCGGTGAGGCTTCCCTTTCCTCGCCCGCGCCTTTTCTTTTTCTTTTTATTTTTACACAAGCCCTACTGTCCTCCACAAACAATATTTATTTCTTAGAATCAGTAATCATTAGAAGGAGAAGGACAACACTTTTTAGTCAAATGCTGAACTATCATACTCTATCTAGGCTAGACTTACAGATCTGAGGGTCTTAAGTATAACAAGAAAACAACTTTTCTTTCTTTTTTTTAAATTTTATTAAATCACCATGAGATAGTTACAAGCTTTCGTGTTTGGATTACAATATCACAATGATCAAACACCCATCCCTCCACCAGTGCACATTCCCCACCACCGATATCCTGAGTACACTCCCCCTTTCCTACCCTCCTCCTGCCTCCATGGCAGACAATATTCCCCATACTCTCTCTCTCTACTTTTGGTCATTATGGCTTGCAACACAGACACTGAGAGGTCATCATGTTTGGAAGAAAACAAATTTTCATTGATTTTCTCAAATAGAGATTCTTCAGAGAAAGGAAGCAGAAAGGACTTCCAAAAGCTCCATCTGGATAGCATTCTGTCTGAATGCCCCAACATTCTATTTTAAAGCGCCCATAAATAACCCAACCTGTCTGTCTCCTCAACCAATCAATCAATCAATCTAGTTCCTGAGAATTTGTATCTTTATTTTGTTGATAATGGTGACATTATTTGATTTGCGAATTCTGAACTACTCCTCCATCCCTGGAATAAAATACAGTTTATCATGTATTATCTTTTGGATAAACTGTTGGATTTGCTTAACAAATATTTTGATGATATTTGAACTTTTGTTTATCAAGAATATAGTAACATAATTTTCTATATTATGTAATACTTGTCACTGACTTTAATATTAGTGCAATTTTGAATAATTTACATTGTTGGCGAAAATTACAGTCTCTTTGATATTTGACTGCTTGAAAAGCTAAGGTTTTTTCAACGTTTTGTTAAAACTCACTAAGAAACATCTGAATTAGGGCTCTTATTCTCAGAGAGATTTTTAATTGATATTTTAATTTCCCAATCGTGATTGGTCTGTTAATATTTTCTACCTCTTCTGGATTTAGTCTTGGAAGACCATATGGTTCTAAGAATTCATCGGTTTCTTTTCGGTTCTCTAGGTTAGTGGCAGACTTATTCACAGTAAACACATAATTTTTTTTTCTTTTTGGGTGATGCTCCAGTGATGCCCAGGCGTTACTCCTGGCTCTGCGCTCAGGAATCACTCCTGGTGGTGCTCACGGGAGCATATGGGATGCCAGGGATCAAACCTGTGTCAGCTATGTGCAAGGCAAATGCCTACCCTCTTTGCAATCGCATGATATTTTGTATGCCCATGGTTTCTTTCATAACTTCCCTTTTATCTCTCTTCCAATTTTATTTTGTTTGGGGTTTCTTTTTGTATTTCTCTTTGAGCAGCTAAGGCTTTGGCAATTTTTTTTATTATTTGATAATACAGGTCTTTGCGTTATTGACCTTTTCAGTAACTTCTTGATATCATTGATTTACTCTATAATTTTTTTAAAATTTTTGGGTCACACCCAGCGATGCACAGGGGTTACTCCTGGCTTTTCACTCAGGAATTACTCCTGGCAGTGTTCAGGGGACCATGTGGGATGCTGGGGATCGAACCCGGGTCGGCTGCATGCAAGGCAAATGTCCTACCTGCTGTATGATTGCTCCAGCCCCTACTCTATAATTTTTATAATTTCTTTGTTTCTTATTTTGAAATTCATTTTATTTTTCTTTTCTTGTTTCTCAAATGTGATATTATGTCATGACACTATGGTTTTAGCTTTAGTTTTAGTCAAGAAATCACTCTTAGCCGTTTTCAGGGAATTATATATGGAACATTGGAGATTCAAACTATGTCTGCTGTGTGCAAGGTAAGCTGCCAGATTTTGATTCTTTGAAGACAACTTTACGAGCAGTAGTCACCCTCTTCATTTTTTAATCACAGAATACATGCTTTTGTTTTGTTCTGGCCACACATGCTAGTTCTCATGACTTAATTCTGGCTCTGCACTCAGGTATCATTCCTGGCAGGGCTCAGGGTACCATATGGAGTACCAAGGATTAGACCCGGTTTTTCTACTGGTTGTACAGTATATACAACCAGTTGGTTGTATATACAGCTGGTTCTCCAGCTCCTAAATGCATTTTAACTGCTATAAATTTTCTTTCTGCAATGTGAAATTTTCTGTGCTCAAGGAAAATCAATTCTAAGAGACCTTCACTAACCCATAGTCTCTTTAAAATGGGTTGTTTCACAATCTTGAAAATTTTCCAAGCTCTTTTTTTTAAATCGACAGGGATTTCTTCATATTTTTTTCTGCAAGGATCCTACTAAAAATCTACTTCCCTCATAACTGGAAGAGTGGAAAATTGTAATGTTTTGCAGTCTAAGGTTTACAAATAAATGGTAACTTGGCAGCATGGTACCAGGCACTCTTCTTGATCTACTTTTCTAACACACTGGAGGAAAAAGTGTGAAGGTAGGAAAACACTTAATAGTCTCCATTGGCTGACATGATGAAGTTTTCCCTGAAGATAATTTTATTTTTCTCTTCTTAGCCCACCTTTGCTGCTTTGTTCCCATTCTTACAAGGGCAGAGAAACAAAAAAAATTGATTTATCAGTTATGTTTGTACACACGTGCATATGGCCACCTGTATGTGAATAGTAAATTCATCTGTCTGTCCACATCTATCTATCTATCTATCTATCTATCTATCTATCTATCTATCTATCTATCTATCTATCTATCTATCTAATCTATCTACCTATCTCTCTCTACATATATATATGAACCATTAAAATTAAAGCCACGTTAAGTTCATAAGTAAAATATTGAAGCGTATAGACACAGGAAGACTGTTAATACTATGCATTTGTAACTTGGGGGTTAATTGACTCGATAATATTCACTCCTGGGTATCCATATTTACTTGACTTAAGCCTCCGTTGCCTTTACTTCCCAGAAGCCCAAAAGCAGGGTCCCAAGGAGGGATTGGATGGACCCAGGGAAAATTGAGCTACCCTGGCTTCGAAACGGGCCAGGACAAGCACTATAATACTTAACTATAAGTTAAGAGCACGGACATGGACAAATTTTGTAATGATCCAAAGAGCAATAACTGGATTAGAACTCTGCTAGGATTAGGAAAGACTAATCTGGCCTGAACACTGTATTCTGGGATCTATAGTGACATGTCCCCAGGAGAGCCACCCTACAAGCTTAGTGTATCTCTTACTGTTTCCATACAAAATGAGTAGAAAGACTGTTTATAAGTAAGTAAATCTAAGATGGTTGTTGGGATAAGGAAAGGAGAAACACACCCCTAGTTTATCCCTTGAGCAGATCTCCTGTCAGCAGGAGGTCTTTGTCTTATCTTAGCGCTTTCCTCAGAAGGAAAGGTTTTGATACATTGATTGTGCTACTTGACCTAGGTGTAGCTGCTACCTCCCATGCTTGGAGGAGGAGGCACGAGATGGAGGCCAGAGAGACAAGATAGGGGACAGGAGGAAATGGGAATGAGGGGCATCATGAGACTGGCATGGGGAGTTTAGTGAGACTGGAACAGGCGTGTGGGGAGAACGCAATAAACAAAACAGCTGATCATCCAACAGCCTGGCAACCCCGTTACCTCCTTCATGCGTCTATTGGCGGTGGCTGCAGGCTGGGGTGGGGAAGTGGCCCATGGCCACCAAACACACTGGCAGATGAGCAGGAGCTGCCACTGCCACTGCCACTGCCACCACACTCATTTATTTTGTGATTACACAGCCTGGGTTGTCATGAAACTTGGTAACTGTATTCTCTATTGTACACTATGTATTTTATTGACTTTGAAAGCTCAGGCTGCTAAATTAATTTTTGGATCTCAACATCAATTTCTCACTGGGAAAATATTAAGGGGATCAAAAAGTCAAGAAATAAGGGAATGTTGTCTCCACTATTACAGTGGTATAACAGCTGAGATTCTCTTGAGTTTTGAAGCCTGTGCTGTTTAAAAACAACTACAGACTGAAGAATAAAATTAAAATATGTTATTATAGTTAAGAATAAAGTGGGATAATATATCTCTATGAAATAGTTTCAGAGCTTTAATATTTAAAGCTGAGCCAATTCCACCTAAACCAATTTCAATGAAAAACTATTTGTTTAACAAATAAACAGAAGTAAAAAAAACATAAGAATTATGTTTTTTTCTAGTATTTTCAAAATCATTGATAATTTTCTAGTATTTTCAAAATCATTGATAATTCTTCTCTTACATTAGTAACTAAAAATTAATAATAGCTAATAGTTTTTTTTTCTATTTCTAGATCTATGTGTTTGTTTTGCTTCTAAATAGAATTATTAAAGTACCTGGTCAAGAAAAACTTTCAAAATAATTGTGTTAAATAAATAATGGCTCATATACTAGTGTTTTAGTTTAAAACATGAAGTCTTCCATAATATGGATGCAAATATTTTATTCTACAAGTTTATAATAATCAGAATGGGCTTCTGCTATCTAAATAGGGAAAATGACTTGGTGTTCCAAAATTTTTGAATAAGTAGAAGGTAAAATAAATTTATCTGTGCTAATATTTTCCAAGTGAGTGGGACTGGAGCTATAGTACAGTGGGTAGGGCATTTGCCTTGCACATGGCCGACCCTGGTTCAATTCCCTGTATCCCATATGGTTTTCTGAGCACAGCCAGGAGTAATTCCTGAGTGCAAAGCCAGGTGTAACCTCTGTGCGTCACTGGGTGTCACCCCCAAAAAAGAATAGACAACTTCTGGGGCTGTAGCAATAGCACAGCGGGTAGGACATTTGCTTTGCATGTGGCCGACCTGAGTTTGATTTCCAGCATCCCATATGGTCCCCTGAGAACTGCCAGGAGGAATTCCTGAGTGCATTACCCAGGAGTAACCCTTGTGCATCACTGGGTGTGACTCAAAAAGCAAAATAATAATAATAATAATAATAATAATAATAATAATAATAATAATAATAATTTCCAAGTGAGGTTTTTTTAGTTGGAAGACAGGGTATAAAGAGAAATGTTAAAATATCTAAAAATATTTAGTCTATGAGATTTTTCATAATTAAAATGCCTGGAGTAGCATGATAGCACTGTAGCACTGTCATCGATTTATTCGAATGAGCACCAGTAACGTCTCCATTGTGAGACTTGTTGTTACTGTTTTTGGCATATGGAATATGCCACGGGTAGCTTGCTGGGCTCTGCCGTGCAGGCGGGATACTCTTGGTAGCTGGCCAGGCTCTCCAAGAGGGAGGGAGAAATCAACCCGGATGCAAGGCAAACATCCTACCTGCTGTGCTATCTCTCCAGTCCAAAACATCTTGAGTAGTTAATGAAAATATTGAATTATTTTTAGATACCAACCTGATAACCTGAAACCATAGCTATTTCTTGGTAAAAATTTAGAGGAGTGTTCTAAATGTCTTTCTTAAATTTAAATAAAGAAGAAAAAGAACTTTAAAATTGTATATTATAGTATATGTGTCTTCCTAATAAAATGTTAATAAATTAATATAGTTGTAAAGAGGATATAAGGCCTTACTATCAAAATCCAGAATGCTGGAGACTTTTTCAAACCTCCCATTGTGGAACAAATCTCTAGTTCCTGAGGCAGCACTATTTATCTTGTGTTCTTAATGAATCTTTTCTTCCCACGAACAGACTGAAGATTAAAAAGGTGTGTGTGTGCGGGGAGTAAACAGGAATTTTTCTTTAGAATATTTTATTTAATTTTTATTGTTTTCTACATTGAATCAACATGAGATGTATAGTCACAAAGTAGTTCATGATTGAGTTTCAGTCATACAGTATTCCAACACCCATGTTTTCACCTTTATTGACACCAACGTCCCTGGATTCCCTCCTGCCCTCATCCCCCCGCCCTGCCCTGCCCCAGCCTACTGCCTCTCTGACAGACACTTTTCTTCTCTTTTGTTCTCTTACTTTCTTTCAATACTGTTATTGAAAGGGTATCATGCATATCGCCTTACCTCCTTCCAGCACTCAGTTCTTATCCAGAGTGATCATTTCCAAATATCACTGTCAGAGTAGCCTCTTCTTTGTCCTATCGCATTTCCTTTGTGGCAAGCTTCCTACCATGAACCAGTCCTCCTGGCCCTAGTTTCTATGTCTTTGGGTGTGTATATACTAAAACTAAAATATGAAGGGCCACGCGCAGCAGCTATCTGTCTCTGCTGCCCACGCTCGGTAGTCTCTCACCACTTCCCGCACCCCGGGGAGGCTGATGGCAAAGGACAGGCAAAGGAAGGAACGAGGGCCTGGTTGGTTGGTCTCAGTTGCAGTTTATTCCAATTTCATCTCTGTTCACTTCTGATTCTCCCTTCTGTTTCTCCTTTCCAACTCCTTCCTATCTTACAGTTTTAGTTAAAACCCAAAGCATGAGGGGTTGGGCCTGACACATAGGTGTGGTCATACAATCAACAGAGGTAAAGGCTTTCCCTCAGTGAAAGCTCCTTCTAGGACAGATTCTCATTCAGCAGGAAGATCCACCCAAAAGTGGAATTCCATGGATGTGTTTCTTCTCTCCTTGTCCAACAAACATATAAACATTCATAATATTGATCATTTTGTATCGACATAGTAAGAGAAACATTAAGCTTATAAAATTGCTCTCCTTGGGCATGTCAATCTCAGACCACAGTGCTCAGTCCAGATTAGTTTTTCCTATCCCTAGCAGGGCCCTAATCCCATAATTACTTTTGGATCATGACAGCATTTATCCATGACCGTGGTCTCAACTTATAGTTGAGTATTGTGGCACTTTGGCCTGGCCCATTTCGATGGCAGGGTAGCTCACAGCTTTCCCTGGGTCCATTCAGTCCCTCCTTGGGACCCTGCTTTTGGGATGCTAGGAACTAAAGGCTCCTGAGGCTTAACTTGAGGAAGCAGATGCCCCGGAGTGCATCTGTAAATTGTTTGTAAATTGTTTTGTAACTCCCAAGTTACAAAAGCATAATATTAACTGTCTTCCTTTGTCCATACAAAAAGAACCTTGCTTTAAAGTAAACTATTCAAAAGATATAAGGAGAGGAGAAAGAAAATGTTAACTCACAATACAATTAAGTGTTCTTAGACGGATCTGATGCACAGAGAAGAGATTACAGATAAACAAAAGAATGGGAGTGACTCAAGAGCACTGTGATGGGTGTAACCGGCTAAAACTAAGCTCCTTGTGGCAAGGGAGAAAGGACAAACCAATGTTATCCAACATTTGGGTATTATTCATATACTATAAACAGGTCATTTTGAAATACCAACTACTAGGAAGTTTACCTTCAAGTTGAGGTTTTGTTGGAAATGGAAGTTTACATAAGGAAAAAAGGATCATTGAAGATTTAAACATTTCTTTAAACTGAGTGGTCTAATTATTCTTTCTAATAACTAGAAATATAGATTATCATCATCATCATCATCATCATCATCATCATCATCATCATCATCATCCCATTGATCGACGATTTTCTCGAGCAGTATCAGTAACGTATCCATTCGTTCTAGCCCTGAGATTTTAGAAGGGTCTCTTTACTCATCCCTCCCAATGGTGCCACATTGGAGGCTTTTTCTGGTTTTGTTGTAACAAAGTGTAACAAAATCATTGTTACTGGTTTTGGCATATGGATACACCATGGGGAGTTTGCCAGGCTCTGCCATGTGGGCAGGAAATTCTCAGTAGCTTGCCAGGTTCTCCCAGAGGAGAAGTAGGCTATAAGAACTAGGGAGCTTGGTCTTTTAGTCTCTGGGCCATTGGTGGGGTTACACAGCGCTGGGGCAGTTTCTGGGTGTGACCACCTAGCTACTGGAAAATGGGAAATCTGGGCTGAAGAGGCCCAGTCCCGATCCGAGCAGGCTTGGAAATCTCAGCCCCAGGACCCACACACGTGGGTTCCTCTGCCGGTTCCTTCATGCATGAGGCTCATCCAAAAATGTGTAGGGGGCCTTATAGATTATTATAAAATAACTTTATTTCATGCCCTTCTTACTACCAAATCCTATATGTAATTGAAAGTTATATGCTTTGATTAATTCTGACTGTCAGGAATCATATATTACTATTAAACTTACTCCACAATTCCATTCTAAGGTGATCTTTAAGTTGTATCTGCAAAATTATTTGAATTTTTTGATATTCAATATTCAATTATTCAATATTCAAAATCCTATGATAAATGATTTTAAACAGAGTCATAGTCATAGTCAAAACTAAGCACAAAATTTTATGAAAATATCTAAAATTTATTCTCAACATCTTGAACTAAGAACTATTCTTACAGCCCTACATTTCCTTTCCCATGAACCTTTAAATATTTCTGATTCACATTATGAAGACTATTAATTCAATTCCCCAAAGTGCTATTAAATGTCCCAATAACATACTGTAAATTTGCTATTTTATTAACCTCCTTGCAGCTGCCTTGCAGGTACATACAGCACCATTTTAACATTCATATCATGTCGTCTAATTTTCTTGTAGAATGATCAGAGGACAATGCTAAGACATATCAAGCTTTTATTTATTTTAATTAGAAAATCACATAACTTATGGCATCAAAATCAGAAGACCCTTTCTAAAATATTTAATAACTCTCAGTCAGACGCTAAAGACATCATCCAGGCTTGGCCAGGTTGCCATATTAGTTTTGTATCTCATAT
Source organism: Sorex araneus (assembly GCF_027595985.1). Taxonomy (NCBI): domain Eukaryota; kingdom Metazoa; phylum Chordata; class Mammalia; order Eulipotyphla; family Soricidae; genus Sorex; species Sorex araneus. Next base: position 319,994,907 of record NC_073303.1, on the reverse strand, counting down.
TTCAGGCAACAGGTCAAAAGGCCAGTGCCAACGTTAAGTGGTCCCTAGCAGACGGACATTCCTCATGATGAAGAGATTTTATCATGCATCTATCGATGCTTACTCCAATGTTTTCTATGCTTTAGTTCATAGTACAGAAAACACCATGACTATATAGCATACTTTCAACATTAACTGTGTGGGCAAACTCTTTGAAGTTAAAAACTCATAATGACCAGCTCATACTATTAAGTGACTTTACAATTCTGTGCTTGCTGTGTATGAAGTTATCCCATAGAGTATCCCAAAACCTATAAAGTCATCCACAGTAGAAAGACTCCACCAAACCATAAAAACCTTTTTTTTAAAAAAGGGTGGGGGGAAAAGCTGAATATTGAATGAGCTCCTTAAATATTGACTTAAATATTACATTATTTGGAGATTTTTTTAAATCTCCACTTTCAAGGATGAAAAGCAGCTGGAAAGTATGTCCTTTCACTAATAACTCACAAAGCTCAAAGTTTCTTTTTATGCCCTTTTTATAAGACAACTCAGCAAAAACTAGGGCATTAATAATGTATTGTCTAGGGTGAGATTTTTTCTCTTAACAGGAATGCAACTGGTATAGTTCCAAGAGGGAAATGTAGAGACTTACCAGAAATCAGACCAGAGCCAGATTCCTTTCCCCTTGAAGGAACAATAAGATGCCTCACACTGAAGGGCTGACACCTGAGCTGGATCAACTCCAAGAGAAAAGTGTCCATGGAGGTAAAAAGACAACTCTAACAGTGGTGCCTCGTAGTCATCTCAGAGGTGGAGAGACAGTGGTACAACAAACAGAAATGCCGCTCAGGCAGCAGGGAGTACCTCATACACTAGAACACCTGTTCCTAGTTATGAGATCCACAACCACCAGTAACTCTCTGTACGATCTGGTTATAATATATTTTGCTTGTTCTTTTCATTTTCATATTTGTCAATACCTTTACCAGATTCATATTTTTAACACCCCTTTTATTTGACCTTTTGACCCAGCTAATATAGAGCTTCTAATTAATGCTAATTATTCTAATTTTATGTGCGAAAATGACTTGAACCCTTTTTATGTGGAATAACAGCTTCCACTTAGGGAACTCTCTCAAACCTCCTGGTGGCTAGCTGACCATCAATTTATTTACCTCTGTGCCTTTCCTAGTACTCACTACTTGTATTAGTGTAGTGATATAATGTACTGTACACTAAAAAACTTCCAATTACCTAGCCAATATAATGTTTATAAAAGCAAAAAAATCTTGCTATACTGCTTGGTACCTTTAGAATTAAACAACCTGCTCAAAAACCACCTTGCTGGGCACTCTCCTATTGGGAATATGGAATAAAGTCAAGTGTACAGGGTCTGTCGATATAAAATGACTCTGAGAAAAATTAGTTATAAACAGGATACATAAGGTTATGGGGAGGATAAAAATGGGAACCCTGTGGCTTTGGTACCTATAATCAGAATGCTTCTTATGGTGGAAAAATGGACTTTTCAGTGAGCCAGATATCCTACCACTGAGGGACGCCTCACTTCTCTGGAATATACACTTATGGAAATTGACCTTACCTTAGATAGAGGAGAGTTAATGATGGGGTACTGGTAAAGAATGAGTTCTTTGTAAAAATTATAGTAGATCTGGGCAATACATCTTGGGTGTTATCTTCATAACTTCCCTTTATAAATTATTAGCCCCAAAGAGATATAAAGTTGTCTGATATAATGATTATATAAGTAATTTACTTTTATTGATAGGAATGCCTTTTCTTATATACCCAAAATGAATGCTACAGAGCCAAATATCTACACCATATTTTTCATCGTATGTAAACATTAAACCTGGGTGTCAGAAAAATCAACTCGAGTATGCTCATACATTAGGATTCTTTGCATTATAAGAGCTGTGGAAGACATGGAGAATCTATTCCAAGAAATTCTTGGGAATTTAATACTAATGATTATTGCAAGAAAATTTTGGCTGCTATAATCTCTGTAGGATCAGTTTGCATCACTCTATTCAAGCTGTACTTGTATTAAACAATTGATAAACCATGACTGGCCTAGAACCACTCGTCAGCAGTTGAATGCCTGCCATTGACAAGAACATTTCACATATCAATCTAGACTTCTCTGTGACTCCACTTAAACACACTGTGCATAAGTACACTTTTTTAAATCAATATATGACGTAGAATAAGGTAGAAAAATATCACTGCATGGTATTCTGCTTGAATCTATCTGCAATGATTAATAGTATTGCTATATTGCTGCATAAGAAAATGGTTAAACAAGAAATGGAGGAGGAATAGAATGCTTCTAGAGATTGGTCAATAGCCTCAATACTCTCAATTGGAACACTAGGAATATCTTATTAAAGTAAATCACAGCATAAATCTTACTATTGATATGTTTAAGAACATGTTTCAGATTCATAGATGACACCACAACCATCCCCATCACTGCAGAGCCATTATCTCTCTTTGAACTCCACACTTTACTATTGATAAATGCATTGCTGGAATATAGACCACCTATCTCAGAGTTTAGCCTTTTTAAAAAAATGGAGGAGATATAGAAAATTCCCCATAGATACTGGCCTTAGATTTGGTTAAACAAGTATTCTGAGAGAAACTAAACTAGTTTCTGTCAAGATCACAATATCACTGCACACAAGGATCCAAGGAGGAAACATCCTTCTAGGGAAAAGTTCAGGCTTAGATATACTTATAGAGATTACATTACAAACAGACTGACAGGGAGAGCCCGCCAAGAATAGAGCATCCCCATAGTCTGAAGGTTATTGTTAACCTAACCTACTTCTTCCATGCCCACTGCTGTGCTAAGTTTATCCATTCTTCTGTGTAGTAACTAGTAACAAGTGAGGTACATGAAGGGAGAGAGTCTATGGAAGCTGTATTTAATTAAAGGTAAGGTTGCTGTTGGGGCTTTAGAGCCTTTCTTGCTGTCTGGAAGACAGTGGATCTATCTCTTTCTCTAATACTGACCCTGTCAGACAGTCAAATGAACATTTTTGACTAGGTTTTACTGTGATGATCCCCCAACCCACAAATAGGTAAATGTAAAATCAGCTTATTGATTTTATTTTAGGCATGGTTCTTCATTGTTATAAATACAATGTATTATTGACTACAATATTTAAGGTCAAATAGTGCATTTTATATTCTAATTATTATGTATAGTGTTATGTCCACAATCTTAAATGTTTATTTTGAAAATAATAAGCCATACATAGGAAATGAGGAGGTATGTTTTTTTTCAGTTTTACTAGGTATTACTAATCTGTTCTTCAGGTTATTTGCATAATTTTTGTTCTGATACACAAAAGTTTGAAAGTCATTGCTCTTATCCTTACAAATGTAAATAAATAACCCCAATTCTGAAAATCAATGACTTTCCCAGACATACAAGAGAAATAATGTTGCTAAGCAGTCACTGCTTAATCTGAAAAGAATATTCAGGCACTTTTGAGCAGATTCAGAGAATTTTGTTCATCTTGAGCAGAAATTACTAGAGCTATAGGTGACAAAGTATTACTAGATTATTTTGATGAGTAGCTAGCCTAGGAGAACTTGATGGTGTGAAATAAATAACTTCAACATTCATCACTTCCACTGAGGTTTGCCTCCAAAAATCACATTAATAGAGATAACTACTTTTATTGGCATAACTTATGCATACAGCTTTGATATTACTGTCACTGCCATCCCATTGCTCATCAATTTTCTCAAGGAGGCACCAGTAATGTCTCCATTGTGAGACTTGTTGTTACTGTTTTGGGCATATTGAATATGCCACAGGTAGCTTGCCAGGCTCTGCTGTGTGGGTGAGATACTTTTGGTAGCTTGCCGGGCTCTCCAAGAGGGGCACAGGAATCGAACCCTGGCCATGCAAGGCAAATGCCTCATTGATGTGCTACCACTGTGCTATCGCTCCAGCCCACAGCTTTGATATAGAAATCTTAAATCGATCTTTATTTAAAAATGTGTTTTCTGTGTGGTAAATATCAAGTATCAGTTTTGGATGACAGTTACTACTTTCCCAGGCTTCCCTTTCTCCTCTTCATTTTATCTAACCCTTTTCATCGTTAACTGCCTCTACATCTGAGAGGAGATAAAGGCTCCCAATTTTCTTCTCTTCTTCTTTTGGTTAAATATTTAACAAAATTTGAATAGAATAAACATTACTCAGCACATTATAGGAATTAAACGTAAAACAAAAAAAATCACACTCATGATGAGAAAGAAAATACTTTTCCCTATTATGTGAAAAACAAAAAGTATATTAATGCCCACATGCTGAAAGGTTCTGGTCAAACCCTAATTAGGTAAAAAATAAATCAGATATTATTTGTGGATAACATACTAAAATTCTAAATAACACTCAAGTTCCACTAACATTAGTAACTTAATTAAATAGCATAGCATTGTAGCACTGTCATCCCATTGTTCATTGATTTGCTCAAGAGGCACCAGTAACGTCTCCATTATGAGACTTGTTACTGTTTTTGGCATATCTAATTCACCACTGGTAGCATGCCAGGCTCTTCCATGTGGGCAAAATACTCTTGGTAGCTTGCCAGACTCTCCAAGAGGGACGGAGGAATCAAACCAGAGTTTGCAAGGCAAACGCCCTACACCCTGTTTTATCGCTCTAATAAAGTAAAAATCTATAACTTATAAAGATATATGACACTAACAAAACATAGCGGACAAAAGAAACTAGGAAGGCACTTATAAATAGATAAAATTTATAATCATAAAATCATTATTAACATAGTCAATTTTAAGCAATTCACTTAGATTCCACACACTTCCTATAAATGTAGCACTGCAGCACTGTTGTCTAGTTGTTCATCGATTTGCTTGAACGGGCGCCAGTAATGTCTCCATTGTCAAACTTGTTGTTACTGTTTTTGGCATATCAAATACTCCACAGGTAACTTGCCAAGCTCTGTCGTGCGGGAAGAATAATCTTGGTAGCTTGCTGGGCTCTCCGAGAGGGACAGAGGAATCAACCCGGGTCGGCTGTGTGCAAGGCAAATGCCCTACCCTCTGTGCTATCGCTCCAGTCCATGTTTCCTGTATTCCCAGTAATGTTTCAAAGATGTCAATACATTATCAAGGGTTTAAAGAGGTTCTTGAACCTCTGAACCCAAGAGATGACACATTATCTAATCTATCAGATTCTAGCCCAGTATCTTTATTTACAAAGATGTACAAATTGCCCCACGTAATTAATGACACAAGATCATCCAATTTTGACAATTTTTTGAAAGTCTGAATGACTGGAAAACAAAATGATGAGGAAAGTGAGTTAGTTTCTCAGTACCAGACAAGCTGTTTCCCGTAAAGTTACATCTTTCCATCCTTCGAACTGAGCTAAAATAAGTATGTTAGTAGAAATGCATTCTATAGGTAAATAATCATTGGTAACAGTGATGATTTTGCCAAGTATCTTTCAGTTTTCCTATTCTCAAATGATAATGTAAGGGGACATCAAAGGATATAAAAATGAGCCTATAGCAATTTTGTTTTATCATTATAAAAAACAAATCTTATAATCTATTAAATGGAAACTATTTCAGCTAAAATGAGATACATTTCAGGACAAGAAAATGAATCCTGTGATGGAGCACATGCCCGGAAGGTACAAGGCCTTGAGTCTGATCCCCAGCACTGTAAGGCTGTGTGATGTGTGCCCCGATGGCTGGGCCCTGAGCACCCGAGGAGTGACCCTATATCATCAACATACCTGGATATTTTCAGAAGGTTTTTCTCCCTCCCTCTTACAAATCCAATTCACCTCAATGACAACTGCTACTTTGATTTCTCAAGTAGCTTATGAAACATACTGCTTGATCTGAGACAATAGGATGTAGGAAGTTGATACTGACACTTTTTATTCTTAAGAAAAAATACCCTTACATGCTGCCTAGATTTCTTCCTTGATTTCCTTCCTGACTCACTTATTATTCAACATTGAGTTGTTTAATTTTCAGGTGTTTGATTTGGTTTTCTGCGTCTGTGTGTGATTAACTTCTATCTTCAGTGCATTGTGGTCTGAAAAGATAGCTGGTACAATGTATATCTTCCTGATTCTGTTGAGGTATGTTATGTGGCCCAGCACATAGTCTATTCTGGAATATGTTCCATGTGCACTAGAAAAGAATTTGTATTCCCTTTTTGGAGGATATAAAGCCCTGTATAGATCTATTAGCCCTCTCTCTTCTATTTCTTCCTTCAGATCCAGTATTTCCTTGGTGGGTTTTAATCTTCTTGATCTATCCAGGGGTGATAGGGCGGTGTTGAAGTCTCCAATTACTATTGTGTTGCTCAAAATGTCCTTCTTAAGGTCTGTTAGCAGTTGTTGTAGGAATTTTGCTGGTCCCTCATTGGGTACGTACACGTTTAGGAGTGTGATTTCCTCCTGCTGTACATATCCCTTGATTAATAAAAAATGTCTTTCCCTATCTTTTCTAATAAAATGGTATCTAGAAATGAATGAGAATGAAGACACAAGCTACCAGAACCTGTGGGATGCAGCTAAAGCCATGTTATGTTAAGGGGAAAATTTATAGCTCTGCAAGCATTCCTCAGCAAGGAAGAAAGGGCCAACATAAATAACTTGACTTCACAGCTTAAGATTTTAAAAAAGAACCAACAAAAGGATCCCAAACCAGGCAGAAGAAAAGAGATAATAAAACTTAGGGCAGAAATCAACGACATGGAAAACCAAAAGATAATCCTAATGATCAATGAAACCAAGAGCTGGTTCTTTGAGAAAGTAAACAAGATTGATAAACCATTAGCAATACTCACAAAGAAAGAGAGAAAACCCTTATAAACAGAATCAGAAATGAAAAGGGGAACATCACAACAGAAACCAAAGAAATTCAAAAGATTATCAGAGACTACTTTGAAAATCTGTATGCCATAAAACAAGAGAACCTAGAAGAAATGGATAGATTCTTGGATTCCTATAATCTCCCAAGACTGAACCAAGAAGACCAGGAATGTCTGAACAGTCCTATTAATATGAATGAAATTGAAGCTGTAGTCATGTCTTCCCAAAAACAAAAGCCCAGGTCCAGATGGATTCGCTAGTGAATTTTTCCAAACATTAAAGAGGACATATTTCCAGTCCTTCTAAAGCTTTTCCAGGAAATTGAAGAAACAGAAACCCTCCCAAACAGTTTCTACGAGGCTCATATCTCCCTAATACCAAAAGCAAACAAAGACAACACACACAAAAAAAAACTACAGGCCGATATCACTGATGAACACGGATGCAAAGATTCTCAACAAAATATTAGCAAACAGAATTCAACAACTCATCAAAAAGGGGCTGGAGAGATAGCACAGCGGGGAGGGCGTTTGCCTTGCATGCAGCCTACCCGGGTTCGATTCCCAGCATCCCATATGGTCCCCTGAGCACCGCCAGGGGTAATTCCTGAGTGCAGAGCCAGGAGCAACCCTTGTGCATTGCCAGGTGTGACCCAGAAAAGCCAAAAAAAAAAAAAGAAAAAATAAGAAAAACAACTCATCAAAAAGATCATACACCAAGACCAAGTGGAATTCATCCCAGGGATGCAAGGATGGCTTAACATTCGGAAATCAATCAACATAATCCATCATGTCAACAAAAGAAAAGATAAGAACCATATAATCAATAGATGCAGAGAAAGCATTTGACAAGATCCAGCACCCGTTTATGATGAAAACTCTGGCCAAAATGGGTATGGAAGGGGCTTTCATCAATATAGTTAAAGCCATCTACCATAAGCCTATAGCAAGCATCATCCTCAATGGGGAAAAAATAATAGCCTTCCCTCTGAGACCAGGGACGAGACAAAGATACCCACTCTCTCCACTCCTGTTCAATATAGTACTGGAAGTACTTGCAATAGCGGTTAGGCAAGAAAAGTTATTTAGAGCATTCAGGTAGAAAAGGAAGAAATCAAACTCTCACTATTAGCAGGCGATATGATACTATACTTAGAGAACCCTAAAACCTCTACCAAGAAACTCTTAGAAACAATAGACTTGTATAGTAAAGTTGCAGGCTATAAAATCAACACCTCAAAGTCCATGGCTTTCCTATACGCAAATAATGAGAGAGAAGAAAGCGACATGATAAAAGCAATCCCATTCACAATAGTGCCTTAAACGATCAAATACCTCGGAATCAACTTAACTAAGGAGGAAAAGGACTTGTATAATGAAAACTACAAAACTCTATGACAGGAAATTAAAGAGGACATGAGGAAATGGAAAGATATCCCCTGCTCATCGATTTGAAGAATTAATATTATCAAAATGGCAATACTGCCAAAGGCATTGTACCAATTCAATGCAATCCCTATAAAGATACCCTTGTCATTGTTCAAATAATAGGAACAAGCACTCCTGAAATTCGCATGGAACAATAAGCCCCCACGAATAGATAAATCAGTTCTTGGGAAAAAGAAAATGGGAGGAATCAACCTCCCCAACTTCAAACTCTACTACGAAGCCGTAGTAAATAAAATATTATGGTACTGGAAAAAAGGCAGAGTTTCAGACCAATGGAACAGGGTTAAATATTCTGACACACCACCCCAAATATATGATCATCTAATCTTTGATATCACTTATATCACTTGTAGCCCCGTTGATCTTCAATTTGCTCGAGGAGGCGCCAGTAATGTCTCCATTTGTCCCTGTCGCGAGCTAGTGCAGCCCAATGATATCTGCTTGCACCAGGAATAGGGAGAGCCTCAAATCGTTCATTCAGAGATTTGACAAAGAAATCTAACCACCTAGTTGGTGGGTGGCCACGAGGTCTTCTGACGTCCCATGGAATCCAGTCGGTAAAAGCTCTTGTCCAGCGGTCGTCTCTGAATCGCATTACATGACCGGCCCATCTGATTTTTGATGTCTTGGCAAAGGAGACAGCATCCCTGATTTTTGACCATCAATGGAGGTCAGAACTCCGGATTCCTTCTCTCACTTGAGTGAGACATGATATTACCAGCATAGCTCTTGCGATACCTCTTTGGGATACCCTAATAGCATTCTCATCCTGTTTGAGTAGGGCCCAGGTCTCTGAGGCATATGTTAGTGCAGGAAGAATGGTGGAATTGAAAAGATTTGCCCGGAGTTGGAGGTTCTCTTAACCACCACTTCGACGCTCTTGAAGGCATTCCACGCTGTTCTCTTCCTCCTGTGCAGTTCTGGCACCAAGTCATTCCTCATGTTGATTTCTCAACCCAGGTACACATAGCTGCTGCATTCGGAAATGTTTGTTCCATTGAGAGCAAATGGAGCTTCAGGGACCAGTTTGTTTTTCATGAACATCGTCTTGTTGAGATTCAGCTGCAATCTGACCTTTCCACACTCGTGGTCGTAGTTGGTCAGCATTTGTGCCACTTGGCTAATGGTTGGTGTTATGAAAATGATGTCATCAGTGAAGCAGAGGTGGTGTAATTGCCGACCGTCTATCTTCACTACCATTCCTTCCCATTCCAGTCTTCGCATGATGTTCTCAAGGGCGGCACTGAAGAGTTTCGGTGAAATGGTATCACCCTGCCGCACCCCTCTCTTTACATCAATGATCACTTCCTTGTAAAATGGTGAGATCCTGGTGGTGAATTCACAATACAGCTTGCAGAGGATTTTGATATACTGAGTTTGAACTCCCTGTTTGGCCAGGGCTTCGATGACCGCCTCAGTCTCAACAGAATCAAAGGCTTTCTTTAAGTCGATGAATGTTAGACAGAGCGGCATCTTGAACTCTCCCGAAACTTCAATGAGTCTGGTCACTGTGTGGATATGAACTATTGTGCTGAATCCCCTTCGGAACCAGGCTTGCTCGTATGGTTGTCCTTTATCTAGTGTTCTGCCTATTCTATTCAGGATGACAGGAGTGAACAACTTGTAGACTACAGACAGCAGGCAGATTGGTGATAGTTGCCGATGTCTTGGATGTCTCCCTTCTTGTACAACAGAACAGTCCTACTGTTTTTCCACTGGGACGGAACCTTGCATTCAGACAGGTAGTGTGAAGAGTCGGGTCAGTGTATTGATGAGTACTGGCGGCAGATTCTTCAGGTGTTCAGTAACAAAAATTGGCCTCCTCCACCTGTCACCGAAAGAGCCCCCAATACGGCAGCGTTAAGAAAGATGAGCAAAGAGAGGCTGAAAAAATCTCGAGGACGAACTAGACTGCCAAAACGAAGAAAGACTAAAATGATTGTCTGTACTTTCAACGCACAGACACTGGCATCAGAAGCATCCATAGAGGACCTGATGGTGCAAGTGCAGAAGATCAAGTACGACATCATTGGTCTGACCAAAATGAGGACACATCAATCACATCACGCCATCTTTGACACTGGAGAAAAATTGTTCCTTGGAACATGCAACAACAAAGGTGTTGGTGGCGTTGGTGTCCTTGTCAACACGAACTTGCCCATGAGCATCGATTCATTCAAATGCCTAACAACCCGAATTGGATGATTATGCTTGAATAGATGTGGCTCACTGCCTGCAGTTTCTATCTTCATCGCCTACGCACCAACTTCCAACTAGATGAAGAAGAAATTGAGAGGTTCTACATGGAACTGGAGAAGTTCTATAATGAAGACCACACCTTCTAGAAGATCATTGTTGGTGACTTTAATGCCAAGATAGGTCCAAAAAGGTCGCCCGAAGAACTCCACATTGGGACACATGGCCTACAATGGAACAATCAGGGTGAGACTGTCTGAATTCATCATTTTGACCAAGACCATCCATGGTAACTCACAGTTCCTGAAGGCCAAATCTAAACATGAGACATGGAAGTCTCCCGGTGGACAGTTCCACAATGAAATTGACCACATCATATTCAATCGAAGGTTTTTCCTGACCAATATCACTGTTGTCCCAAAATTCCAAACCGGATCGGACCACCGTCTCCTTCGTGCAAAATTCTACTTCACAGAGCGGGGAGAATACTCTGCAAAATTTAAGTCTAAAGAAGACAACTCCCAGAATGACCACAAACTGGGAGCTCTTTAGCACTATTTCAGCAAAGTGGGAAGATGCCGTCCTTGACAACATCAACGAGGAATACAATCAACTGGTTCAGCACCTCCATGTCTGTGCGAAGAATGCCGAGAGTAAGAAAGCCACAAACAGATGCCTGTCTTCGAAAACTCTCGAGCTCTTACATCAACGTGGTTTGGCGCGAGCTTCAGGCAACCACAAGCTAATGTCCGAGCTCACAAAGCTGTGCAGAGATGCGATAAAGGAAGACCTCAAAGAGAGAAGAGCAGCAGTGTTGGCCATTGCAGCAGAAGCCGGAAAAAGTATTTGCAACACTCGCCTGTCCTTCGCCAACTACAAGAGCAAGATGACTGCCCTCCGACGTCCCGATGGATCTATCAGATCCTCTAGAAAGGCAATGGAGAAAATTATTCATGACTTCTACTCAGATCTCTTTGACAGCCATGTCCACCTGCCCACATACCAAATTCCACAGGATGGATATGTCGTTCCCAACGTTCTCCCTTCTGAAATCCGACACGCCATTTCACTGGTAAAGATGCGCGAACAGCACCTGGTCCGGACAAGGTCAGACCTGAACACCTGAAGAATCTTTGATAAGGGAGAAAGAAATGTGACGTGGAGCAAGGAAAGCATGTTTAACAAATTGTGCTGGCAAAACTGGACAGCTATATGCAAAAAATTGGACTCAGATATCCACCTATCACCATGTACAAAAGTCAGACAAAATAGATTAAAGACCTCAACATCAGACCAGAATTCCTAAGGTACATGGAAGACAAGGTCGGCAAAACCCTCAGGACATTGTAGCCAACGGTATCTTCAAAGCTGACACACCACTGGCCAAGCAAGTGAAAACAGAGATAAGTAAATGGGACTACCTTAAACTAAGAAGCTTCTGCACCTCAAAAGATACAGTGACCAAAGTATAAAAACAGCCTCCAAAATGGGAAAGGATATTTACCCAATACTCCTTCGATAAGGGGTTGATATCAAGGATATACAAGGCACTGGTTGAACTCCACAAGAAGAAAACTGCCGACCCGATCAAAAAATGGGGTGATGAAATGAACAGAAACTGCCCCAAAGAAGAAATCCGAATGACTGAGAGGCACATGAGAAAATGCTCCACATCACTAATCATCAGGGAGATGCAGATCAAAACAACGAGATACCATGTCAAACCACAGAGACTGGCCCACATCGAAAAAAACAAAAGCAATCGGTGTTGGCACGGATGTGGGGAGAAAGGGATTCTTCTTCACTGCTGGTGGAAATGCCGACTGGTTCAGCCCTTTTGGAAAACAATATGGACGATTCTCAAAAAATTAGAAATTGAACTCCCATTTGACCCAGCAATACCACTCCTTGGAATATATCCCGGAGAGGCAAAAAGGTATAGTAGAAATGACATCTGCATTTCTATGCTCATTGCAGCACTGTTTACAATATCCAGAATCTGGAAAAAAGCGGAGTGACCAAAAACAGATGACTGGTTAAAGAAACTTTGGTACATCTACACAATGCAATACTATGCAGTTTTTAGAAAAGATGAAGTTATGAAATTTGCTTATATGTGGATGGAGATGGAGAGTATCATGCTAAGTGAAATGAGTCAGAAAGAAAGAGACAGACATAGAAATATTGCACTGATATGTGGAATATAATATAGCAGAGAGGTACAATCTAGCAATGATGCAACTCTGGCAGAAATTTCTCTGTACTTAATTACTAAAATATTAAAATACAGAAATCCAAAGCCTCATGGCCGCTATTGTGGCCACATGACCTCATATCTCTAAATTCTCAGCAATGGAAAACAAATTTTCAAATTTTTGCTTTCCAGCAGATCTAACTTTGGGGTGCGGGGGGAATCTCCAAACAATAATAGTGAGTTTTTTGTTGAAATATTGAATGTAATCAAAGTAAAGATAAAGTAAAGTGAAATTTATCAGCTACAGAGGCGGGGTTGGGGTCTGTGAGGTTGGGGGGTGGGAGGGAGGTTTATTGTTTTTCTTGGTGGTGGAATGTGTGCACTGGTGAAGGGATGGGTGTTTGAGCATTGTGCAACTGAGACTTAAGCCTGAAATCTTTGTAACTTTCCACATGGTGATTCGATAAAAATAAATAAATAAATAAAAACTAAAATATTAACTGTAAAAAAATGCTGCCTAGAAAAGAATGAGTAATCGGAGTTTATGTAAACTATGATTTTTAAATAATGTTTTAGATACAAACACAAATAGGCTATTTCAGTCATTTGCTAAAAGACTACAGCATTCCTATAAATGATGTAATAGACCATATTCAATTAAGAAAGAATGAAAATTATGAAATTTTTCTAGAACTTCAAAAGACCTTGAGTACACATTTATGATTTAAGAAAATAAATAGAAGTATAGCTTCTGGTAAATTCAAACAAAATTACAAGATTAATTAAACAGTATGGTAATGGGCCAATATTAGACTCACAGAACACTAGGATGGAATAGAGATTATGATATATGGCAGTAAGATCATATGTCCTTGGACGTTAATTTATAATGGAGATGTAAACATTTTATTTAAAATGATGTTGTCAAAAACTAAAAGATCACATGTAAACAGAGAGGGAACAATGCCGAACATGCCAGGAGTAAACCCTAAGTAAAGACCTTCATGGCCCAAAATTTGACCACTATTCAATAATATTCACAAAATTTAAATCAAAGTAGATTAAGAATTTAAATTTTAGGGCTTAAAACACAAAGTTATAAAGAATAACATAGAAGGTACACCTGGACTTTATGTAGGAGATGTTTTAGAAACCTTGTCTATAATCTATTATTTTCTTTCTTCCTTTCTCTCTTTCTTTCTTCCTTTCTCTCTTTCTTTCTTCCTTTCTCTCTCTCTCTCTCTTTCTTTCTTTCTTTCTTTCTTTCTTTCTTTCTTTCTTTCTTTCTTTGTACGTTCATTCCCTCTTTCCTTTTTTCTTTCTTTCTGTTTTGTTGAGTCAAGATAGCATTTTGGTTTTGCTTTGGGGTCACACCCATAGTGCTCAGAAATTACTCCTGGCACTCCTCTGGGAGCATATGGGGTGCCAGGGATCTAGCCTTGGTCAGCCATGTGCAAGGCAAGCACCCTACCCTCTGTAATATTGCTCTAGCACCAAAGGAAGATAGTTTTTATTGAAACATATTTATAAAAATGTGAGGGGAAGGAAAGAGAGAAGTATGCATCTGAGAGAGAACACAGGCTTCTTCTTAGTGGATAAAAGCAGTGAAGAAACAGGGAGAAAAAAAACAAGAGACGTGTTCTCGGGGAACATCCACTCAAAGAGCAAGGCTCAACTCTATTTCCAAGGGAAGCAGACGTAAGAATAAGCAAATAAGCAAATGAGGCTATATTAGAATTTAAAAGTTTTTACACAGCAATATAATTACACATTAATAAATGTTTAATATGTAAAGTTCATAAATTACACACAGCTTCATAACTAAAAAGCAATTATTCTAATTTCAAAAGTAAACAAAAGAAAATCATTACTCCGAAGTATATATAAAAATGACCAGCAGAAACTGAAAGATAAAGTCAATATTAATGTTACTAAGGCTCTCCAATGAGAACAAAGGACAATAAATGTAAAATGTTCAATAAGTATTGGGGGAAAATAACCTTGACAAGCAAATAAGTAGGTCCTGCCTTAATTAAAAATAATATGATTATTTTTAATAGAAAAATGGAAAATTCTATTTTATCCAGTAAAACCATTCCTAGAAATTGATGTGCAGAATATGAAAATATAAATTGTAAAAATTATTGCACTCATGTTTATGACTATATCTAATAATAGTCATAAACATAAAGCAACCTAAATGATCATTAGCTAGATGGCGAGATACAAACAAAACAAAACAAAAAACCTTTGTATCTAATGAAAGGAATACTATTTTCCCATTAATGTGGTGAAATTGTATTATTAAACTAAATAAAATACATAATGATGTGAAAGGAAAAAATCATTTCCTTTTAACTTTTCTCATGAATCAATAAAGTTCATTAATTTGAAAATCACAGCAGCAACACCAAAACTGTTTTCATGGTGATTTACATGTATATATGGAAAGATTTTAAAAGGACAATTAAAAATATTATAAAGAAAAAGCTAACAAGAAAATCAAGCAGAAAAAGCAATGAGCAAGAGAGGTAATTTCATACATAGAGTCATTAAAGAGATCAAAAAGGAAAAGCCATCATAGTAAATATTTTTTTTAAAGCAAGAACATTTATTACAGAAAGAATACTAGACTAATGATATAAAAATAGTTGAAAATGAGGTAGTTTAGGAACACCAATCATGAAAAAGCCATTGACATATTATGCAGTGAGGCCTGGGAGTCCAGTGCAGGGGTCCAGACTGTTGGAGCCTCAGTGGACAGATTCCCCCGGGAGGCTTTCATGGACCACTTGGAGGTCATGATCACCCACTGACTTATATGTCCATCGACGGGATGTGTTGGAGAAAATACCAAGAACTCCTGTGACTGCATCTTCGAGGCCTGGCATAGCATGTGCCCTGGGCATAGCCAAAGAACTCATTTCCAAAAGGTTGCTTAGGGCAGATCAGAACTTATATGCCCTCTTCCACAAGGTCTCCCCAGCTGTGATGGGTACAGGTACAGCAGGAGAGGATGCTTGCCAGGGTCTGAGAATCCTGAGATCCTCAGAAGACTGAGGATCCAGGCGAAGGACAGATCACAACAGGCAAGAAGCAGTAGGTGGAAAATGCATGAGTGTGACAGAGGCACTGCAGCAGTGTCTCCATGCACAGCCACCAGGAAGCAGGTCTCTGCACCAAGCAACCAAAACATCATACTGAGACCTTGAACTGGGGTTCACTAACGCGGCCATCCAGGGGCCCAGTGCTGGATGCGGCATCCAGAGAGCTGGTGTTTTTAGGCTGCAGCCCATGCTGACGCAGACGGTGAACAGGTCAGATTTACAGACTTCAGGAAACGCCCTATGATTACTATCCCAGTGTCTGGCTGTGAGGTTAGCGTTAAAGAGGAGCATCCATCAGAGAACAAAGGCAAACCAAACCAAACGAATCTCGACACAGGCTGTGACAAACACTACACGGTTTACCCAAGTGAAGGCCAGTAGCCAGGCCACTTTATTAAATGGCTCTGCACAGTGGGTATGGCATTTGCCTTGCATGCAGCCGACCTGGATTCAATTCTTCTGTCCCTCTTGGAGAGCTCGGCAAGCTACTGAGAGTATCCCTCCTGCATGGCAGAGCCTGGCAAGCTCCCCGTGGTGTATTAGATATGCCAAAAATAGTAACAAGTCTCACAATGGAGATGTTATTGATGCCCACTCAAGCAAATCGATGAACAATGGGATGACAGTGCTACAACAGGACAGTGCTATGAATATTTTAAATTGGCCAGTGAGAAATAAACCCTGAAAAGTAAACAAACTCATGGAATTTTGTCATCTACCTACCAATGAACACAACTAAGACTCTTTGACTCCAAATGATTAATTATTTTATAGCTTATTTTGTTCATATTAAAGGTGTTACTGATACCACAGGATGGAAGGATGGAGCCAGGGGAAATTAGCTGGTCACCGAAAATCTCTCCATGGAATAGGTAGCCAATCAGAATAGGTGAAACAGCTGGGAGTGGGCTAGGGCAGCAGGTAAAACAGGTCCCTAGCCACACTCTCTCCTTCCACCCATTCTCCTCACTCTCTGTAACACCCTCCCTGACTCTCCCTGTGTCTTTTATTTGCAGACTGCAGGATTGGTTAGGCCTCCAGTCTGGACAGATGTTCAGTGTTCAGACAGATTTTGTGGGCCCAGACAGAGCAGAACACAGGCAGGGCTCAGATGTCCAGGGGAGGCTTGAATCCCCAGGCAGAGACAGATACTAAGCACAGGAGTCTCACACCCGCCCTCATGACCGTGGCTAGAGACTAGAAAACTTGGGAATGGAAGACAGAAACTGGGGGTACAGC
Source organism: Sorex araneus (assembly GCF_027595985.1). Taxonomy (NCBI): domain Eukaryota; kingdom Metazoa; phylum Chordata; class Mammalia; order Eulipotyphla; family Soricidae; genus Sorex; species Sorex araneus. The sequence goes on along the minus strand of NC_073303.1, from coordinate 319,977,843 downwards.
TGGGAGGGCCAGAGACAGGTACAGAGCACAGGGATGCTGCCCACACATGTATGGACAAGGCTGGACACTGAGGCAAGCATATACAGATAGAGTGATGCAGGGACCGTACTTGGTCATGGTTCACAGGAGAATAGACTGTGTGGGACAAGATAGGGAAGTCATACATGGGACAGGTAAATGTCATGGGAAGGAGAAGTGCAATTGTTCATGGATAAAGGAGGAGCTTGGGCAACTGGGGAGTGTCTCAGCCCTCCTTTAATTGTACAGTAAACTCTACCTTCTCCATCTGCCCAGTTTGGTATGCAAATCTTTTCTATGATCCCAAAGATCTCACCAGTGCTGGAAAATCCACTTTCCTGCTAACCACTACTGTTCATTACTTTGTCATAATGTTCAGTTTTTCATTCTGAACCAGATGTATTTACACCCTTTGACTATCTCTCCTTCCCGTTGCTCATCGATTTGTTTGAGCGGGCACCAGTAACGTCACTCATTGTGAGACTTATTGATACTGGTTTTGGCATATCCAATACACCACGGTACCTTGCCAGGCTCTGCTGTGCAGGCGAGATATTCTTGGCCTGCCAGGATCTCCGAAAGGGGTGGAGGAATCGAACCCAGGTCAGCTGTGTGCAGGCAAACGCCCTACCCGCCGTACTAAGGAAAAGAATTCTAGGAGCAATGAACAGTGAATTGCAATGGCAAATGATGGGAGATAAGGAGAGGTAAGTTAAGATCCATACACTACAGAGAACAGGATTTCTCCAGAGTGGAGAGAACCCATACATAGCTCAGGTTTAAAGTGTGAAATACACATCTCAGGAGGAAGGATGGCATGTGCTTAGGTACTCTGTGCACATGCTACATTGTCACTGGCAACACATGTGCTTGGGCAGCAAATGTCTGTGCTTTCGTTCTAGATTCCACATGCTTTTCTGGTTGCCCTTCTCTAGTCTGTTGCTAGGGTGGCTTCCAAAGGGAAGGTTGCAGTGATGTTCTTCTGGTATTCTTTGCCTGGGTTTTGTTGCAGTGCTGGAGCCTTTCCTCCTGCCAGCTCTACTCCCAGAAAGACATCTGCACATGGTCTGGAGTTTTGCATGTCAATAGCTTTTGAGACTCCTGAGATAGATGCTATGTGTCAAGGGTCTTCATGTCCTTGTGTTAGTTCAGGTTTCAGACAGTGATTTATCCCAAAACACACATTGTCAAGGCCCCTGTCAATTGTATGTATTTATTACCTAAAGCAATTGTTTATATCTATGTGTATAGATATAATGAAGTAAAAAGAAAGATATTTTTAAATTCCATTTATGATTTTATCATAAAAATTACATACTTAGTTATCCACTTAATAATGATGATTTGAATACTTATATATCTAAAACTACAAGTCACTTTTGGAATAAAAGAAAACATTAGTGGGAAAATCATCCATATTCATGGATTGAAAAATTAACAGTTTTAATTTTTTATATATATTTTTATTCTTTTATAGAATCACCATGTGGAAAGTTACAAAGCTTTCAGTTTTAAGTCTCAGTTATACAATGCTCGAACACCCATCCCTTCACCAGTGCAAAGATTCCACCACCAAGAATCAAGGTATACCTCCCCCCACACCCCACCTCCCCAGCACCCCACCCCGCATGTGTAACTGGTAAATTTCACTTTACTTTCACTTTACTTTGATTACGCTCAATATTTCAACAAAAACTTCACTATTATTGATTTGGAGTTTCTCCCCCCTAAAGTTGACCTACTGAAAAGAAAACATTTGATAATTTGTTTTCCATTGCTGACAATGAAGAGATATGAGGTCGAGAGGCCACACTAGCAGCCGCATGGGTTTGGATTTCTGTATTTTAGTATTTTAGTAACTAAGTCCAGAGAAATATCTGCCAGAAATCACAACATTGTAAGCTTGTACCTCTCAGCTACTTTATATTCCACATATGAGTGCAATATTTCTATGTCTGTCTTTTTCTTGATGACTCATTTCACTCAGCATGATACTTTCCATGTTGATCCACTTATATGCAAATTTAATGACTTCATGTTTTCTGACAGCTATGTAGTATTCCATTGTGTAAATATACCCGAGTTTCTTTAGCCAATCATCTGTTTTCGGGCACTCTGGTTATTTCCATATTGTGTCTATTGTAAACAGTGCGGCAATGAACATGGAAAAGCAGATGTCATCTCTACTATACCTTTTTGTCTCTCTGGAATATATTCCCAGGAGTGCTATTGCTGGGTCAAATGGAAGCTCAATTTCTAACTTTTTGAGAATCGTCCACACTGTTTTCCAAAAGGGCAGAAACAGTCTGCATTCCCACCAACAGTGAAGGAGAGTCCCTTTCTCCCCACATCCACGCCAACATCGGTTGCTTTTTTTTGGGGGGGGGGCTGTGGGCCAGTCTCTGTGGTGTGAGATGATATCTCATTGTTGTTTTGATCTGCATCTCCCTGATGACTAGTGATGTTGAACATTTTCTCATGTGCCTCTGAGCCATTCGGATTTCTTCTTTGGGGCAGTTTCTGTTCATTTCATCACCCCATTTTTTGATTGGGTTGGCAGTTTTCTTCTTGTGGAGTTCAACAAGTGCATTGTATATCCTTGTTATCAACCCTTTGTCAGATGGGTACTGCATAAATATCCTTTCCCCTTCTGTAGATTGTCTTTGTATTTTGGCGACTGTTTCTTTTGAAGTGCAGAAGCTTCTTAGTTTGAGATAGTCTCATTTATTTATCTCCCTTTTCACTTGCTTGGCCAGTGGCGTGTCAGCTTTGAAGATACCGTTGGCTTCAATGTCGTGGAGGGTTTTGCCGACCTTGTCTTCAATGTACCTTAGGGATTCTGGTCTGATGTTGAGATCTTTAATCCATTTTGATCTGACTTTTGTACAGGGTGATAGGTGGAGGTCTAAGCCCATTTTTTTGCATGTAGCCATCCAGTTTTGCCAGAACAATTTGTTAAACATGCTTTCATTGGTCCACTTCACAGTTCTTGCTCCCTTATTAAAGATAAGATGATCATATATTTGGAGGGGGTGTGTGTCAGAAAATTCAACCCTGTTCCATTGGTCTGTAGCTCTGCCTTTGTTCCAGTACCATGCTGTTTTAATGACTACCACTTTGTAGTAGCGTTGGAAGTTGAGGAGGTTGATTCTTCCCATTTTCTTTTTCCCAAGATTGCTTTAGCTATTCGTGGGGGCTTATTGTTCCATATGAATTTCAGGAGTGCTTGCTCCATTTCTTTGAAGAATGTCAAGGGTATCCCTATAGGGATTGCATTGAATTTGTACAATGCTTTGGGGAGAATTGCCTTTGTGACAATGTTGATTCTTCCCGTCCATGAGCACAGGATATCTTTCCATTTCCTTGTGTCCTCTTTTATTTCCTGAAGTAATGTTTTGTAGTTTTCTTTATACAAGTCCTTTACCTCCTTTGTTAACCTGATTCCAAGGTACTTGATTTTTTGAGCTGCAATTGTGAACGGGATTGCTTTTCTCATGTAACTTTCTTCTCTCTTATTATTTGCATATAGGAAAGCATGGACTTTTGGGTATTGATTCTATAGCCTGCAACTTTACTATACGACTCTATTGTTTCTAGGAGTTACTTGGTAGAGGTTTTAGGGTTCTCTAGATATAGTATCATATCATCTGTGAATAGTGAGAGCTTGATTTCTTCCTTTCCTACCTGAATGCACTTAATATCTTTATCTTGCCTAATCGCTATTGCAAGTACTTCCAGTACTATATTGAACAGAAGTGGAGAGAGTGGGCATCCTTGTCTCGTCCCTGTTCTCAGAGGGAAGGCTCTTAGTTTTTCCCCATTGAGGACAATGCTTGCCACAGGCTTGTGATAAATGGCTTTGAGTATATTGAGGAAGGTGCCATCTATACCCATTTTGGCGAGCGTTTTCATCATAAACAGGTGCTGGATCTTGTCAAATGCTTTCTCTGCATCTATTTATATTATTATATGATTTTTATCTTTTCTTCTGTTGATACGATGGATTATGTTGATTGATTTCCAGATGTTAAACCATCCTTGCATTCCCGGGAAGAATCCCTCTGTCATAGTGTATGATCTTTTTGATGAGTTATTGAATTCTATTTGCTAATATTTTGTTGAGAATCTTTGCATCTGTGTTCATCAGGGATATTGGCCTGTAGTTTTCTTTTTTTGTGGTGTCCTTGTTTGCTTTTGGTATTAGGGAGATGTGAGCCTCATAGAAACTGTTTAGGAGGGTTTCTGTTTCTTCAATTTCCTGGAAAAGCTTGAGGAGGACTGGCAATATGTCCTCTTTAAATGTTTGGAAGAACTCGCTAGTGAATCAATCTGGACCTGGGTTTTTGTTTTTGGGAAGACTTTTGATTACCATTTCAATTTCCTTGATGTTATTTAGGCTATTCAGGTACTCCAGGTCTTCTTGGTTCAGCCTTGGGAGATTATAGGATTCGAGGAATTTATCCATTTCTTCTAGGTTCTCTTGTTTCATGGCATAGAGATTTTCAAAGTAGTCTCTTATGATCTTTTGAATTTCATTGGTTTCTGTTGCGATGTCCCCCTTTTCATTTATGATTCGGCTTATAAGGGTTTTCTCTCTCTCTTTCTTGTGAGTCTTGCTAGTGGTTTATCAATCTTATTTTCTCGAAGAACCAGCTATCTTTCTAATTGTCTTTTGGTTTTCCATGTCGTTAATTTCTGCTCTAAGTTTTATTATATCTTTCCTTCTGCCTGGTTTGGGCTCCTTTTGTTGGTCCTTTTCTAATGTCTTGAGCTGTGAAGTCAAGTTATTTATGTGTGCCCTTTCTTCCTTCCTGAGATATGCTTGTACGGCTATAAATTTTCCCCTTAAAACGGCTTTAGCTGCATCCCACAGGTTCTGGTATCTTGTGTCTTCATTCTCATTTGTTTCCAGGTACCTTTTGATTTCTTCCTTAATTTCCTTCCTGACCTACTCATTGTTCAACATCGAGCTATTTAATTTTCAGGTGTTTGATTTGGTTTTCTGCATCTGTCCATGATTAACTTTTATCTTCAGTGCATCATGGTCTGAAAATATAGCTGGTACAGTGTCTATCTTGTTGATTCTGTTGAGGTATGCTGTGTGGCCCAGCGCATGGTCTATTCTGGAAAATGTTCCATGTGCACTGGAAAAGAATGTGTATTCCTTTTTGGGGGGATATAAAGCCCTCTATAGATCTATTCGCCCTCTCTCTTCTATTTCTTCCTTCAAAGCCAGTATTTCCTTGGTGAGTTTTAATCTTCTTGATCTGTCCAGAGGAGACAGGGCGGTGTTGAAGTCTCCAACTACAATTGTGTTGTTCACAATGTCCTTCTTAAGGTCTCTTAGCAGCTGTTGTTGGTATTTAGCTGGTCCCTCACTGGGTGCGTAGACATTTAGGAGTGTGATTTCTTCCTGATGTACATATCCCATGATTAATAAAAAGTGGCCTTCACTATCCCTTCTAATCTTTTTCAACCTGAAGTCTATGTTGTCCGATACTAGTAAAGCCATGCCAGCTTTCTTGAGGGAGTTGTTTGCTTGCAGGTTTGTTTTCCATCCATTGACTTTGAGGCTGTGTTTGTTCTGGCTATTCAGATGTGTTTCTTACAGGCAGCAGAATGTGGGTTCAGTCTCTGAATCCATTTTGCCAGTCTGTGTCTCTTAATTGGTGAATTTAGACCATTGACATTAAGGGAGATTGTTGTTATGGGATTTTGTGCCATCTTTGTGCAAGGGTTTGTCGCGCTTTTAGGGGTTGTTCTTGTCTTACAATAACCCCTTTAGTGCTTCTTTTAGGTTTGGTTTGAGTCTATGAAGTTCCTGAGCTGTTGTTTATCCCCAAAGTAGTGTATGATTCCTTGGAATTTGAATGAGAGTTTGGCCGGATAAAGTATTCTTGTTGAAGCGTTGATTTCATTGAGTTTTTTCACTGTGTTCCACCATTGCCTTCAGGCTTAGAGGGTTTCCTCTGATAGATCTGCTGTGAATCTAAGGGGTGCTCCTTTGTATGCGATTTCCTTCTTGGACCTTGCTGCTTGCAGTATTGTGTCTCTCTGGATAACGTCCATCATTGTAACTATGATATGTCTTGGGGTTTTTCTGTTAGGATCTCTTTTAGCTGGCACCCTTTGGGTGCCTTGAATCTGAATGCTCGCATTCTCCAACTGTGGGAACTTATCAGCAATGATTTTTTGACTGTCTTTTTCGTTGAGGTTGGTTCCCTGTCCTTCTGGTAGTCCAATGATTCTAATGTTGTTCCTCTTGAAATCATCCCCTAGGACTCTGATTCTGGCTAGAGCTGTTTTGCGGTCTCTTGCCATGGTTTGTTGTTGCCTGTAGGCTTCTTGCTGCTCATCTTCAAGCATTCTGATTCTGTCTTCCGCTGCAGTCATCCTATTGTTGAGGGCAGCCTGAGATTTTTTGATTTCATGTACCGAATCCTTCATTTCTTTTTGTAGTTTTTTTTTTTTTCTGCTCTCATTTCTTCCCGTATTTTATTGTTTCTGCCAGGTCCCCCTTTATGTTGTCAATCTTTGCATTGAGTTCACTGAACATGTTGAGGATTTCAACTCTGAATTCTTTATCAGAGAGGTCAAGTTTGTAGGATATGCCAGTTGAGGTTTCTGGACTCCTTTGATCGTCTTCTGCTTGCAATGGGGATTTTCGCTGTTTCTTCATGTTGTTGTGGTGGTACGGAAGAGGGACCTTGAAGATGAGTATCCCTGTTTCCTCTTGTTGTGAAAAAAGAATTGTGGATAGGCTCAGTCAATGGTGGTTGCCTTTTTTATTTCCTGCTTGTAGAACCTGGTCTCTCACTGAGATGTTCCTTCAATCCTTCTGTGAAGACTTGTGTTTTATTGTCCTACTGTTTGCGAATAGCTAGGATGTAAATGTTGGACACGATGCTGAGGAACTGTCTGCTGCTGTGTTAGCGTTGGCTGGCCGGAAAAGAGGCCATGCCCACTTTATTAGGCCACGCCCTTACGATTAGGCCATGCCCCTATCGCACAGGCCTACAGTGGTCAAGGTGCTGGGGATGGAGACAGAACGGCTGTGGCTCTTGGGGTTGGCGTGCCAGCCTCTCGGCCGGCAGTCCGGAGGAAAGGGCAACAGTTTTAATTTTTTTTTAAATTTTATTGAATCACCATGTGGAGGGTTACATAGTTCTCAGGATTATGTCAGTTATACAATACTCAAATGCCCTTCCCTTCACCAGTGCCCCTATTCCATCACCAACCACCCCAGTATACCTCCCGCCGCTTCCCGCCCCCCCGTCCCCGCCTTTGTAAGTGATAAGTTTCACTTCATTTACGCTTTATCTTGGTTACATTCTATGTTTCAACACATAACTCACTATTGTTGCTGGGGTTTCCCCCCAAAAAGAAAAAGACAGTCCTATTGTCAAGGAATCATTTGATAGTTCTCCATTGCTGAGAATGTAGAGATATCAACTCCCACTGTTTGTTACATAACTTTTCTATTTTTTTCCCCCTCGTCCGGCGCCACCAAGTTCACGCCTGTTTAGTATTCACCACGCTGCCTGACAAAGGGAAAAAAAAAACGAAAAAGATGGTTATTTCCCGTCATCAGCCGGCGTGGGGCTCTGGCTTAGTTGATAGTCTGGTAGAAAGTCTGCAGTTTCTGGAACCAAAAGTAGTGCACTGGTATCGGCCCCGGCTTGAGATTCCACCAGCGTCCCGCTGTTCCATGTACATAATACTTTATTCCCTTGTATCCCATTCCCATGCCACCAGGTCCATGTCAACTTAATGGACATCATACTATGGTTAACGCCACGCCGCGTTTCTTCCTGAGAAAGAAGGATATTTCTTCTCAGCTGGCATGGGTATATGGCTTAGTTCAATCTAGAGAGATGGCTACCACTTTGGTTGCCTTCAATATTTCAACAAAAAACTTACTATTCTTGTTCGGGTTTCCCACCAAAGTCCGACCCGTTAAAAAGGAACCATTTCATATTGCTGATGATTAGATGACATTAGGTCAGTGAGGGTACAGTTACAGATTCACATATTTTTGTTCTTGTTTTTCCCTCATGCAATGTTTAAGAGCCCATCCCTCCACCAGTGCTCATTCTCCGTTACCAATGAACCCAGTATCCCTCCTACCCCAAAATACAGATTTTGGGTTTCTGTATAAAGTCCAGGGAAAATTCTGCCTGAAATTCTATTGCTACAATCTTTTACCCTTTTATGGTGCTCATAAGATGGGAAAACCTAGAGAAATACCGGGCCCCCGCAGGGGCGGCCTGGTGGAAACACTCAGTTCACATACTGCAAGTTGTTCAGTGTGCTGCTGGTGTCCAAAGCAGCTCCCTTGTCCTCGTCGGTCATACTGGAGCGGCGGGTGCGGCGAAGTGGGGACAGTTTTAATTTTTACCCAAAGAATTAACAAGCATTAAACAGTGTCAATGCAATCCAAACCAAAATTACAATATCATCATTCAGAGACAGAAAAATCTACCATATTTTTATGAATTTTATAAATATACTTCATGTGTTTGCTTTGGCAGCACATGTACTAAAATTGGAACTATACTCAGAAAAATATACTCCATGATATCCAAAAATTCTTAGAAAAAATTAGGGGCATTATATGTGGAATACAACTCTACAATTTTAAGTTATACTATAAATTCAAAGCAATAAAAACAATGTGGGTGTTGAATTCAAGCAGATACATTTTGTAACCTGTGAAAAAATCATTTTATAATGGAGAGCAATTTACAACAAAAAAGTATAAATGACTTATTGCGTAAACTGTCAATCACATACAAAAGAATGGAATGGGACTACTATCTCAAAGTGTAAGTCAAATGGTTAACTCAAAATGAAAGCCTTCTTCTCTATAACTTACTTTTTATTTGCTTTATTCTTTCAAAATTTCATTGCAATATTTTTGTCAATTTTTTAATACTTATAGATTTTGATATTTATAGGCTGAAACTGATAAAACTTGTAAGGAGCTGTGCATGAAAATACAAACCACCCCATCTATCCCTCCATAAAATTCTTTTGTTTCCCAAGGATTTCATGGAGAGTGTAACATGTTTAAAGCAAGACTTTATTTAGGAATGTAAAGGAAATAAATATACTACTGTTTGTTTTTTTTTTTGTATGGGGGAGGCAGGTATCACCAGCTGTGCTTAGGGCTTATTCCTGGCTCTGTGCTCAGAATTACTCCTGCTGGATTTGGAGAGACATATTGGATGCCTGGGATCAAGTCTAGGTCAGCTGTTTACAAGGCAAACAACCTACTCATTGTACAGATTCAGCCCCATTACTGAGATTTTATATACTACATGGTTTCATACTATGTGGAGTTTCATACTCTTAGATTTGCTAGAGCAGGAGCAGGCACCAGTAAGGAACGTCTCCATTGTGAGACTTATTGTTACTGTTTTTAGCATATCAAATACACCATAGGTGGCTTGCCAGGCTCTGCCATGCGGGCCACATACTTTCTGTAGCTTGCCGAGCTCTCTGAGAGAGGCAGAGGAATCAAACCCAGGTCGTTCCCATGCAAAGCAAAGACCCTCCCCTCTGTGCTATTGCTCCAGTCTAGAGTTTCATACTACATGATTTTATATGCTAAGGTATTATGATGATCATGTGATAATTTAGCGTTCACTAAGAGATTATCAGTGAGTTACAGATGCATAAAATCCCTTGTTATACAAAATTTTACCATAAATTGGGGCAGATGGCTTACTTGGAGCCTCACTGGTTGACATTGTGGTAGCAATACTTACCCTTCTCCACCCTGTCTCATGTTCTCATGACCTCACACATATAATATATATGTATATATATGCATATATACATATATATGAACTATATATGTATATATACATATATATAAACTTTAAATCTTCTCAAAAATTTGACAGCTACTTAAATGCTTATTATTGCCTTTTTATTTATTTTCTTACATGAAACAACATTATGAGTATTTGGTATGTTTTAGGATATTCCATTAATCTATGAATGTTATGAATTTTATCTATTTCTTTTTTTCTTGTGTTCCTTATACATAATAATCTATTATTACACAGAAGTACTTTTTCATGCGTGCTAAAATTGTTCAGATGGACATTGATAGCAAATTTTTATTTGTAATTTTATTTTAAATTATTTTTTTATTAAAATGCCATGATTTACAAAGTTCTTCATTATACAAACATTTAGAGCATTTAGTGTTCCAACACCATGAGTGTGACCTTGCCTCCACCAATATCCCCTGTTTCCCTCCAAATCCCAAACTACCCTCTTAGGCATGTAACAAATTTGCTTTATATTTCTTATTCCAACAAAACTTTAGAACTAGCAAAGAGAATTATAAAATAGATCATAAGAACTAATTAGTGATTTCCCTATGATTTTGATCTACGTAAATTGAAAACCAGAACTATTTAATACAATAGAATAAAATGCCTATTATCATTCATATATATGCATATTTATATATATGTTTTCAACTCCTGAAACTTAAGTATATTACATTAAATTTTTATTTTACACTTGTATCTCATTATGGTAATAACCATGTCCCAATGTCATTAATAAAAATGTTAAAGCAATTCTGTGTCAATACATTTTGGAGTTTACTTGGAATAGGTATCACTGGTATCACTTGACATCCCGTTGATCTTCAATTTGCTCAAGCGGGCGCCAATAACGTCTCCATCCGTCCCTGTCTCGTGCTAGTGCAGCCCAATGACATCAGGCACACGAAGGGCCTCAAACTGTTCATTCAGGGTTTTGAAAAAGAAATCTGACCATCTCGTTGGTGGGCGGTCACACAGTCTTTGGACGTCCTGTGGAATCCAGTTGGTAACAGTTCTAGTCCAGCAATCCTCTCTGAATCACAGTATGTGTCCGGCCCATCTGATTTTTGGCGCCTTGGCAAACGAGACAGCATCCCTGATTTTTGACGGTTGATGGAGGTTGGAACTCTGAATTCCTTCTCTCACTTGAGTGAAACGTGATACTCCAAGCATAGCTCTTTCCATTCCTCTTTGTGAGACCCAAATAGTGTTCTCATCATGTTTGCATAGGGCCCAGGTTTCTGAGGCATATGTTATTGCACTAACTAACACTAACACTAACATATGGAATAGGTAAGGATTGCATATATAACATTCCCCCTTATAATTTATATAAACACAGTAGCTTACAAAGATACTCATGATGATATTTTACAGGCATTCAATATTTCAACACCAATCCCACCAACGATTACACCTTCCCTCTACCATTGTCTCCAATTTCCCAAACACCCCTTAAGCCTGGCTCATGTCAAGCCATCTATAATTAATTTACATTGCTTGTTATCAATAATCTGCAACTAGAATGATCAAAAGACATTTTCTTAGAATAAAGTTAATGAAAAAATGTTGTATCTCACCATGGAGCCATTAAGTACTTTATACAAATTACTCAAGTGTTTCAGGTTAAGTCTTCTGTGTTTTGTTTTATTTATAGAGATTTGTTGCCTTTTACATTGCATCCCATCCAATCTGGTTTGCTCGTACTGGTTTATCAGCATTGTATATTTTGAGATGTTGCTCCAGGAAGTATGGAATTTTTAATAGGCTGGTACAGCTGGAGTTAAATTTTGATTGGGTGGCAGCAGTGGGTTGTTTGCATGACTGCTGGAAGTAAAGAGAGATGGGGGTAGGTAGCCTATCCTGACTCTGGGAAAACCTGAATATTTCAGTCACAAAACCTGTACAACTGAATTTCTCAGCATATTAACTTCCAGGTGAGACTTGGTCTTGAGGCGGTAACTTTAGGCATATGGCATGAAGGTGATTTTGGAGTGAGGAAATAATCGATTGCCAGTGTGGGCCAGCCCAGAGCCCCACCAAGGTGCTCCAGACCCATGTGTTTTCAGGTATCCAGAAAACGTCGTATGCAACTTGTTATTTCAGTTATTTTAAATATGAGAATATTACATATATATTTGTATGCAAAGCTAAAGGATGAATGAATTTATATAGTACATACATTCCTTGCAATATGAATGGTGATGAGTCATGGGGTTGGGGATTGGACTTCTAGGAAGAAACTAAGTGTGCATATTGGAGGGTTGAGGGTGAGGTATGTAGAGAAGAATTGATATCTGTGAGTAGATGCAGTTATGCAATTCTTGGTGAACACTGACACAGGGCACATCTAAGTTTGAGCTGAAAAGGGGAATTGGGCCAGCACCATTTGTTAAAGAGGCTTTCCTTGCTCCACTTCACATCTCTTGCTTCCTTATCAAAGATTAGATGATCATACATTTGGGGTTGTGTGTGGGGATATTAAACCCTGTTCCATTGGTCTTCAGCTCTGCCTTTGTTCCAGTACCATGCTGTTTTAATTGTTACCGCTTTGTAGTAGAGTTTAAGGTTGTGGAGGGTGATACCTCCCATCATCTTTTTCCCAAGAATTGTTTTAGCTATCCGTGGGCGTTTATTGCTCCATATAAATTTCAGGATTGCTTGATCCGTTTCTTTGAAGAATGACATGGGTATCCTTGTAGGGATCGTGTTGTATCTGTATAATGCTTTGGGGAGTATTGCCATTTTGACAATGTTTATTCTCCCTATCCATGAGCAGGGGATATGTTTCTATTTCCTCATGTCCTCTTTTATTTCATGGAGTAGGGTTTTATAGTTTTCTTTGTAGAGGTCTTTTACTTCTTTAGTTATGCTGATTCCAAGGTATTTGATTTTCTGGGGCACGATTGTGAACAGGATTGCTTTTTCATGTCCCTTTCCTCTGTCTCATTGTTTGAATATAGGAAGGACATGGATTTTTGGGTACTGATTTTATAGCCTGCGACTTTACTGTACAGATCAATTGTTTCTAAGAGTTTTTTACTAGAGATTTTAGGCTTCGCTAGGTATAGAATCATATCATCTGTGAATAGTGAGAGCTTGATTTCTTCCTTTCCGATCTGAATCCTCTTAATATCTTTTTCTTGCTTGATGGCTATTGCTAATACTTCCAGTAATATATTAAAGAGAAGTGGTGAGAGTGGGCATCCTTGTCTTGTCCCCGATCTTAGAGGAAAGGCCCTACACTGCTGGTGGGAATGCCGACTAGTTCAGCCCTTTTGGAAAACAATATGGACGATTCTCAGAAAATTAGAGGTTGAGCTCCCATTGGACCCAGCAATACCATTTCTGGGAATATATCCCAGAATAGCCAAAAAGTATAGTCAAAATGACATCTGCACTTATATGTTCATCGCAGCACTGTTTACAATAGCCAGAATCTGGAAAAAACCCGAGTGCCCTAGAACAGATGACTGGTTGAAGAATCTCTGGTACATCTAAACAATGGAATACTACGCAGCTGTTAAAAAAATGAGGTCATGATGTTTGCATATAAGTGGATCAGCATGGAAAGTATCATGCTAAGTGAAATTATTCAGAAAGAGACAGGCATAGAAAGATTGCACTCATCTGTGGAATATAGAATAATAGACTATAAGACTAACACCCAAGATTAGTAGAAATATGTACCAGGAGGTTGTCTCCATGGCTTGGAGGCTGGTCTCTCATTCTGGGCAACTCAGAGAAGGGAACACCAAGTAAAATGTGGTCAGAGGTCATGCGGGGGAAGGGTGATGCGTGCCGAATATAGACTAGAGAATGAACACAATGGCCACTCAACACCTTTATTGCAAACCACAACACCTAATCAGAGAGAGAGAGATCAAAAGGGAATACTCTGCCACAGTGGTAGTGTGGGGTTGGGGGAGACGGGACAGGGGAAGGTGGGAGAGATGCTGGGTTTACTGGTGGTAGAGAATGGGCACTGGTGAAGGGATGGGTTCTCGAACTTTTTATGGGGGAAACATGAGCACAAAAATGTATAAATCTGTAACTGTACCCTCACGTTGATTCACTAATTAAAAGTAAATAATTTATTTTAAAAAAGAAAAGGGGAATTGGAAGTTATTTCTCACACATCTGTGGAATAGGCAGATGATTGTGGCATGTAAAGGGGAGGGAAATCTCAGAGTGCTTTTTGAGAGGAGTTTTATGTTTTATAAACAGCAGTGTTACTTTTGTCGCAGTGTTTGAGATGCAGTCCAGAGATTTTTTTCATGTGTTATAGCCTTTAACTTATATCTTGACAATATCTGAGTAGATTTAATCACAGTGATTAACAGCTTTGCCCCTCCTTTCCCTATTCCAACTAAACCTGAGTTCCTTCATAATATCCTAGTGTTTTAGACATTAAATTAACACTTGAATCAGAATTTAAATAAGGTACATATAATTTCAATGACTTCAAAGTCTATTTTAATCTATAAGAATTGCCATATTTCTTTAATTCTTTTGTGATTTACTTAATGACAACATAAATAGGTGTTAGTGTAAATTTTTTCTGTAAAATTTATTATACTTTAGGTAACTTCCACTTCAGATCAATCACACTCTCTTCTTCCTGCCCCTCTGAAAGAACTCTCACGCCGGCTCCGTCCAGCCTGGGGAAGTGCCAGGGCAGGGGTCCCGCACTAAGCCTCCTGCACGCTGTTTTAGCCAGCCCCTTCCTATCGCCAGGTCACAAATCCCTATGACCTACTACTCGAAGAACAACCTGGCCATCTCAATCACTATATGCCTATAAGCCAGTAACTCATCCTAATTCCAGAAAAAGTGTCAGGAATACAACTAGGTACACAATGCCCCCATAAACAGACCATTGCCTCAAGCTTTGACAAGAAGCCCTACATAAACTAGGAAGATCGCAGTAATGTAAGGAACTATTCTAGAAGGGGGAAAAGATTACTGTTATCCATTTAGCTCCACTACAATCCCATCCTGGAGCAAGAGGAATAGTGATATAGAATAGGGAGTTTTCACCTCTATTGTTCCATAACAACATGAAGAAACATCGAAAAAAGCCTCCACAAACAGAAAATGAAGAGATTCCAGAAACCTCAATACAGGTCACCCACAAATACAACCTCCTCTCGGATAAAGAATTCAGAGAAGAAATTGTCAAGATGGTCGAGAAACTCAAAGCAACCATGGAACGGACAACCAATAAACTAAGAGAGGATATGAAGACAACCATGGAACGAACAGTCAATAAACTAAGGGAGAATATGAACATAGCCTTGGAATAGACCACCAACAAAATACAGGAAGAAATGAGAGCAGAAATTTCAAACCTATGAACAGAAGTCACAAAGTTCAAGGAATCGGCAGATGAAATAAAAAGCTCAGTAGTAGCCCTATACAGTAGAATGACTGCAGCAGAAGACAGAATCAGTGAGCTTGACGATGACTGCACAAAGCTTACAAACAACAATAAATAATGGCAAAAGACCTCAAAATGGCTCTAGGGTGAATCAGAGTCCTAGAAGATGACCTCAAAAGGAACAACATAAGAATCATGAGATTACCAGAAGCACAGGGAACTAATCCTAGTGATAAAAAACACAGTTAAAGACATCATTGCTGAGAAATTCCCAGAACTGGATTATGTGGGCATCCAGATCCAAGGAGCCCGAAGGGTGCCAACTAAAAGGGACCCCAACAAAAAAAACTCCAAGGCATATCATAGTCACAATGATGGATGCTGCGGATAGAGACACAATACTGCAAGCAGCAAGGTCAAAGAAAGAAATCACATACAAAGGATCACCCCTTAGATTTACAGCAGACCTATCAGAGGAAACCCTCCAAGCCCGAAGACAATGGTCGGATATAGTGAAAAAGCACAACAAAATGAACATCTCACTAAGATTACTCTATCTGGCTAAACTCTCACTTAAACTCGAAAGAACCATACACTATTTCTCAGGTAAACAACAACTCAGGAACTTCATAGACTCAAGACCAAACCTAAAAGAAGGTCTAAAGGGACTGCTGTAAGACAATGAAAAACCCTAACAAGAACAACAAACCCTACAGAAAGATGGCACATAATCCCATGACAATAATCTCTCTCAATGTCAATGGGCTAAATGCACCAATCAAGAGACACAGAGTAGCAAAATGGATTCAGCAACTAAACCCAACTTTCTGCTGCCTATAAGAAACACACCTGAAAAGTCAGAGAAAACACAGACTCAAAGTCAAAGGATGGAAAACAATCATACAAGCAAACAACTCCCTCAAAAAAGCTGGGGTGGCCTTACTAGTATCGGGCAACATAGATTTCAGACTGAAAAAGATTAGAAGGGACAGTGACGGTCATTTTCTATTCATCAAGGGATACGTACAACAGGAAGAAATCACACTCTTAAACGTATATGCACCTAATGAGCTACCAGCTAAATATTTAAACTCCTAACAAACTTTAAGGAGGACATCACTAGCACCACAATAGTAGTCGGAGAATCGAATACCTGGAAATTAAACAATTCCCTGTTGAACAGCGAGTGGATCAAAAAGAAATCAAGGAAGAGATCAAAAGATACCTCAAAACAAATGAGAATGAAGACACAAGCTACCAGAACCTATGGGACGCAGCTAAAGCTGTGTTAAGGGGAAAAGTTATAGCCCTGCAAGCATTCCTCAGGAGGGAGGAAAGGGCCTACATAGAGAGCTTGACTTCACAGCTCACAATATTAGAAAAGGACCAGCAAAAGGAACCCAAGCCAGATCGAAGGAAAGAAATAATAAAGCTTAGAGCAGAAATTGACTATAGGGAAACCCAAAAGACAATCCGAAAGCACAATAAAACAAAAAGCTGGTTCTTTGAGAAAGTAAACAAGATTGACAAATTGCTAGCAAGACTCACAAAGAAAGGAGATAGAACCTTAATAAACTGAATCAGAAATGAAAAGGGGGATATCACAACAGAAACCAATGAAATTCAAAAGATCATCAGAGACTACTTTGAAAATCTCTATGCCATGAAACTAGAGAACCTAAAAGAAAACGACAAACTCTGAATATATTTAGTTAATGCCTAAACTGAGAATCTTGGATCCTGAAAACCATGAATGAAAGCAGTTTCTTGAGGATCAGAGAGATAGTACAGTATGTAGATAATCTGCCTAGCATTCAACCAACCTTGATCAAATGTGTGGCATCCCCTGAGCCTCTCCAGTAGTGTTCCCTGAATTCAGAGTCGAAAACCAAAAATATTTGGTAAACAGAATTTACTTCTCAAACTTACCAAAATTCTTTCACTTTTATGCATATTATTTATTGTTATTCTTTTCTTTCTTTCTTTTTTTTTTTTTTTTGCCTTTTGGGTCACACCCGGCAATGCACAGGGGTTACTTCTGGCTTTGCACTCAGGAATTACTCCTGGCGTTGCTCGGGGAACCATATGGGATGCTGGGAATTGGACCCGGGTTGGCCGCGTGCAAGGCAAATGCCCTACCCACTGTGCTATCGCTCCAGCCCCTATTGTTATTCTTAAGAACAGATTTTGTTTTTTTTGGTTTTTATTCTTTTTTAAATAATTTTTTAAATTTTATTGAATCACCGTGAGATAGTTAGAAGCTTTCATGTTTGGGCTAGAATGTCACAATGATCAAACACCCATCCCTCCACCAGTGCACATTCCCCACCACCAATATCCCAGATATACCCCCTTTCCCACCCTCCCTCTGCCTCTATGGCAGACAGTATTCCCCATACTCTCTCTCTCTCTCTCTCTCTCTCTCTCTCTCTCTCTCTCTCTCTCTCTCTCTCTCTCTCCTTTTGGGCATTATAGCTTGCAATACAGACACTGAGAGTTCATAATGTTTGGTCCATTATCTACTTTCGGCATACATCTCCCATCCCAACTGGTTCCTCCAGCCATCATTTTCTTAGTGATTACCCTTCTCTATTCCATCTGCCTTCTCTCCTCCACTCATGAAGCAGTTTTCCAGCTATGGGGCAATCCCCCTGATTTTGAAGCACAAGTTTCTTTCAAATATTCCAAATAATTTTACTATTACAGTAATCCTGTGATATTAGTAAGTTTCGATGAAGTTAGTTTTTAGTATCATAGCTTCAGGTCCTAAAATTGTTAGTTGAAACCGAGTCTGCTCAATTTTATCAATTCAATTCACTTTGTCAAGCCCTGAACTAATCTCTAAATGAAATGAATATGGTTTTCCTTTCTTTCGACAGTGGCAAGATGAATAAGTTAGACTATGACTAATAGTTTAAGAGAAATAAGATTTTTATGTGAGATTTACATAAAAATGTACCAAATGTTAGAGGGACTAAGTAAAGCTCATAAAAATCTTTACCTACACTTCCAGATTGAGGATTTAATTCACAATAAAATGTGTTTATACAATAAAATTTTAAATAAGGTTTTTATCTAATGTAATTTCTGACCAACTAAATAATGTTTTGTGTGAATTTAAGATACTTCTAAAACCCATTTAATGTTTTATTCCCTCACAGCATTTTGTTCAATTATTTTTTTTGAAATGGTTATTTAAGAAATTCCATACTATTTCCCCCTTATTGGGCATAAAAATAAATCCCTCTTTCCTAGAGATTTATATTTTAACTTGTCACAATTAAAAAAAAAGCAGAATAAAGGAGAGTCTTTTTCTTTTCTTTTTGTGAGGTACACATTCATTCTAAAATTGCCTTCAGTGACAAATTCTTTTCATTCTTAATCCCTCATAGAAAACCTTAGTGAACTGAAAGTGTCAGGTGCTTTGAGGAATAAGGTGATCTTGGCTTTGCACATAAAAAAGCCTCTTTTAAAAAGGGAAATGATGAAGTTATGGGAGGGAACCTGATGGAGGGAAATTGACACTGGTGGTGGGATCAGTGCAGCAATATAGTATGCCTGAAACTAAACTATTAAAAGCTTTATAAGTCACAGTAAATTTAATATTTCTTAATCATGATGGAAATAAATTTAAAAATGAAGTAATGATAACATGGATACCCTTTAGATTTTATTTATAAATTAAATAAAATAAAAATATTTTGATTTTTAATATATTAAAAATAATTATAATTAATTTGTCACCTGAAGTAACTCTTGATTTTTTATTGTTTTAAAAATCCATAGAAGAAAAGAAGAATGCATACCATTTTGTTATGACCAGAAGATTAGAATGGCTGAAGAATTCTGGCACTCTAGATGAGTATTGCAGAGCAGTAATAGGAATGCAAAACAATGATATGCACTAAAACACAAAAATAGCCAGGACTCAATATACCCCCAATACTAGAATACACATCAAAAATATGCAAGGGCCTTTGTTGAATCCCTGGTCTCAAGAGATTTCCCCATCCTCCATAACCATTCTCTATAAACTTGGTGACAATGAGCACTGCAGCACTGACTGAAGAACCAGGGTAGATAATGGTCCTGAGTCCCCTGAGATAGTCTGTGATTATTTTCCCTATTTGAAAAATGAAATGAGATAGCTTATATGTTTGAAATAATGCTATGTTTATATAAAACATGTTATATTTTTATATGGCATGTTTTATATTTATATTTTAATAATAATGTTTATATAAAACATTTTCTCTAGATATAATTTTAATTTTATATAAAAATAACATTAGATTTAGTATCTTAAAATCTTAGGGATATCAAACTTTTATATTTATTAATTAGGTAAAAAAAACAACTTTGTTTATGAGAGATTTTCATTCTTAGCATAATCTAACATTCTTGCTAAACCTTATGTGTTTTCTAATACATTCTGACTGTAGATTTTAAACTTTTTCATAAATATTGCATTTACTCTGAAGCATCCTAACTTATCTAGTAGAATAGCATATATATATTTAAATTTATTCACAGACAAGGTAGTTTTTATCTCTCTAAATGGCACTCACATCCACACCTAAAGCAATCACCCAATTGAAAAGCTACTCCAGCCTTACTGTCCGATAAAAATACCGAATGCCCTGAACAAACACCATGACCTCTTAGCACCTGTACTGCAAACCATAATGCACAAAAGGAAAAGGAGAGAGAGAACAAGAAGGAAAGTACCTCTAACAGAGGGAGGCTGGGGGTAGTGGGTTGGGAGGGGTGGTGGGAAAATGGGAGACATTAGTGGTCGAAAGTGTACACTGTTGGAGGGATGGGTGCTGGATCATTGTATGACTGAAGCCCAATTATGAACAGCTTTGTAATGGTCTATCTCATGGATATCAAATTAAAAAAAAAGTAATGTGGAGTTTATGCTCAATTCAATCAGCTTAATCAATGGCTGAATAAATAGCAGTAATCTGACCTAAAAATAAATAAATAAATAAAATGCTAGGGTTTTTAAAAACAGTGAGGTCTTAGAATTGACTTCAATTTTGGTTTTATACTATTTTTTATTTATTTGTGTGATTTATATTATTTTATTGATTAAAGTGTATTGCAATGAAAGATGCCTAGACTTTTAAATTGCTTTTATTTAAGAAATATTGGATTATCTGTTCAATTACAGAGTCATCCATATTTCAAATCTGGTGTATTATTTCAACTTTCTACATGAAACTTTCTACATGAAAAAGTCTCCCTCTCTCTTATTACCTAATTAAGCTATTTTGCTCAACTGAAAATATAATTTTGATTTTATTTATTTTGAGTGATTCTCACCTCTCTCATTTTACCTCATTTATGTCATATTTTAAAAATTTTGTTTTGTCTTGGGACTACATCCAGAAGTGCTCAGAGCTTACTTCCAGCTCTGAAGTGAGGGATCACCCTGGCGGGCCTCAGGGCAACATGTGTGGGATTAGGGTTGGATTTGAGGTCAGCCATTTGCAACACGTAGTATCTTTCCTGTACTATATCTCTGACCCAACCATTTATATTTTGAATGGAAGAAGACAATGTGAGAAAACCAATATGTCAATGGCCCTCAGATTAGTGCTGTCAAAAAAAACAAAGAACTGGGGCCAGAGCGATAGCACAGCGGGTAGGGCGTTTGCCTTGCACATGGCTGACCCGGTTCGATCCCTGGCATCCCATATGGTCCCCAAGCACCGCCAGGAGTAATTCTTGAGTGCAAAGCCAGGAGTAACCGCTGAGCATCGCTGGGTGTGACCCTAAAAGCAAAAAAAAAGAATTAAATCACCACAAACAAAATGCCTGTAATAAGCAATCACAGATAATAAATGTACATGATTAATATAAAAACAAAATTTTATCTCATGGCCGATTTTAAGCTATTGATGCAATAATATCTGTGTACTGTGCTGTACACAAATGTCCAGTTCAATAAACTAATCACGATATCATATTTCTGAGAAAAATTTTAGAAAATGCAAAAACTACAGCTAAATGCTTTTTGAGAACTTTTGGGAAACTCAGAATACCCAAGAGAAAATTGAACTAATTAGTTAATTTTTAACTTTATTTTAGGTTAGATAACATGGTTACAATGTGTTAATGTTTATGATTTTTATATAAAGTTAATTCACTTTTACCACCACCAAAGTGCCCCAAACCCTCCGCACTGTCCTTATGTCACTTCTAATTTGCTTCTTCATTTTTCTTCTCCCCCACCCGTTTTAAACTAAAAGTGTATCTTTGACCATTTGTTAGAAGTGTTAACCAGTAAGATGTCTTTGATTCATACTGTTGTCTATTTACAGAACCCTACTTATTCATATACCAATGTTATACAATATGTTGAAGGTATTATCTAAACTTTTAAGTTTATTTGCATATTTTATTATTTAAAAAAGCATTATACTTAGGCAACACTATTACAATACTGTGAAAGATTGTGGTGGAATGAGCAGTTATTGCATCTTCATCCCTACACCAATGTGCCAATGACCTGCCACCACTTCCCTATGCCACCCCTGACCTTTCTTTTTTCTCTTCACTGCTTGTCAGGTTTTTTAACCCAAAGCCAACATTTTGTCATTGTTCAATAATGTTTAGTGCTTTGTTTTGTCTCTCTGTACCCTACAGATGAATATAAAAATTAATTGGAAAAAATTGGCATTTGTTCTTTTTCATTGGATTTATTTTACTTAACATGACAACTTCCAGTTTCATCCCAGTTGATGAGAATTTTATACTCTTATTTTTCCCACTGTTACAAAGCATTTCATTTTTTATATTTGCCACAACTTTGTTTTCCACTCATCTTTTTGCTTTTTATGTTACTCTAAAACATTTTTCTTAACATTTCATGAATATTTGTGTAATAAGAATACATAAATTTAATATAAATAATCGGTAGTGGTTCCTCAGTATGTGTATGTGGATGTGAACACATGTATTTTAAACCTTCATGCTTTATTGTACATGAATAAAAATAATTATCTGTTATAACTTTCAATTATCATCATTCACTCACTTACTGCTAAACTCTACTCAAGATCCTCCTTTACTCATCACTACCCTTTGGTATCTACCTTGACATCAGGTTAGTGTTCCCTAAAGCAGAATTCACCCTTGCAAGAGAGGAATATACATATTAAAATAGAGAAGCTTAATGTGTCTAACTAGCTTTATTAATGCTTATATCTTCTATATTTTATGTTATGTTCATATGCATAATCACACATTATGATTATAGAAATACATATTCCTTAAAGGAATATAGGTAGCAGGTTCCTTTCTTATGTAGCATCAGTTAGTTAGGGTTTTTTCCTTTATAGGATTTATAGTCTATGGTCATTTTTGCAAATACTAAAACAAATGTAGTGCTGCTGTTAATACAGTAATTGGCTACAAAACATGATTCTAACTCAACAGTGTGTTAGTTATATTTTACTCTACAGTTAGAAAAAATGTTAGAAAAAAATAAAATCTCTAGTTTTTGGAGACCCTTGCTAAACCAAATAATTGAGCATGTCCAGTCTAGCTGGAAATTGTTGAAACTAGAGTTCAAAACTCTGGCTATTAGTGAAGCAATCTGTTGGTAAATGAGTACAAAACTGAATAAATAGATCAGGTGACTGGCAGCCTGAGTGTGATTTTTACCTTTGTTTATGTAACGTGATCCTTATGATGATCTCTTTCAGATAATGTGAGGGTTAAGGCCTAAGGCCCTACCTTGCCTCAAGTACCCTACCCTACCTCTCCTCCCCCCACCCCCACTGCATATGTGGTTTCCTGGACATCACCAGCAGAGAGGGTTCCTGAGCACAGAGGGGCCAGGAGTAAATCCAGGGAACAAACATGTATGTGTGGCCCAAATTCAAATTAAAAAAATACACTTTTAACTATAAATCCCAGGTGTATGATTTTACCCTGGGCTGGAGCCATAGCACAGCAAGTAGGGCATTTGCCTTGCACGTGGTCGACCCGAGTTCAATTCCTCCAACCCTCACAGAGAGCCTGGCAAGCTACCGAGAGTACCCCACCTGCACAGCAGAGCCTGGCAAGCTACCCGTGGTGTATTCTATATGCCAAAAACAGTAACAACTCTCACAACAGAGACGTTACTGTTCGAGCAAATCGATAAGCAAGGGGATGACAGTGACGGTGATAATTTTACCCAGACTGTGCCCTTGACCTTTTGTTTCAATCTGCATTTCTGAAGAATAACTATGGGCGCAGCATATGCAAACACTAAGTGGAAGTCAAGATACTAAATTGTAAGGAAGTTCTAGATTTAAGTCAGGAGGGCCAGCAGCGCCAATACAGCTGCTGGATTGGTGGAGGGTGGTGGCTCCTGGGACTCAGAACTGTGGAGTGCAGCCGCACAGAAATTATCTCCCAAATTTCACTGGAATGAATGGAATTATCAGTTCTCGTTTATTTATTTGTTTATTTTATTTTACTTTATTTATTTATTTGCTGCTTGGGTCATACATGCCAATGCTCAGGGCTAACTCCTGGCTCTACACTCAGGATTACTCCTGGTGATACTCAAGGGACCATAGAGGATGCTGGGGATTGAACCCAGGTTGCCATATGCAAGGCAAACGCCCTCCCTGCTGTACTATTACTCTGGACCCAGTCTTTTTCAAAGGCACTTTTAAAGGCAAGCCTGGTGCCTGGAATGCTGTGCTTCCCAGGTTTCATCCAGGGACAGCTGGCTTGCATGACTGAACAGCCCCAGAAACTCATGGCCAACCATGCACCCACTCTGAACCCAGAAGTGGTGCCAAGCTTAAAACCAACCACAGTCCCATGGCTCATCCATGGAAGAAACAGCTGTTTCTTCCATGGACCAGCCCAGGCTGCACACAGCGTATAACAGGGAAACCTCCCTGAGCACCAACTGTATGTAGACCCAGGATGAGGGTGGGGACTCCACCCACACCCCATGCAGGTTCTGGTGGACTGGTGGCTTCAACCCACCTGGAGTACCCAAACTGCTGATGGTAGCAGCCCTGGTCTGGGTCTGTCCCTGTAGGGGCACCAGTAACGTTTCTATTCCTCCCAGCCCTGAGATTTTAGCAGCCTCTCCTTATTCGTCTTTCCCAATGATTGGAGTATCTTTCAGGGTCAGGGGAATGAGACCTATCGCTACCAGTTTTGGCATATTGAATACACCATGGGTAGCTTGCCCGGTTCTGCCCGTGAGGGTGGGATAGTCTGAGTAGCTTGCTTGGCTCTCTGATATATATATATATGTATATATACATATATACGTATATATGTATATATGTGTGTGCATATATATGTATACATGTATATACATATCTATATCTGTATATATCTATCTATATATATATATATTTCCATGATTTGTTGCCTACTGTCTGAACTCCATCAAATATGGCGTGGTAATTATGGAAAATGGGTAGGAAGTGTCTTATAATGTGTCATTATAAGACATTATTAGGATCTCTGCTTCTGGGTCCCATTGAGTCCAGAGTCCAAGGTCACAAAGTTTCACATTATCTGGGTTCTGTGGGACTTCATTCATGTGTGAGGCTTGGCCGGAGCATCTGGAAAGCAGCTTGGAGCGTGGTGGCAGTTGGATAGTGGAGGTCGGCTGCTGGGGCTGGGTCCCTTGGGGTGGGGAGGGTTTTCAACTGCCCCCTCTGGGGCACCCGAGTGAAAACAGCCTGGCATGGAGTCCCCCATTAGTATAGCAATGAAAAGTAAAATGGAGCAATAAAATAAAATACATCTATTTTATCATAATCATAAAATAAAATAATATAAAATAGATCTGTAGTTCTAGTATCAGTTATTAATATTTTACATTAATTGTATGCATTTATTATAATTGAATAATCAATGGCAGTCTAACATTATTACACAAGTTCTATAATAACCATAAGATTTTATTTTTTTCTCTTTGAACTTTTTTTTTTAATTTATTCTTATAGGGGCTTTATAGTATTGCATTTTACATATACTTATATAAATTTTAATTAGTTTGAGCATAGATAACATATATTAAAAAGAGGCAGTCTATGTTTATAATGTTTCATACTGGGTGTTTTTGCACATTAGCAACTAGTTGTTCTGCTACAATAAATTTAGAAATATATATATATCCCATGTCACTGTCACTGTCACTGTCATCCTGTTGCTCATTGATTTGCTGGAGCGGGCACCAGTAACATCTCCATTGTGAAACTTGTTGTTACTGTTACTGTTTTTATCATAGTGAATATGCCATAGGTAGCTTGCCAGGCTCTGCCATGCGAGTGAGATACTCTCGGTAGCTTGCTCAGCTCTACGAGAGGGACGGAAGAATCAAACTCGGGTCAGCCGCGTGCAAGGCAAATGCCCTACCACTGTGCTATTGCTCCAGCCCATATATCCCATATAGGATACATAAATGTGTGTGTTTATGTGTGTATATACATATATATGTGTATGTATATATGTGTGTATATACATATACATATACATATATGTGTGCATGTATAAATGTGTGTATATACATATATATGTATATATACAGTTTTTTTCTGAGTTTCTATTTTGTTTCTCAATTTTCCTTATTTTTATAGAGGTAATGTTTTTTGTCAAATAAACTAGTTTCATTAAAAGGAATTTAGAGGGATGTGAGGGAAGATAAAGAGATATGAGGAATTATATATATATATGTATATATATATATAAGAAAGGACACAGGCTTCTGTAAAGAAGAAAAAGCAAAGGTACGGGACAGGTTGATAGTAAAGCAGGGAGGGCACTTGCCTTGCACATGGCCAATCTAGGTTTGATCTTGAGCATGCCTATAGTCCCCCACGACCCACCCAAAGTGATCCCTGACTGTATCACTGTATCACTGTATCACTGTCATTCTGTTCATCCATTTGTTCAAGTGGGTTCCAGTAACATCTCCATTTGTCCCTGTCATGTGCTAGTGTAGCTCGGTGGCATATTGGAGTCTCATTGAGGGTCAGGGAAATGAGGACCATCGTTGTTACTGTTTTTGGCATACTGAGTACACCACGGGTAGCTTGCCAGGCTCCACCAGTCTGGTGGGATACTCTCAGTAGCTTACCAGGCTCTCCGAGAGGGACAGAGGCTTTTGGGGTGGGCTCTAATCACCTTTATAGATGTTCTCAGTCCACCGAATGTAAGCTTTTGGTAACTGGCATGCTGTAACGATCTGCACACTGACAAACACGCACCTGCCTGCAGCTCTACGCAGCACTTGGAACATCTGCAGCCTCAGGCTGATCTCTTTGAGGTTGATGGAGTGTGTCTGAAGGTTGTTGAGCCGCTGGCAGAGCAGGACCCCATTGCAGAGGGTCTGTGTCAGGTTGAACACCTGCACCAAGTCCCAGGTCACCTGGTGGTTGGCTGACAGCACCCCTTAGTTGATGAGCCACTGTGCACACTTTCACTACGGTTCTATGTCCGAAGACACTGTGGCTCAGCCCGAGTATATATTCAGGATAAACCCTGATCTCTGCTATATGTGTGCCTTCAAAAAAACAAAAATCAAACAAAAACTTAAGGCACTGCAATTTTACAATGCTACTGGCGATAGCTTCAGTATCAATGTATTGCTCAGCATCATATTCACCCAACTCTCTGTATTACCAGCTAGAGCCTGTGTTTAACTTTGGAAGTCCCAATTAATTAACTTTGTTGGCTTTTCTGTGCTGTTTTCTTCTTAAAATAATTTTATTCATGCTTACAAAAAAATCCATAAAAGTTGTTTTGGACTGCTCTGAATCTACAGATGACATTGGGAAAACTGAGGTCATGATGATTTCTAGCAAGTCTTAAAAGATATTGTTTCATTTTATAACAACTGAAATATAATCCATTAAAAGTTTATTTAAACACTATTTTGAAATACATTTGAGTTTTGTTCTGTCTAGAAATGAAATCTTGCACATGCAAACCACTTACTATGTATTTGCTGTGTGAATGAATATCACTTAATATAGTTTGTGTTCTACCATTTTGTGTTCTGGCAATACTGTACCAGCAATTCTTGTTCATATCTAAAGTGACTGTTGGAGTATAAGACTGTTAAGAGTCTAGTTATGCCTTACTTCTGAAAGTCTTCTTAAAAAATAAGGAAAATTATATAGACAGATGTCACATAAAGAAATTCAGGCTGGGGCAAAATATTCCTGAATTTTAAAGTATGTATTTTAAATAGCACTGTAGCAGTGTCCTCCCATTGTTCATCGATTTGCTCGAGCAGGCACTAGTAACATCCCCATTGTGAGACTTGTAGTCACTGTTTTTGGCATATCGAATATGCCACGGGTCGCTTGCCAGGCTCTACCGTGTGGGCAGGATACTCTCGGTAGCTTGCCGGGCTCTCTGAGAGAGACAGAGGAATCGAACCCAGGTCAGCCACATGCAAGGCAGATGCCCTACCTGCTGTGCTATCATTCCAGCACTATATTTTAAATATCAATAATAATATTATGTTTGCCAACAAACCTCAGTATCATGTCTTTGGAAAAGCGACAATGCATTTCAATATCATTCACAATATTTTTTACATTTCAAGTTGGAATTTTATGTAAATTTTTGGCAGAATTAAGAAATGACTTCATGAGAAGGGTAAGGATAGGAAAGGATTGTAGGGAAACTCCCTGATTAATGGAGGCATCTCCTAAAGGACTCCAGAGAAAGAAGACTTTGCACTGTTATTTGTACCCTTTTAACATAGATGGGTGGGCAAGCATTTCTTTATTTTGTCGCAAGACATTACAAAGGTGAGACAACGTTTTGGTGATTGTTTTTGGATGTCTAATCCAGCAGGGTCTGGGACATCCTGGGTTCCTAGGTTTTCTCTTCTACCTTCCCTGCCTCTGCCCTAGCTCCAGTCTACCATCATGACAAGCATCTTTTAAGTTTCATTTAAATTTTGTTTCCATGCTTTCAGTGTTGTTAACTCTGTCCTTCCAATACTTAGCACTGCTGTTCCTTAACACACTGGTGTGCCTGAATTTTCTTGACTCCTGCCCCTGTTGCTTCTCATCTATTCTTCTCCCTTCTCCCTTCACTCTGTTTCTTCCCATCTCCTCCCTATTCTCTGGAGCCTTGTGGAGCATAGGCATCCCCCAATCATTGTATTTCCTCATCCAATTACTCCAAATACCATATATAAGTGGTATCTTATATCTTTCCTTCTGGCTTGATTCGTTTAACATGGCATCCCCCAGTTTCATTCACGTTGCTTTAAATTGCATGGTTTCATCACTCCTTACAGTTCTGTAGTATTCCGTTGTGTATATACCCCACATATTCAAGATCCACTGACCTGTTGTTGGACATCTAGGTTGATTCAAAATCCTGTCTATTGTATTGAGTGTTGCAGTAAATAATAATGTGTGTATGTATGTCCTTTTGAATGAACGTTTTGTGTCCTGAGGGTGGATAACCCATAGTTGAATTTCTGATCTTGTTCTTTATGGTAGCTCAAATTTAACCATCCATACTGTTTTCTGTAAGGTTTGAACCAGAAAACATACCCACTAACATTGGATGAGGGTTTCTTTTTCACCACTTCCCACAACACAAAATAATTCCAGTATATTTGATATGTGTCCTCACTGGTGTGAGATGATATTTCATTACTGTCTTGATTTGGATTTCCCTTTAATAAGTGATGGTGAGCATTTTTTCATATGCCCATGGTCTATATGTTGGTCTTCCTCAAAGAAGTCCCCACTGATTTTCTCTCCCTATTTTCAGATGGAATTTTTAGGTCTTTTGTTGTTAATCTTTGTGAATAATTTATATATCCTGGATATAAACCCCTTATCTGATGTGTTGACTGCAAATATTTTCTACTAGTCAGTAAGTTGTCTTTTAGTTTACCCCATGTTTCTTTTGCCATACAGAAACTCTTCAATTTTATTTTTATTTTTACAATTTTGTCTTCTTTGCTCATGATGACAACTTTGAGGTCCAGTATTTGGAGTTTTATGCTTATATTTTTTCTCAATGTATTTTATAGTTTCTGGTATGATCTCAAGTTCTCTGTTTCACTTTGAAATAATTTTCATGTTGCATTTTCAAAATTATCTAAACTTTTTAAGAAATTTCCAAAGTAACCTCATTGTAAACATGTTCATTCAAAAGCAATTATCACTTTTTAATGTTCTGCTTATTCTTTCCCCTATAATTTCAGTTCCCTTTTAAATGGTACTGCTTCTAACTCAAGTTATTCAGGAAGGCCAAATATAGTTATAACCTAATTTACTAAAAGCATTAATCTGCATTATGACCTCACTTAACAAATAAACTTCCTTTCTGGTGTGATTCGAGTATTTAGTCATAGTTTAGATGTGAAGTGTAGGGATGATATGGCTTGGAGTCAAGCATTCTTTCAATACTGTCCATGTATTCTTTAGATGTCTCCTAAACTCTCACATATTAAGTGATTTTTCTGCCATTCAAGCATTCATTAAAACTTAAAACCTTTATTTCAGCCTGGCAATAAATAATCTTACATTACCATGAATTTTACAATAAACAGATGCCATATTTGCAGCAAAAACAAGCACTTCAGCTTCTTATTATATTGGTTTTGTCAGGGCATCCTTTCCTGGAAAGTCTTATTTCTACTAAAACCAAAATATTAGTGTCTCTTTTCTATTTGTTTTTGGTTTGAGGCCACACCCCTTTGGGTTTAAGGTTTACACCTGGCTTTGTGCTTAAGGATTACTTCTTCATGGGCTTAGAGGACCATATGTGGTGCTGGAGAGCAAACCAGGATTGGTTGTTTGCAAGAGAAAAGCCTATCTGCCATATGGAAATAGTGTCCTTTAAACGCACAAGTAGTAAAACATCCTATACAGTTCCAAATAAGAAGCATTCTATTCTACTTATTATAGGAATGTAGGTGTCACTTGTTACATACATATGTTTAAATAATATTTCTCAATGTATTTTATAGTTTCTGGTCTCATCTCAAGTCCCTTTTCCACTTTGAAATGACTTTTATGTTGCATTTTCAAAATTATCTTAATTTTTTTAAAAAATTATATCATGCTTAAACTAAGCTAATATTTTATAATTCTTCTGAAAACTTCACTGTCCTCAGTTACCAATTCAGAGTAATAGTTATTTCATGTTTTAATTAAGCGAAAAAAAATCAATGTAACTATGACTTCTGTTTACTAAATTACATATCTATAACTAATACTTCATATAATTTACATAATCACATAAGAAATACTACATTCACTAATTGCCTTTGATATTCTAAAATTATTTTTTATTTTAAAAACTTTTTATGGAGTCAGTGGTTTACAATGTTATTGAAACTGATTTCTTATGCACACAATTTCAACATCACACCCATCACCAATACTGCTCCCCCCACCCCCGACTCTCCAAGGACCTGCAGACTCAACCCTCCAAACTGCCTCTTTAGCAATTGTGTGCATCAGTTCTCCCACTTAAATTTGACATTTTATTGCTCTAAATTCAATGTCCATTTTTGGCTTGTTTTGCTTTTTTAATTTGTAGACTGAACCCAGCAGTTTTCAGGGTTTATTCTTGACCCTGTTCTCAGGAATCAGTGCTGGAAGGAATAATTATATGCTGTGCCACGGATAGAACCTGGGTCAGATGTGTGCAGGGCAAGCACCACCTGTGGTATAGGAGCTCTCTTGCCTTCAATGCAAATTAATTCTTACGCCTAATAATTTTTGAATCATATGAACCATTTCAGATGTCAACAATTGTCACTCTTTTCATTAATGTGACTTCTGTTCATTAATATTGGTGTGATACTATATATGAGTTAAATTTTACATATGCATATCCACATTATTGGTTTTAGGTTGTAAATTACAGTGAAAAAATTACAAATTCAACATGCAAGCATACCTTTTATTCATATGTGTATTCAAAACATAAATGCTTCTATTATCATAGATTTTGGAATCTCTGTTCTCTATCTGAAGTAAGGCCAATAAGAAAGTATTTCAGTGAATATTTTATCTAAGATTGTTATCCTTACTTCATGTAATGATAAATTTTTAGGTATATAAGGTGACAATCAAGATCATGTTTAAATATTAAACAAAGACCAGAGATCAAGATTCAGGTTACTGCTCTGAAGATGCATTAGTGGACACAGCAGATTTCAGTACCATTTTCTTGAGAGACCATATTTATAGCCAGTCATATCATTTATGCAATGAAAATTTATTCTCATGCTATTATGCTAAATACAGTGACTGCTGATCATCTTGATAAGAATATCTAAATTGATTTCAGAATATAAAGACTAACTAGAAATCTTCAGATATTAACTCTTCATCCTTATTGTACATAGTCCTGATTATGGCAATACATATTTTAATGAACCATCCTAGACTTAAAGGTTAAAATTGTTTTGCTAACATGTAGCACTGTATTTACTGTTCTAATATATATATAAATATATCAAAATAATTTACAGACAATAAACATTTCCAAACTTTTAATTATCATTGCTAGGCAGATGAGACTAAAATGTAGTCTGTTGTCTCAAATGCTGATTTAATTTTCCATTTCTTTTTACATTATTTTTCCATATAAATCACCATAAATTTGGTGTCTTAACATACAAAATATTTATTGTGCAAATATGCAAGACAGAAGTCTGGCACACTTCTTACAGGGTGGTCTTCAATCAGGCTATATTCCCTTGAGTTGTCCTGAAGGAACTGACTAAATATTTTGCAAATTATTGCAGAGTCATTCTCATTCATGATCTCTTCTACTTTGACTGCACATCATTTTTGCTAACAACTTCCACTATGACCTTCTCAATTTAAGAATCTAATTGTAACTGAAAAATTATTTTGGTAATGTTGGCAGATTTCACGGATGGTGGTACACACCAGTGGGAACATTATTCTATTAATAAATATCTATATTAAGTTGCACCTTACCTTAAAGATAGGTACCCAAGAAAGTATTTACTGAAGCAAGTCTTTTTTATTGAATGGAGTTCACTTAGAAAGGTGTGAGAGGAGTTAAGAAGAAGAATATATTTTTGAGAGAGAACATGGACTTCTCCAGAATTAAGAAAGCAAACAAATGTATATCAAAACAAGCAAGTGAAGTACATTTTCAAAGAACATGACTTCAAAAACAAGCCAGAAAATATCCTTGAAGCTTCCCATATAAACTTCCCAATGAACATTCTGACATGTAAATTTTTAACTTCAACACTTCTTAGCCCCTAAAGTGTATGTGTTTAAATTCAATGAAAGGCTGTGTCTATTGGCTTACACATAAACTCATGATCATCTTTGCATGCTTAGGTATTGTCCTTGGAATTTAAATATGCCCTGAAGTCCTTTGAGGTTGCTCCTGTTGGTGCCCAGGGACCATGTGCTATGTGTGGAGGGTGATTGGACCCCCGGCATGCAGACCCTGTGCTCAGTCCCTTCCAGGCGTATCCCTATTGGGATCATTCCTTTCCATCCAAAAGGGATTCTGGTTTTTGGATTTTGGTTTTGGTGGTCACATCTGGCTTTGCTCCTGGCTAAGTACTTGGAGGACCATATGTGGTATCAGTGATGGTACCAGGGTCAGTCATGTGCTACGCAAGCCCCTACCTGTTTTTCTGTCTCTCTGATCTTAAAGGCTTTGAGGTGTATGTGTGCGTTTGTGTGTTAATAATAATAAGTAATAATAATAATAATTCCTGAATATTTTACTAAGGAAAGGTTTGATTTATAAACTATCACAGCACCAGTTAACAAAGTTAATAATAAAATGGAACAGCTATAGCAATATTTGGTTCCATTTTATTATTGAACAAAATATTGGACTAAATGGCTGTGTGAATGTGGTCTCTGTCTGTCTTTCTCTTGATATATTATTATTACCATATCTAAGTTTCAGTGCTCCCCACTTTAAAGCCAGTAGACAGGGATTGAGTGAGAAAGTTGACCCAGGTGTTGGCAGCCTACCTTAGGATGCTGAGCTTGTCCCCAAACCCATCTTTCTCCTGGGTTGGGGTAAGGGGTTCACCGAGGGTTGGTTGGGAAAGTAATTCATCACAGCCATGGGCAGTGAGACAGGGGAAAAGGGCACCTAGTCTCGTGTAGACTGACTGACGTCCATGGTTCAATGAGTGTGTGGGATGCACAGATGACATCGTTTAACAATATCCTTCTGCTGAGGGTACAGGACAACCTCCAGGGATGTTTCTTGGGGTCTGGGGACAGGGCAAAGGGGAATGAGGAGCAAGAGATTCTAAGGAGCATGTGGGATAACAAGATGAAGTCTCCAGTGCTCACTGACCTTGTGGTGGAGTGAGAATTTTCAGAGAAGTCCCAGGAAGTCTCGAACAAGCTTGTGCTAAACTGAAGAGCCTTTAGGACCCTGCAGGGGCTGTAGGCCTGAGGGCGCGGGGCTCAGCGCACTGAGCAGCCTTGGATCTGAGTCCTGACAAAGTTTTAGAACATTCCGTATCACTTCTGCTCGCCTGTGTCAGTCAGCTTTTTCACTAGTGTCAGGCAGGCAAGCACAATTTCAGGACAGAAGCCAGATGGTAAGCGGTTACCTCTGATTGTTTAATCCGGGTGTAAAGTTTCCTCTTCCTGGATGCTGGAGGCATCAACGCAAGGTGACTGTGCAGGTCATTCCCTGGGCTCCCTGTCTTCAAGCGCCCCGCTCTGCCCTAACTATCCCAGCACCTGCTTTTCCACTCATTTTGAGATGTTGCAGGATAATCTTGGATAACTGAAGCCACAGAAGCTGACGCCACAGCTAAGGAATGGCACCACTGCACTGGGCAGGGCATCTCCTTCTTTTTGTGTGTGTGTGTGTGTTGTGCTCAATTTTTTTTTTCTTAAAGAAATATTTTATTGAACCACCGTGAAAACAAGAAAAAAAAATACAAAGCTTTCAGGTTTAAGTCACAGTCAAATACTGATTAAACCACCATCCCTTCAGCAGTGCACCCGTTCCACCACCAAGAACCCCAATACACCCCCCTCCCACCCCACACCCCATCTAAGTAGCTAATGATATTCCCATTATTCTCTATATATATTGAGTACATTTCATATTTCCATACAGAACTCATTATTATTGATTGGAAATTTTCCCCAACAATCAGGCCTGCTGAATAGGCATCATCTAATAATTTCTCTTCATTGGTAAGAGTGAAGACTCTGAGTCCGTGCGGCCGCGATAGCGGCCGCGTGGTTTTGGGTTTCTAATATTTTAGCTCAATTCACAGTCAAAATGGATGGCTGCAAGCATCCGCTCTGGTGCCAAAATGGGTTAGGAGACCTCAGGATCACAGTCAATAGGCGCGGAGGCTCTGCTTCTCGTGCCGCGGCTCTCGGTTCATCTCTGGGCGGAAGGTGCGCCGGGAGCGCCCCCCCTCCCAGTACCACCTACAGGCTACGTCACTAAAGAAAGTCCTACCTCCTGGTGGAGGGGTCTTAGAGGGTGGCTCTCACCGCATGGCTGCTGCCGCTGCCGCCATTTTCGCTCAGATAAATGGGGTGGAGAGGGAAAAAAATCCCTCCCTGGGCTGCACGAGATTGTAGCTCAGTTCACAGTCAAAATGCATGGCTCAAGCATCCGCTCTGGTGCCAAAATGGGTTAGGAGACCTCAGGATCACAGTCAATAGGCGCGGAGGGTCTGCTTCTCGTGCCGCGGCTCTCGGTTCATCTCTGGGCGGAAGCAGGACATCTCCTTCTGTGGCAAGCATTTAAAGGGTTTTGTTGTTGCTGCTTTTTAAAAAAATATATTTTTAATTAATTTTTTTTGTTTTATAAGCTACTTCACAATATTTGATTACATTTAATACTCAAACCCAATCCCACCACCACTATACCTTCCCACCAACAAATTCGGGATGTTTCCATCCCAAGCTTTAATCCCTGTCCCAAAATACAAACGAAAGAATATATTTTGTATTGTGTGTTATAAAGAACAGGCGTACAAAAAAGTGTTCATATAGCAAACAGTGTGAAGATTGTTCTATTTTTTCAGGAGCCATTGAGACATTCTGTAGGATATCACTAACATGTTAAAGTTTGGGTGATGTGAGCTTTGGTATATATGTTTGAAAATATGTATACATGCATATACATATTTCCCTCTATGATTTGTTGCCTACTGTCTGAACCCCATCAAATATGGTGTTCAAATTAAGGAGAATGGGTATGGAGTGTCTTATGATGTGTCACATGGCCGTGAAAGCAGCTACGCAGTCCAGGAATATGTTCACTCATGCTGAACTCTTACTCTCTCTCCCTAGCCCATGGCTGACACTGTGATTGAAAATTCTCACTTTGATTATCCTTACCTTCTTTTTTTTTTCTTTTTTAAAATTTTTATTGAATCACCATGTGAAAAGTTACAAAGTTATCAGGTTTATGTCTCAGTTATACAATATCCAAACACCCAACCCTTCACCAGTGCCCATATTCCACCACCAAAAACCCCAGTATACCCCCCGCCCCCCCAACTGTATAACTGATGAATTTCACTTCACTTTCTCTTTCCCTTGATTATGTTCCATATTTCAACACAAAACTCACTATTGTTGTTGGAGTTTCCCCCCAAGGAAGACAGCCCTACTACCAAAGAAGCATTTGATAATTAGTTTTCCATTGCTGAGAATGAAGAGATATGTAGCCCTATTGCTCCAAGTACATAACACTTTTTTTTCCCTTTTTCCTTTTCCTTTTTTCCCCTCATCCCCCTTCCCGCACCTCATAGTATGGTGGACCCCACGCCTCCTTTCTCCCTGAAAATGGGAAACAACTAGGAAAGAGGGATATTTCCTCTTCTCGGCCAGCGTGGGGCTGTTGCTTAGTTCACAGTCCAGAGAAGTGGCTGCTACTTTAATAACCTTAAATATTTCAACAAAAACTCACTGTTATTATTTGGAGTTTCCCCCGCAAGTCAGACCTGTTAAAAGGGAACCATTTCACATTGCTGACAATTATAGATGTTAAGTCTTTATTTGGATTTCTGTATAAAGTCCAGGGAAAATTCTGCCAGAAATTGCATAGCCCAGCTCACAGTCCCAGTGCAATGCTGTAAGAAGTCTCTGAAATCAAAGTCTTTAGGTGCAGAGGATCCGTTTCACTCTCAGCAGTTCTGAATTTATCTGGGCCGAGGGCGTGCCGGTTACACCCACTTCCCATGATTCCCTAGGAGCCCCAAGTGTAAAAATCGTATACCTCTGGGTTAGGAGTCTTAGAAGATGGCTCCTGCCATGTGGATGTTTCTGCCGCCGCCATTTTCCATGCAGGAAGACAGGGTTGGGAGGAAAGATCTGCCCCCGGGCAGTACGGAGTTGTAGCCCAGTTCACAGTCCCAGTGCATTGCTAAAGAAGCTGCGCTGGATGCCCAAATGTGTTAGGTCTCTGGAATCAAAGTCTTTAGGCGCAGAGGGTCCTATCCTTACCTTCTTTCTGAAAGCTACATACATAATGTGCTAACAAAAGGGCTAAATTTTTGACTAATACTCAAACATCTCATATCATAATAGCTTCCTAGATATGAGCATGAGACTTACAATAGACAGCACTGTTAGACAGTTCATATTTTAACACATTATAACAATTTTAGTATACATATGGTTTTAGTAAAATATCACAATTACGATCACGAAATCCCGTTGATTGTCGAGTTGCTCAAGTGGTCTCAGTAACCTCTCCATTCGTCCTATCCTTGAAATTTTAGAAGTCTCTCTCTACTCGGTCTTCCCAACGATGCCACGTTGGAGGCTCTTTCAGGGCCAGGGGAATGAGATTTAGCTGGTTACTGGCTTTGGCATATGGTGTCATGAGAAGCTTGCGAGGCTGTCCCATGTGGGCAGGAAGTTCTCAGTAGCTTGCTAGTTTCTCCCAGAGGGAGAAGTAGGTTATAAGATATCGCTTCTGTGAGCTTGCTTTTAAGCCTCTGGATGTTGGCCGTTGATGGGATTACCCACACCTGGGTTCCTCTGCTGGTACCTTAATGCATGAGGCCTGTCCGAACGTGTGGAGAGGGGCCTTGAGCATGGCTGTGGCTAGGTTCTGGTGGTCTTCAGATGCCGGAGCTCTGCTTAGGGCGGTGAGGGAAGCTGGAGCCCATCCCCTCCAAGGGGCCCTGGGGAAGACAGCCAGGTGTGCGGGCAAGAGACTCTCTTTAAAATATATTAATATATTAATAAGTATATTGGTATTATATTAAATATTATATTAGATATATTAATATATTAATAAGTAATATATATCAATATATTATACTTTAAAATGTTACCAAGATTGTAATATAACAAAGAGGTATTATAGAATTTACCCTGCTTAAGGTTGTCCTTCCTAACCTCAAAAAATGTTCCAACATCCCCCATCTCCTAACACAACCAGTACCATAAACAAAAAATCTGTTTATGTTACAGTGAAATAGAGTGCATTACATTTTACGATTTGGAGACTCATTCATTTTATCTAGATATCTAAAATGTCCTTTTTTTTATGCCTTTGGCCGCTTATCATTATTTTGCTATATTTATTTATATCTCACATATAAAAGATATATATTTTAAATTTTTAAATTTATTTTAGTGAGACCTATACATATGATGATTAAAGTAAATACTTGAAATTCTCTAAAATTATAAATGATTTGTTAATTTTTAAGCATTTTTATCTTTTAGTTTGTAAGTAAAATTTTTAATTAATTGTATGCATATTCCAATACATTGTAACAGTAACATGAAACATATCAGTTCTACTAATACCAGGCTTAGTCAAAGGAAAAGGTATTTTTCCTTCTAAGGTAAACATAGTCTTTATGTTAGAAAATATATAATTCTTACATATATGCATTAATAATAAATATTGTTATAAAATATAGATATAACAAAGTCATCTAAATATAGAATATTTGATATAAATTATCATTAATTCAAAATTGAAAAAAGTATAAATCCCTTCACAAACATAAACAGAGCTTTTAAAATCTTTTAGAGATTAACCATAAGCACCATGACTGAGAGCTCTACTCAGTGGAAAAGTCCTAAGTAGTTTGCATTATCTTCTAAAGAAGCTCCTTATTGTGTCTTTCCAAACTTCTTTTAAGACTATATAATTCCTGTAGCAGACCTGTGGCTGCAAAACTCTGGGAATGGGATCTGGTTTTCTGGCAACAATGCTCAAATGGTCCTGCACATAGGAAGACCCAGACAAAGTGACCCCCACGGCCAGAGCTTCGGGGTCGTAGGACACAATTTACTGCAGAGGATAATACAAGGTATATACAGGGGCTGTTGGTTCCTAGATGGGAGGAGTAAGGTGAGTTGTCTGGTTACATGGGCTAGCTGAGCTAGTGTGCTGCAAGAGACTGTCTGTCAGAGACTCATCCCGTTGCTCTTCAATTTGCTTGAGCGGGCACCTGTAACGTCTCCACTGTGAGACTTGTTGTTACTGTTTTGGGCATATCAGATACACCATGGATAGCTTGCCAGGCTCTGCCATACAGGCGAGATACTCTCGGTAGCTTGCAAGGCTCTCCAAGAGGGCGGAGGAATCAACCCGGGTCGGCTGTGTGCAAGGTGATCACCCTACCCACTGTGCTATTGCTCCAGCCATGCAAGATGAGTTTAATTTTCTTTTTCTGGTTAATTATGACTATTTTTTATATTATGAAATCAAATATTCATTCATGATAAAAATCCTCAAGAAAATTGAGGTGAAGGTCTAGGTGTTGGAACGTTGTATGATGAAAACCTAATCATGACAACTTTGTAACTATATCTCATGATGATTCAATTTAAAAAATATTTTGAAGAAACATTCTCTAAGATAATACTGGGCTGTAAAAAATCTCAAGATGGCGTGAGTGGGAGGGTGAGACACAACGTTGTGTGGTGTCATTGTGTTGTCCGCGCGCACCACTCGCGTTCGTTGTTCTCGAGCCACTGTGCATGGACCGGATGGGGACGGCTCCTCATTGTGCTCTGCTTCTGTCTGTCCCCCTGTCTCTGTCTCTGTAGTCTCTCCTCTGGTCTCTTCTGACCTCTCTCTCTCTCCGCTTCTGTGTCTTCTCTGTTCTTCTTCCGTGTCCTCTAGTGTGTCTCCTTCTCTGTCTCTTCTGTCTTCTTCTGTCTCCCATCAGTGCCCCCACTGTCTTAGTTTATATAGAAAATTGCATAAGGCAGTAGCACAAAGGTGGGTATAACATTAACAAATCAACAAAGAAGGGTAAGACCATTTCTTGAGGAGATAAACAAAATCTCATCTAAGGAAATCTCATCTAAGGAGATCCCCTCAAGGGTGGAAGCCAAACACGGGTGTGTCACGGTGTGTCCCTTTCTTCCTTCCTCATCTAGTAATCTGATTAAATAGTTATAGTGAATTTACTTCTAATATTTCTAGCAATGTCATTCTGTATGAGCACAGTAATAGATGTATCAGACTTAAAGTTTGGTTCTTCCTGAGGACATTCACTATATATTCCAGACCACAGTCCTCAGGCCAGGTTAGTCTTCCTAACCCCAGCAGGGTCCTAGTCTCATTGTTACTTTTGGATCATGACAGCATTTGTCTATGACCATGCTCTCAACTTATAGTTGGGTATTGTGGCGCTTTGGCCTGGCCCATTTCGATGCCAGGATAGCTCACAGCTTGCCCTGGGTCCATTCCGTCCCTTGTCAGGACCCTGCTTTTGGGGTGCTAGGAACTAAGGGCAACTGAGTTGAGAAAGCAGATGCCCGGGAGTAAATATTATTGGATTCAATCAGCTCCCAAGTTACAAAGCATATTATTAACTGTCTTCCTGTGTCCATACAGAAAGGACACTGCTTTAAGGTAAACTAGTGCCCTGCGGCAAGCTAAAAGGACAAACCCCATGTTATCCTACAGTGGGCATCTATCAATAACCAACCCACAGCCAGAATCATTATTAATGTTGAAAAATAAAAGAAGTATTCCTCTGAGATAAGGAACAAGGAAAAGATAATCACTTTTACTAAATATAGTATTAGAAGTCCTAGCAACAGCAAATGATATCAAATGGTTTCAAATTGAAAAAACAAAGTCAAATGATCACTTTTTGTTTGTTATGATAATAGAAGACTAAGTCCATGAAAAGGCTTCTAAAAATGTTAGTAATTATGGCAAAGTAGTTGACTACAAAGTCTACATACATAAAGCTGTTGTGTCCCAATATGCAAATAATGAACTAGATAAGTTCATTTAACAAATGAATAGTTCATTTATCAACTTAAAACTAGAATATAAAGAGAAAATAATCTACACCATTCAAAGTAGTGTCAGAAATAATCAAGTACCTAAGAATTAACTTAACAAAAAAGATGTGAGAGTTTTAAACCTGAAGAAGTTAAGAAAGAAATAAATGAATTTAGAAAATGAAAAAAGAATCAATATAGGTTTCTGCTGGAGACATGGATGATACCTTAATATCCTAATAATGCTGATCTAGGGAATGTATCAGGTGCCAGTGCTTGAACTGAGTCAGCCACTTACAAGGCAAACGTCCTTGTACTCTATTGTCATTCTTGCCCCCATATATAATGTTTTAATGAAACGTTGATGAGAGGACCAGAAAGATAGTACAGTGGGTAGGATGCTTGCCTTTTATGAACCAACCCAGGTTCAATCCCTGGTACCCTGTATATTTCCTAGAGTCCACCAGCAGTAATCTTTGAGTGCAGAGCCAGAAGTCAACCCTGAACATTACCAGATGTGCCCCCCCCCAACCCTTGTGAAAAATCGCTGATGTATATCCTGGTAGAATATTGTCTAAGCTGCAGAATCAGTGAAGCAAACAACAATAAAAGCTCTGAACTTTGAACATTTAAGTTGATGGTAGTAATGTTATCCTTATTTCAATAAATTGTACCTATTTGGTAGACAAATTAAAATAATTTGTAGGCTATTACTAAAGGAAACAGCATTTTTAGATTACAGAGGAGGTTAGTGCAATAGTACAGTGGTTAGGGCATTTGCCTTGCATGTGGCCAACCTGGGTTTGATCCCTGGCATCCCATATGGTTCCCCGAGCACTTCCAGGAGTGATTCCTGAGTGCAGATCCAGGAGTAACCCCTGAGAATCGCTGGGTGTGATCCCCTCACCCCAAAAAATAAGATTACAGAGGAAATGGGCTGGAGCAATATTGAAGCTGGTAGGGTGT
Organism: Sorex araneus; assembly: GCF_027595985.1. NCBI lineage: Eukaryota > Metazoa > Chordata > Mammalia > Eulipotyphla > Soricidae > Sorex > Sorex araneus. The sequence continues at coordinate 319,936,393 of NC_073303.1, read as the reverse complement.
TCGCCTTGCATAAAGCCAACCCAGGTTCGATCCTCCGCCCCTCTCAGAGAGCCCAGCAAGCTACCAAGAGTGTCTCACCCTCACGGAAGAACCTGGCAAGCTACCCATGGTGTATTTGATAAGCCAAAAAGAGTAATAAGTCTCACAATGAAGACGTTACTGGTGCTCGCTCGAGCAAATCGATGATCAATGGTATGACAGTGATACAGAGGAAATACCACAAAAGTAATATGGCTAAGTAAAACTTAAACATGTAAGATTTGAATTAAAGCAAGTTAAACTTATTCAGTTTCTCTTAAAATATGAATATTCTAAGCTCAGGAATATAGGCTAAAGAAATGAAGCATATTCTTTATGTCTGTGAATCTCCAAGATTTATCCTCAGCAATATAAATCCCCTATACCACCACCTATAGCCATGGTGGTCCACAGCACAGCTGAGGAGTCCCTTTCTCCACAAAATTATATTCTATATCTCCATTATGGAAATATGATACCATGACAACAAATAGCAAAAATTGTGCCTAGTGAAAAGTTCTGACTTCACTCATTTAAAATGTACATGAGTGTTTTGAGGACTATCTGATTCCATATTTGCAAAGGAATAAAATGAGATTAATTAAGGTTACTGTCCTATGCAAAAATGAAATAAAAAACTTAAATTTTCATGCATAATCTATGTGAAGGCTTTGGAGACATTTTTAAAATGCAAAATTTAATACAACTAATTAGGCAAAAAAATGGATATTTTGAGCATAAAATATCAACAGTTAATAATACTATTGAAAGTGTTGTTTCTATGTATATCTCATTAGAAATAGATTCTGATCATCAGAAGGAGAGAAAGAAGTACAAATACTAAAAAATAATTTTTTTGTTTTACAATTGCATTTTTTACTGATGTATTTAAACTTTGTTCTTGAAATAGGTAAGTTAGTCTTCTTAGACTATTTCTGAGAAAATATTTGCATTATAAAAGATCTTTAGTCAAGCATTAATATTTTAGTTCTCACATATTAAGGTGAGACGTCATGAACTTTATCCTGACAACATGAAAATTAAGAAATTGAAAATCAAGAACTTTAGACTTAGCAAAGTGAATTGTGTGATAAACTTCAGTAACCCAAATTTGGAGTGTCAAATACACCTAGAGAAATAAAACAATTCTCTTTATTAGCTATACCTGTGATTTAAATTCTGGAAATACTTTAGTAATGTGACTAATTTTTGGAGTTTGTATAGATTCAATAGAGTAAAGCCAAAGAATTTTATGCGATTTTATGTTCTTTGACACTTTCACCAAGAACTTTCTAGAAAATATCCTTTGTGAAGTCTTTGGAGACAAGACCATTGATTGCAGTAAATTGTTTGATTTCTGGCACCACACATATTCACGAGCATGACTGTGAGTTATCTGTGAGTACAGAGTTTGGAGTAGCCTATATGCACCTTCAGGTGTGGTCCTAAAACCACAGCAAGAGAAAAAGGGAGATTAAAATATATATAAAAATATATGTATCCTCTTGCAATGTATCGCAGGGGAAAGTAAGAGATGAGCATCCGTTGCAAAGAAAGTCCAGACCTTTTCTATAATGAAGATTGTTCCTCTAGTAGAAATATTTTACAGGAAAGAAATTCTTTCATACTGGTAGTTAAGAACTAAAGGAAATTGATTGTAGTTGTGAGGCATGGATGAAAGGAGAGATCATTATAGAGAAAACTTACCATTACCATCACATTTGTAATCCATGGCAAAAAACCTACTGTGATACTAAGATCTAACCAAGAATATAGAATGTTTCTCCTATGCAATTTACTGGGATCCAACATAATGCTACAACTATCAGAAATTAAGAATGAAGGAGGAATGAAAGGTAAGTGAAAAATGATAGGAGAGACAGAGTGAGAAACCTAGAGGGAAGGGAATGGTCTCACAAAGAGAGCTTCAACAAATAATAAACACAGCCTCGTTCCTGGACAGACTATCAGACTATCATGTCAACATCTCATGGGGTTTCTCTTATACAGTGCACATATAATATTCTACAACCTGCTACATCCCATGGAGGTGGGGGTGGGGAAATCTCTATATCACAGAAATGCAAATCAAAATGGCAATGAGATATCACCTCATACTAGTGAAAATGGACAATATTAAAAAGGCCCGGAAACAAACAGTGCTGGTGGATATGTGCTATAGAAGCAAAATTTCACTGTTCATAAAACTATTAATACTTTATGGAAAATAGTATGAAGAATTCTTGAATTTAAAAATAGAACTGCCAAATTATCTAGCATGTAACCATCTATATCCCAAAATACCAAAATCATTGCTGTATAGAGACAAATGCATGGCTAAGCTTTAATGTTTACTCTAGCTCAATTTACAAAAGTCAGGATTTGGAAATGAGCCAAGTACACAACAAGTGAGCAGTAAGGGAGTTCTACTACCTATTTTGACTACAATGCTGTTTGGATAACACACGATTAAACCAAGCTTTTTTGTTTCTATGTTTTTGGGTTACACCCAGTTGTACTCAGGTGACACATGGCTCTGAACTCAGGGATCACTACTGGCAGGATTTGAGAGACTGTGTGGAATGCCAGGGGTGAATCAGGTTGGCTGCATGTGAAGCAAGTGTCCTACTCACTGTACTATCAAACCAACCCTGAAATCATGCATTTGCTTCAGTGGTACCACTGTACCATCAGTACTATGCTGGAGAGTAAATCAGAAGGAGAGCAATAAATACTGGATAATCTCACTCGTATATAGAGTCTAAAGAAACACAGAAAGGGAATAAAGAATAAACAGTGGCCAATGGAAAGAATTTCTTGAAGTATTACCAAAAGAAATGATACGGAAATTAGCTCATTGTACAGGGATGTAGTTCAGTGGTAGAGCACTTCTCTCATACTTGAAAGGCCCTGACTACTATGCCCAGCACAACAGTAAAACTAAAACTAAACAGAGAACTGAGGCAGCTAAGGGAGGAAAGGGAGAAGGGACTTGGGGACAGTGGTGGAGAGATCTAGGCACTTTGGCGATGGGTGAGGTACAGAAACATTATAGATATAAAATAGCAAAATTAATATTGTTGCAATCAGTCATACTTTCAAAAAGAATTCTTAAGAGATAAGAAATCTTCAGAACAAATATATAATTTTGGAATATAAGGTAGTTTTTATTGGAATCTAAAATTACTATTTTTAACACTTTGATGCTATAATTAACATTTTAATATTTGAGTATTCAAATAAATATAGGGAAGATATTAATTGCTAAAATAAGCATAGATGAAAAAAATCCAAGAAATAATCTAAGGCACTATTAAAAATTAGTAAATGAAAATTATTTTACTGAACTCATTTATAGCTTCAGTATGTTCAAGAGTGTTTAGTGATAGACTTGCATAAAGAAAAGAAGGACTTGAAGGAGAACAAAAGAAAAGAACATTCAAATTTAAGAGACAATATTCAGAAATAAGTAATGACAAAAATCCTAACTGGACCATCAGATAGGAGACAATTTTGAAATATCTGAAAGAGTTATGACTTAGAGACATAAAGTAATATAAATACAAACAAAAATTAAAATATAAACAAAATAACCAAACAAGCTGCATACTAAAACTTCAGATATCAAATCTTAATTCTCGTTAGGGATCATATAAGAAAACATTCCTCACCATGGACTTTTTAGATATTTTTCAGAACAAGTTTATGATGAATAAAAATGGATATCTAGATTCTATGTGCGAAAGTATAGAAGGAAAATAAATTTTAAAGCATAAAAAGATAAAATCCAACAACCTAAAAGTCAACATCAAACCCAAATAACATTTTCTCAAACAAAAGCTGAAATAATTCATCAAAAATCAAGTATGACCTTTATGAAAGTTCAAAAATTTCTCAGACATAAGGAAAATTATGCAAGTCAGAAAACAAGCCAAGCAAAGATATAAAAATAAATGCAATTTTCTTGTATTTAATAGTTCTTAATTGACCTAAAAATACCTGTTCATAATAAGAGTAATTAAAAAAGCAATTAAAAAATAAAAATAAAGTGCATTGTATTGTGTGATTATGACTTGTGAATATATTAATATTAACAGAGTCAGATGATATAAGAAGCAATTAAAAATGTAATTTACACAAAGTAAATGTGTCAATTGGGTCAATTGACTAAAGTTGACTTTGTCAATTATTCAAATGTTATTCCAAAATATGCAGACTCTTAAAATATGTACAATGAAAATTCCAGAGCAATGACTAAAATATTTTTCTTTTTGCTTTAGGGTTATACCTGATGCTGCCAGGGCTTACTTCTGGTTCTGTGCTCAGGAATTCTTTTTGCAGTGCTTTGTGGACCATATATAAAATAAACTTAAAAAAACATATATCCTGAAAAATTATAAGGAAGAGTTATTTAAAATGTTTGAATAGAGCTGGATAAAATAGAAAAATAGACAGGTGAATAAAATTTTCAATAGATAGAAAATACAATTTTTACAGCTTTAAATAGCCCTATTCTGATAATAAATTTTAGTGTTATGGTATATAGAAAAATTCAGACAAAATGCTTAAACAAAAAAAATCATTTTGTTTATAAGAAGCGTACTTCAAATATAAATATATATACAATCAATTAGGTAAAAAAATAACATCATAATGAAAGATATACCTTACTGACAATTACCTACAGTAAAGTGAAAGCTTTATTAATTTATGACAAAGCAAACTTTAAAAGGAAAGTGTTAGGATGACATTGGTTTATCCTTTGTGCCTTGCCACAGGGAGCTTAGGTTTATTGGATTGCACCCATCACAGTGCTCCCAAGACATTCCCATTCCTCTGTGTTTATCTGTAACCTCTTTCTTTGTGCTCCGCTACCCCAACTGTTCAATCAGACTCTGTTAATTTGTAAGTATTAACTTGAAAATCTTCTCCTTATGTCCTTTGCATAGTTAATTTAGAGCAATTTCTTTTTTTTGTATGGACACAGGAAGACAATTAATGCTATGCTTTCGTAACTTGGGAAGTTAATTGACTCCCAATAATATTCACTCCTGGGCATCTATTTTCTTGATTTAAGCCTCAGTTGCCCTTAGTTCCTAGCACCCCAAAAGCAGGGTCCCGATGAGGAACTGGATGGACCCAGGGCAGCTGTAAAACTACCCTGGCATCGAAATGGGTCAGGCTAAGTGCCATAATACTTAACTATAAGTTAAGAGCACGGTCATGGACAAATTATGTCATGATCCAAAAAGTAACATCTAGATTAGGATCATACTAGGGTTAGGAAAGATTAATCTGGCCTGAGCTCTGTAATCTGGTATCTATAGCGAGATGTCCCCAGGAGAGCCACCCTACAAGCTTAATGTATCTCTTACTGTGTCCATACAAATGACTAATATTAAGAAATAGAATTAAGATGAATGTTTAAATGATTATTGGACTAAGGAAAAAAGAAAAACCCCTAGGTGGTGTTTCACTCTTGAACTGGATCTCCTGGCTCCAGGGAAGGGCTTTGATATGTTGATTGTGCTACCTGACCTAGGTGTGGTTGCTACTGCCAAGGTTGGGAGGGGGAGTTGGGAGAGAGACTAGAGGAGAGACAAGGACAGTGGTGAGTCTGAGAGTGGAGAGATTAGCAAGGGGGACAGAAGGAGAAGGATGTAGGGGTAGAATGTAGAGGAGAGTCAGAGGAGAATGGAGGCAAGGTTGGAATAAAATGCAAGTGATACCAACCAGCTTGGCCCTCATTTCCTCCTTCATCTGCTCATGACATCAGCCATCCCAGGTGGGGAAGTGGCCCGAGACCACTGAAAACAGGCTGTGAGGGAGAGCCTTGGGAGACTTGGTGTTACTGCTTTTGGCAAAATGAATAGGCCATGGGTAGCTTGCCAGGGTCTGCCGTGTGGGCAGGATACTCTCGGTAGCTTGCCGGGCTCTGTGAGAGGGACTGATAAATCGAACCCAGGTCGGCCGCGTGCAAGGCAAATACCCTACCTGTTGTGCTATGGCTCCAGTCCACAAAATTCCACAATGTTGGAAAATAAAGAATTCACTTCTAAATTAGTAACAGATATCTTTTTTAAAAAAATTTATTTTATTGAATCACCAAGTGGAAAGTTACAAAGTTCTCAGGTTTATATCTCAGTTACACAATGCTCAAACACCCATCCCTTCACCAGTGCCCGTATTCCACCACCAATAAAAACAGAAACAAAAGCGAAAACAAAACAAACAAATAAAAACAAACAAACAAAAAACAGTATACATCCCACCCCTCACCCCACAACCCACCCCATACGTGAGTGATAATTTCACTTCCTTTTCTCTTTACCTTGATTACATTCCAGATTTCAACACATAACTCACTATTGTTGTTAGAGTTTCAAAACAGACTCACTATTTTTGTTGGAATTTATCCCCTAAGAATACAGCTCTATTAGCAGGGAAATATTTGATAATAAGTTTTCCACTGATGAGAATGAAGAGATAAAATGTCTTTACAATTTCTGTATTATAGTAATTAAGTCCGCGAAGATTTAAGTTTGAAAATGAATCATTTCCCTTCCTGGAACAGCATGTAGCCAAAGTTAGTTCACAGTCTCCATAAATGGGTGCAAGCACTTGCTGGAACCCCAATTCCTAAAGCTGTCTCTGGTTCCCGCTTGGTCCACATCCACCGGCCCTGCAGAGGCATGGGCACCCGGGCCGAAAACCCGGCCGGCCGGAGCGGAGCACCGGCCCTGACTGGCAGTAACAGATATCTTAATGTTCAAAATGGAAATTGAAGCATACTTTGAATTCAATGAAAATAAAAATAAAACCAATAAAAATTTTAGGATACAGCAAAAGAGTCATGAGGGATGAATTTCACAGCATTAAATGTATATATCAAAGAAGAATAAAATCTAAAACAGTCTATTCCATGTTAGATAATTTTATAAAGAAATATGAATTAAGTCATATAAACTGTTAAAAGATTAATAACACAGTATAAATTAATTAAACAAATGGATACTAGAGGTTGTTGGATTAATATATAACAATAAATTTTTTAAAAACTTTTATTTTTAATTAGTGAATCACCGTAAGGGTACAGTTACAGATTTATACATTATTGTGCTCATGTTTCCACCATACAAAGTTCGAGAACCCATCCCTTCACCAGTGCCCATTCTCCACCAACAGTAAACCCAGCGTCCCTCCCACCCTCCCCACTCCCGTCTCCCCCTACCCCAAACTGCCACTATGGCAGGGTATTCCCTTTTGTTCTCTCTCTCTGATTAGGTATTCTGGTTTGCAATAAAGGTGTTGAGCGGCCATTGTGTTCAGTCTCTAGTCTACATTCGGCACATGTCACCCCTCCCCCACATGACCTCCGACCACATTTTACTAGGTGTTCCCTTCTCTGAGTTGCCCAGAATGAGAGACCAGCCTCCAAGCCATGAAGTCAACCTCCTAGTACTTATTTCTATTATTCTTGGGTGTTAGACTCCTAGTCTATTATTCTATATTCCACAGATGAGTGCAATCTTTCTATGTCTGTCTCTCTCTTTCTGACTCATTTCACTTAGCATGATACTTTCCATGCTGATCCACTTATCTGCAAACGTCATGACCTCATTTTTTCTAACAGCTGCATAGTATTCCATTGAATAGATGTACCAAAGTTTCTTCAACCAGTCATCTGTTCTAGGGCACTCGAATTTTTCCAGATTCCGGCTATTTTAAACAGTGCTGCAATGAACATATAAGTGCAGATGTGATTTCGACTATACTTTTTTGCTCCTCTGGGATATAATTCTCAGCAGTGGTATTGCTGAGTCCAATGGGAGCTCAACCTCTAGTTTTTTGAGGATCGTCCATATTGTTTTCCAAAAGGGCTGAACTAGTCGGCATTCCCACCAGCAGTTTAGAAGGGTCCCTTTCTCCCCACATCCTCTCCAACAGTGGTTGCTTTTGTACTTTTGGATGTGTGCTAGTCTCTGTGGTGTGAGGTGGTATCTCATGGTTGCTTTGATCTGCATCTCCCTGATGATTAGTGATGCAGAGCACTTTTTCATGTGCTTTTTGGCCATTCGTATCTCTTCCTGGGAAAACTTTCTGTTCATTTCTTTACCCCATTTTTTGATGGGGTTGGATGTTTTCTTCTTGTAGAGTTCAACCAGTCCTTTATATACCATTGATATCAAACCCTTATCTGATGGGTATTGTGTAAATATCCTTTCCCATTCTGTAGATTGTCTTTGTATTCTGGTCACTGTATCTTTTGCGGTGCAGAAGCTTTTTAGTTTAATGTAGTCCCATTTGTTTATCTCTGTTTCTACTAGATTGCTTAGTTCCATGTCATCTTTGAAGGTAACTTTATCTTCAATATTGTGGAGGGTTTTGCCAACCTTGTCTTAAATGTACCTTATGGTTTGTGGTCTGATGTTGAGGTCTTTAATCCATTTGATCTGACTTTTGTGCATGGTGTCAGGTCGAGGTCTAAGCCCATTCTTTTACATGTGGTTGTCCAGTTGTGCCAGCACCATTTGTTAAAGACGCTTTCCTTGCTCCATTTCACATCTCTTGCTCCCTTGTCAAAGATTAGATGATCATACATTTGGGGTTGTGTGTAGGGATATTCCACCCTGTTCCATTGGTCTTCAGCTCTGCCTTAGTTCCAGTACCATGCTGTTTTAATTGTTACCGCTTTGTAGTAGAGTTTAAGGTTGGGGAGGGTGATGCCTCCCATCATTTTTTTTTCCGCCAAGAATTGTTTTAGCTATCCATGGGCATTTATTGTTTCATATAAATTTCAGGATTGCTTGATCCGTTTCTTTGAAGAATGCCATGGGTATCCTTGTAGGGATCGTGTTAAATCTGTACAGTGTTATGGGGAGTATTGCCATTTTGACAATGTTTATTCTCCCTATCCATGAGCAGGGGATATGTTTCTATTTCCTCATGTCCTCTTTTATTTTATGGAGTAGCGTTTTATAGTTTTCTTTGTAGAGCTCCTTTACTTCTTTAGTCATGCTGATTCCAAGGTGTTTGATTTTCTTGGGTATGATTGTGAAAGGGATTGCTTTTTTCATGTCCCTTTTTTCTGTCGCATTGTTTGCATATAGGAAGGCCATGGATTTTGGGGTATTGATTTTATATCCTGCGACTTTACTGTACAGGTCAATTGTTTCTAAGAGTTTCTTACTAGAGCTTTTAGGCTGCTCTAGGTATAGTATCATATCGTCTGCAAATAGTGAGAGATTGATTTCTTCCTTTCCGATCAGAATACTCTTAATATCTTTTTCTTGCCTGATGACTATTGCTAGTCCTTCCAATACTATATTAAGGAGAAGTGGTGAGAGTGGGCATCCTTGTCTTGTCCACTATCTTAGAGGAAAGGCCCTTATTTTTTCTCCATTGATGATAGTGCGTGCCATAGGTTCGTGGTAGATGGCTTTGACTACCTTGAGAAAAGTTCCCCCAAAACCCATTTTGGTGAGAGTTTTTATCATGAATAGGTGTTGGATCTTGTCAAATGCTTTCTATGCATCTATTAATATGATCATATGGTTTTTATCTTTACTTTTGTTGATATGATGGATTATGTTGATTGATTTCCGAATGTTAAACCATCCTTGCATCCCCGGGATGAATCCCACTTGGTCATGGTGTATGATCTTTTTGATGAGTTGTTGGATTCTATTTGCTAGTGTTTTGTTGAGGATCTTCGCATCAGTGTTCATCAGGGATATTGGTTTTCTTTGTTAGTGGTGTCTTTGTTTGCTTTTGGTATTAGGGAGATATGTGCCTCGTAGAAACTGTTCAGAAGGGTTCCTGTCTTTTCAATTTCCTGGAAAAGCTTGAGGAGAACTGGCAACAAGTCTTCTTAAAATGTTTGGAAGAATTCGCCAGTGAATCCGTTTGGACCTGGGCTTTTGTTTTTGGTGAGACTTTTGATTACGGTTCAATTTCCTTGATATTTATGGGCCTATTCAGGTATTTTATGTCTTCTTGGTTCAGTCTTGGGAGATTGTATGAGTCAAGGAATTTGTCCATTTCTTTTCGGTTCTCTTGTTTCGTGGCATATAGACTTTCTAAGTTGTCTCTGACGATCTTTTGAATCTCCTTGGTTTCTGTTGTGATGTCCCCATTTTTATTTCTGATTTGTTTTATTAGGGTTTTCTCTCTTTCTTTCTTTGTGAGTCTTGCTAGCGGTTTATCAATATTATTTATTGTCTCGAAGAACCAGTTCTTTGTTTTATTGATCTTTTGGATCGTTTTTCGGGTTTCCATATCGTTAATTTCTGCTCTAAGTTTAATTATTTCTTTCCTTCGATCTGGTTTGGGTTCCTTTTGCTGGTCCTCTTCTAAGATCTTGAGCTGTGTAGTCAAGCTATCTATATAGGCCCTTTCTTCCTTTCTGAGGAAGGCTTGCAGAGCTATAAATTTTCCCCTTAACACAGCTTTAGCTGCATCCCATAGGTTCTGGTAGCTTGTGTCTTCATTCTCATTTGTTTCGAGTTATCTCTTGATTTCTTCCTTGATTTCTTTCGTGACCCAGTTGTTGTTCAGTAGTGAGTTGTTTAATTTCCAAGTGTTTGATTTGGTTCTCCGGGTCTGTGCGTGATTAACTTCCATCTTCAGTGCATCATGGTCTGAAAAGATAGTTGATACAATTTCTATATTCCCAATTCTATTAAGGTATAATTTGTGGCCCTGAACGTGGTCTATTTTGGAAAACGTTCCGTGTGCGCTGGAAACGAATGTGTATTCTTTCTTTTTGGTGTGTATAGCCCTGTATAGGTCTATTAGCCCTGTCTCCTCTATTTTTTTCCTTCAGAGCCATCGTTTCCTTGCTGAGTGTTGTTCTTGTCAATCTATCCAGAGGTGATAAGGCAGTGTTGAAGTCTCCAACTACTTATGTGGTGCTAGTTTTGTCCTCCTTAAATTCTGTTAGGAGTTCTTTTAAGTATTTAGCTGGTCGTTCATTAGGTGCATATACGTTTAAGAGTGTGATTTCTTCCTGTTGTACATTTCCCTTGATGAATAGGAAATGACTTTTGCTGTCCCTTCTAATCTTTTTCAGCCTGAAATCTATGTTGTCGGATACTAGTATGGCCACCCCGTCTTTTTTAGGGAGCTGTTTGCTTGCAGGATTGTTTTCCATCCTTTGAGTCTGTGTTTGTTCTGACTATTCAGATGTGTTTCTTGTAGGCAGCAGAAAGTTGGGTTTAGTTTCCAAATCCATTTTGCCACTCTGTGCCTCTTGATTGGTTCATTTAGACCATTGACATTAAGAGAAATTATTATCATGGGATTTTGTGTCATTTTTCTCTAGGGTTTTTCTGTAGGGTTGTTCTTGTAGGTTTTTTCCTTGTCTTATAGTAGCCCTTTGAGTCCTTCTTTTAAATTTGGTCTTGAGTCTATGAAGTTCCTGAGCTGTTGCTTCTCCTTGAAATAGTGTATGGTTCCTTCAAGTTTAACTGAGAGTTTAGCCGGGTAGAGTATTCTTGGTGTGGCATTCATTTCATTAAGTTTTTTCACTATATCCCACCATTGTTTTTGGACTTGGAGGGTTTCTTCTGATAGGTCTGCTGTGAATCTAAGGGATGCTCCTTTGTATATGATCTCCTTCTTTGATCTTGCTGCTTGCAGTATTGTGTCTCTATCCACAACATCCATCATTCTGACTATGATATGCCTTGGGGATTTTCTATTTGGGTCCCTTTTAGCTGGCACCCTTCGGACTCCTTGGATCTGGATGTCCACATTCTCTAGCTCTGGGAATTTTTTAGCAATGATGTCTTTAATGGTGCTTTTTTTTTCACTGGGATTGGTTCCATGTGGTTCCGGCACTCCCATGATTCTTATGTTGTTTCTCCTGAGGTCATCCCCTAGAACTCTAATTTGCTCTAGAGCCATTTTGAGGTCTTTTGCCATTATTTGTTGTTCCCTATATGCTTTGTGCAGCTCATCTTCAAACTCACTGATTCTGTCTTCAGCTGTAGTCATTCTACTATTGAGGGCTCCTACGGAGTTTTTTCTTTCATCTACTGATTCTTTTAGTTGTGTGACTTCTGTTCGTCGCTTTGAAATTTCTGCTCTCATTTCTTCCTGGATTATCCTAGTGGAGCGTTCCAATGCTGCATCCATATTCTCCCTTAATTTATTGGAAGTTCGTTCCATAGTTGCTTTGAGTTCGTGAACCATCCTCACAATTTCCTCTCTGAATTCTTTATCCAAGAGGAGGTTGTATTTCTGGGAAGTCGCTGCTGAGGTTAGTGAGATATTTTCTTGGATCTCTCCTCGTGGTGGGGATTTTCGCTGTTTCTTCATGTTGTTATGGGCTTTACTATCCGGTGCTCTCCTTAGCTTGGGAGGGGCCTCAAGTGAATATGTGGGGGCTATGCTCTTTTTACAAAGGACTTTTATGTGCAACTTGATGTGTTCACTGACAGTTTTCGTGAAATTAGGATAGGCTAGGTTAGTCGACTATGAGCATATAGTGACTAAGATGACCAGGGAATCCTTCAGAGGAGTGGGTTCTATCAATTGTGGCCAAACGACAATGCAATGAATGAATGGTAAAAAAACAACTGTGGCCTCATCAGCAGCCGCAGCTCCAGAAAGAGGCCATGCCCACCTTGAGGCCAAGCCCCCTAAGGTGAGGACACGCCCCTAACCAGCAGAGTGGGGAGTGGTCAGGAACTGATGGCGGCAGCCGAAAGGTGCCAGGAGGGGGTGGGGGCGTCAGGGCGAGCCAAACCGTGGCGGGCAGGGGACGGGTAAGGGGCTTCTCTGCGCTGGGCAGGGTCTCCAAGGGATTTCTTATTTACCTGCAGAGTGGGGAGTCAACAATAATTTTTTTTATGTAACAGTGTTAGAATTTATAATTTAACAACCCACAACATAAGTTACAATATTATACAAAGATGAAGTACCTAGCAACAAATTTCGCATAATCTGTAGGGTTTATTCATCACAGAAATGAGATCTTTTATTGTGGTAAAATCATTACATAATATAGTATAATTTTTGACAAATGCTATTATAAACTTACTGAACTTCTTAGAATTTGACCATGTGAAGGGTGAAACTTATTTTAAACAAAAATGCAATAGGATTTGTACCTGAATACCTTTGACTGAATAATATAATTGCATTACAAGTACATTAAGTGCCCTTACTTAAGGAAAAAGGGAAAAAGGCTTCCTAGGTTTCACTCAGATCTGTGGAACCTGTGGATAATTACTACACAATATAATGTAATCTAATCTAGTTAGCATAATAGTTTCCCTCACATATTTGTAGGTAGAAAATTCAGATTCTGTCATTAAATATTGAAAAAAACGAGTAAGCAGGAGGCAAATTAGGGCCAGATTCATCACAATTGGATTAGGAATTCCAGATAAACTTGGATACTAGACCAGAATGAACCATGTGATAAGGGTTTATATTTGGAGGCATATCTGTTAATACACACTGAGTTCACAACAGAAGCAACTATTTCCGTACTGGAAAGTTGATAAATGTGTTTTCTTTGTTCTGAGACCCTAGAAAATCTCTACTACAACAGGTAGCAAAACCAACTCCAAGATTTTGGGGTCAATTACTATCACAGCATGTACATATGACATGATTTGATGAAAGTGGAATTTAAAGAGCCCTCCTAACCCCTCATAAAATAAGTCACTTCAGTCTAATAAATAGAAACATGGGGAATATTTATAAGAAGTTTACCCAACATTCATATGTCATAGAGAAAGAAAATATTTAAAAACTTGATACAGACAAGAGGAGCCTTATTAGACGTGGAAAATACTTGAAACATATTTACTGGATGAGATCTTAGGACAGAAAATGATACTTCAAAAAACTAAAAAGCCTACTGATAAAGGAACAAACATGATAACCTCTAAGTACCTGGATTGCAAACCACCATAATGGCCCAAAAGGGTGAGGTAGAGAGAGTGAGACAGAGAGAGAGATAGAGATAGAACAGATAGAGAAAGAGACAGAGAGGAGAGAGAGAGACAGAGAGACAGAGAGAGGGAGAGAGAGAAAGAGATAGAGAGAGAGAGAGAGAGAGAGAGAGAACAAAGGAAAGTGCCTGAAGTGCCTGCAATAGAAATAGACTCAGGGGAGGGTGGCGGGAGAGAATCTGGGGCATTGATTGTGAGAAATGTACACTGATGGAGGGCTGTGTATTGGAACATTGCATGACTGAAACCTGACCATGATTAACTTGTATCTCACAATAATTCAATTAAAAATAAATTAAAACTAAGACACCTAACTAGGGGCCAGAGAGCTACGAGCTGCTTGCCACATGGTCAGCATATTTCAACCCTTGGCAACTCATATAGTCTCCCGAGCACCACCAGGAGTGCAAAGTCAGGTTGGAATACTAATACCATCAGATCTAACTAAAAAAAAATAAATTCAAAACATAAAAGATTAGTATTAGTTGATAAATATCAATATTGGCTTTTAAACTCTTACTTTTTACAATCTAAAATAAAATATAGATGTTAATAATGAGGAAGAGTATAAATAAATTATACAAAAACTCTTTTACTATTTATTAAACTTTTCTGTTAGCCTAAAGCTGTTATTTTAAAAGTACAAAATCAATGATGTATATCACACACAAAAAAGTTTCAATGGATTTAGTTTAAGAATGTTGGAAACTTGTGTTACTAGAACACAAGATAAGTTGAATTATATCAGTGATGTAAGATAGCAATATAGGAATATGTTTAAAATACAGATGCAACTACACTAAGTATTGAGATATAAATTACAACTATAAAATTTTGAAATATGTTTGCCAAGGCTGCAGGTGGAGTTGGAGATGCAAGCTGGGTGAGGTTCAGAGGGAGCATGCAAACTGGTGGAGGGAGTTGACACTGGCGATGAGATATCTGTTGGAATATTGCATGACTAAGATTCAACTATAAGTCGCAGTTCCTTAATTAAGAAGCACGAGTTGCTCGAGTGGTCTCAGTAACCTCTCCATTCGTCCTATCCCTGAGATTTTAGAAGCCTCTCTCTACTCGGCCTTCCCAACGATGCCACATTGGAGGCTCTTTCAGGGCCAGGGGAATGAGATTCAGCTGGCTTTGGCATATGGATACACCATGGGAAGCTTGTGAGGCTGTCCCATGTGGGCAGGAAGTTCTCAGTAGCTTGCTAGTTTCTCCCAGAGGGAGAAGTAGGTTATAAGATATCGCTTCTGTGAGCTTGCTTTTAAGTCTCTGGATGTTGGCCGTTGGTGGGATTATACACACCTGGGTTCCTCTGCCGGTACCTTAATGCATGAGGCTTGTCCAAACGTGTGGAGAGGGGCCTTGAGCATGGCTGTGGCTAGGTTCTGGTGGTCTTCAGACGCCGGGAGGCTCTGTTTACGGCGGTGAGGGAAGCTGGAGCCATCCCCTCTGAGGGACCCCCGGGAAGACAGTCAGGCGTGTGGGCAAGAGACTCTCTTTTAATTTCCTAATTTAATTAGGAAATTAAAAATGATCTAATACACAGTTGAGAATAACAAAATATTATATCAAAATTAAATTATTTGGAAATAGTGATGCCATAAGTTGGACTGGAGCAATAGCACAGCAGGTAGGGCGTTTGCCAACCCAGGTTCAATTCCTCTGTCCCTCTCAGAGAGCTGGCAAGCTACCAAGAGTATTTCCCCCGCCCAGCCCGGCCCAGCATGGCAGAGCCAGGCAAGCTACCTGTGGCAGTATTTGATTTGTCAAAAACAGTAACAACAAGTCTCACAATGGAGACATTATTGGTGCCCACTTGAGCAAATTGATCGCAATGATTTGTGATCACAAATTGATTACAAATCAATAACAACAATGGGATCACAGTGACAGTGACAAATAAGTTATGAGAATTGGGGCAAAGTATGTGAAAAAATAAAAACTTTTTATCATATGTGAATGTCAAATTAAGTAAGTGCATGTTTTTGTTTTGCCTGTTGGAACACATCCAGCAGTGCTCACTCAGGATTACCGCTGCACTCAGGAATTATTCCTGTTGGTACTAAGGGGACCATATGGGATTCCAGAGATCAAACCCCCGGGGATCTCTTACAAGGTGAGTGCCATACTTGTACTATCACTCAGATCCCAGTAACTACATTTAAGAAGATTTCCCCAAGGCTGGAGCAATAGTGCAGCAGGTAGGTAGTTGCTCGAACACAGTTGGCCTGGGGTCAGTCAGTCCTTAGTATCCTATGTAGTGCACTGGGGAACGCTAAGATGATACCTGAATACAGAGGCAGTGATAATCCCCTTAGTACAGCTGCGAGTGAACCCCTGAATCTACAAAATAAGATCTAACCAAAACTTTTAACATTTTTATACTTTTAAAATATATTTTACATATATTTTATATTTATTGAAGCATAATTCATAGGATAAATATATTAGGGATTGGAGAGTTTCTTGACCACACCTGGCTGTGCCAAAGACTTGCTTCCACTCTGTTCCTGCAGGTCACTTTGTATACTGTGTCAGAAAGGCAGCCAGGACAGCATGGAAGCCGTGTCTTACCAGCACTACTGTCTCTCCTACTCAGTAAGAAGCTTTGGTCAAAATCTTGAGCGGTTTAATTAGATAACTCTACCAATACACATGTTGTGCACCTTAACAATCACCAAGCCATTAAAAATTATCTGAGTTATTTTAAAATGAATGTAAACACTAAACATTAGTTACTAGCTGTTCATATTTTTGGGATATTTGATTAAAGTAGATTGTTTTCTTATTTATAGTTTCTTGATTTTCTGCCAATTTTCATGTACTCTTTTATATTGAGAAAATGTAGTGAAAATAAGCTTTCTGCTTTTATGACTTGAGTTACAGCCCCAGGCTATCCTGTATTAATAATAAATACTGTTGGCAAAATGTTTAGTATAAACTTTAAGATGATTTATTTTTCTCCCACAAGATCAGAAGTCCTACCAGAATATAGAATTAATTCAAATTTCATGTCCCTTCCTAGGGCCAACTGAATAAAAGATCTAAATTAGATAATGTTTTCTTTTGGCTTTTCTCCACTCCTTCCATGATTGTCTCATTATCTCTTTAAGTCATATAATTTCTGTATCCTGAGAAACCAAGAAGCTTCATTACCAAACTCACAGCCTTGAATGAGCTAAGAATCTTAGGTAGAATTTAAACATAACTAATTATAAATGATAAAAATGACTATAAAATAATTCCATATATTTGAAAACATTAACCTCCAAGGACCAAAAGAAAAAATTTCCTTTGGTTCTTTAAGGGAAAATGCAATTTACAGCATAGTTTTAAAGAACATTAGGTTAGAACCCTATTACCACATATGGTTACCATTAAGAGTAAGCTTCAAGCACCACAAATGTTGCCCTCAAACCAAATAAACAGAACCCACAAAATTTTTGTTTCAAAATATGTAAGAAATTTTGTGTGGACAATAAATGTATTAAATGGAGAGGTAGTCAAATCAAATCATAGTATTTAGTTATGAAGAACAAACTATTCATAACAATTTCATTCCAAGTTAAGGGAGTTAAGATAATAATAAACATATAAAATATGAGCATTTATTCTTACATTGTGTGTCTCCAAGTGAGCAAAACTTTTAAAGAGAATATTTAAAGTATATATATAATATTTAGATAGAAATAACTAGGAAAGGCTATAGAAAATAAAATGCTCACCAAAAGAGAAGAGATATAAGGAAATAAATTTAAATGTCTTAGTGATAACAGTTGTGCAAACATTTTTGAGAATAATATGGCAAAATACTCCAAGTTGCAGGTGGGGAAGCAACTCTAATTTGTAATTTGTTTTTGTAGTGTAATATATTATAGTGACAAATTTAATGCTACCAACATAATTTTACAGTACATGAACTTTGGAAGAAATAAAATCCTTTATATCTTGTCATAGAAATGTCTCAATTATAAGATATAGGTTCCACGATTCCCAGAAAAAGAGGAGACCCCTGCTACCTTCCACTAGAATCCAGGGCACACCTTCTGAGGACCAACAATGCTACACTGCCTCATTTATCATCTAGGTGCCTCCTGGGCTCTGGTGCCCTTCACACCCTGTTGCTTCTCTGGCTTCTCTGTTTCTGGGTTCAAACCTTTAGCTCCACCAAATCTAAAGGTTTCTTGTGTCTTATATATTTCCTCAAATATGTCTATAATGACCTTATATGCAAAGGGATATATTAGATATTTAACTGTATGACCAGTGAAATAGCATCCTAAGGGCATAAAGATTGCCAAAATAACTAAAGAAGAAGTTCTTTTTGTTGCTGAAAAAGAACAAATCAGTTCTGATCTCAGATATTTGAGAATTCAAAGCTCAAATTGTAGTATTCATTGATCTTTAAGAACAACAGTAAGGCAAAGGGTTTCATTTGTGTTGGAAGACAGGCAGAAGTCCTGGAAAATCAGCAAACTCAAATAAATGCTCAAGCCTTTTATTTTATTTGAGCAAATTCAAATAAATGGTCAAGGCTATGAAAATGAAGTAATCATTTGAAGAAAACTCACAGATGGATTGATATAGGATACCAAAGAGTACATGCAAATATAATTAAAAGGAGTTCAAAAATATAATAGCAAGCAACAGCAAAATGATTTTGCATTCAGAGGCTCTTAGCAGTGATATTGAAGACAAAATACTAGTCATAACCAAAAATGAAGTGATGAGAGAAAACTAAGTGAATGGCAGAGAATGTAAGATTTGTGATAGAGGAATATTCTTTGAGTTTTAAGAATACCAGGCGAGAAAAAGAGAAAGAGGAAAAGAGCTGGAGGAAGAAATAATGACTGAAAACTTTCCTTATCTCTCAAGAGAGGCTTCTGCACAGATTCAAGAGACATGAAGAGTACCAAACCAAATAAACACAAACGAAACAACGACAAGACACATAGTAATCAAAATGGTAAAATTAAGAGATAATGACAGATAACTGAAAGCAATAAGAGAGAAGAAAATCCCTAAATATAGGGGAAACGATATAACAATTTGATAAGTCAGGAAAGAGTGGAATGACATATTCAAAACACAGACTGATAAAAACTTTCAGCTTAGAAGTTGATATCCTCAATAGCTGTCATTAGATATCCTCTCAATGATATCTTTTAGATTTGAGGGAGGGATAAGAACTTTTCCAGAAAAACAACAACTATCAACATTTGTGAAAAATAAATCAATCTTGAAAGAATTGCTGAAATGCCACCTATAAAAATATCCAGAGACTCTTGCAAAAACAACTTGATTGTACACACACAAATGGCAATACAATCCTTTATGTCAAAAATATCACTCAGTATCAGTGGACTAAACCTCCTTATAAAAGGAATATAGTAACTGGATGGATCAGGAAAGAAAACCCATCCATTTGCTGCCTATAAGAAACGCACCTATACTCGCAATATCAATACGGATTTAGAGTAAGAGGATCAAGGGAACAACAGAACAAGAAATACTGTCAACAATTATGCAGCAAATGAAGTCTTGGTCAAGTTTATAAAGCTTGTGCTGACAAACCTAAAGAAACACATAGATGGAAGCAATAATAGTGGGATAATGGGAGACTTCAACATATCATTTGTATACCACATATCAGTAAAAGACAAGATCAAAAAATGATTAACTAAAAGAACTATAATTGTTAGACCTATACAGAGCTCTGCATCCCCCAAAGAAGAATACAGCTTTTTCTCTAGTGCATACAGAACTTTCTCCAGGTTACATAATATATCAGGGCATATTCAAATATTCATAATTTTACATAGAAATTTTACAAATTACCTTCTCAGACCACAATGTCATAAGTAGAATTTAATCACAGAAAGAAAATGGGGAAAAAGCTGGAAAACACACACACACACACACACACACACGCACACACACACTGCTAAACAAAAGTGGTATCAAAGAAGAAATCAAAGAAAAAAGTTGAAAAATCCCTTGAAACTAATGAGAATGAAGATACAAGCTAACACAATCTATGGGATTGAGTAAAAGCTGTATTGAGGAGTAAATTCATAGCAAACTAGGTTACATTACAAAAGAAGAAAAAGTCAAAATCAACAACCTAAACACACATCTCAAAAATCTGAAGAAGGAAAACAAATGTATCAATAAAGTATTATAAGGAGAGAAATAATAAAACTAGAGCAGAAAGCAACAACATAGAAACTAAGAAAACAATTCAAAGGATCAATGAAATCAGGAGTTGGTTCTTTGAAAAATTTACCAAAATAAATAAACTGTTAGTAGACTGATGAGAAAGAAAGATAGAAATTGTTAAAATAAATTAGATCAAAGATGAAAGGGGAGAAATTACAATAGATCCTTCAGAAATTCAAAATATA
Source organism: Sorex araneus (assembly GCF_027595985.1). Lineage (NCBI taxonomy): Eukaryota > Metazoa > Chordata > Mammalia > Eulipotyphla > Soricidae > Sorex > Sorex araneus. Next base: position 319,915,998 of record NC_073303.1, on the reverse strand, counting down.
ATGAGAGGTTACTATGAACAACTTTATAGCCTTAAGTAGTAGAATTTAGAGGTTATCTTTCAGAGATGGACAAGGAGGAAGTAGATAGCCTAAACAAGTCAATTATAAGTATTGATGATGAAACATCAAGAATCTCCCCAAGAACGTAAAGTCCTGCTCCAGGTGGTTTTACTGGTGAATTCTATGAAAGGTTAAAAAAAAATTTACTTTACTCCTTAAGTTCTTTAAAATATCAAAGGCAAACTTCTATGAAGCTAACATAACAATACACAAAGAATACAGAGACACTTCCAGAAAAGAAAATTTCAGAACAATCCCCCTGATCAATGTTGATACAAAAATTCATAAGAAAATCTTAGCTGACTGAATCCAACAATGACACATAAAACAAATAAAATAAAAACACTGATCAAGTAGGATACATCCCAGTCACGCAAGGATCGTTCAAAAATGCAAATCATTAACATCATACACAACATTATCATACACAATGATACACAACATTATAATACACAAATGAAAAGATAAAAATCATATGATAATATCAATTTATTCAGAAAAATCCTTGAAATATTCAACAACCATGCATGATAATATTCCTCAATGAAATAAGGATGGAAGGAATCTTCCACAAGATAATTATGGTCATCTATCAAAAATCTACAGCCAATATCATTCTTAATGATAACAATGGAAAGAACTTCCTTTGAGATCAAGTATAAGGCAAGGATGTCCATTGTCACCAGTTTTATTCAACATAGTATTAGAAGCCCTAGCTACAGCAATTGGGAAAAAAATCAGAAAGATCCAAATTGGAAAAGAAGAACTCAACCTATCACCTTTGTCTGATGACATGATTATCTACACAGAAGAGTCTACAAAATATTTCCTAGAAACAGTAAATCAATACAGCAAACTGTATTTGGCTACAAAGTATCACTGTATCACTGTCATCCTGTTGCTCATCAATTTGCTCCAGTGGGCACCAATAAGGTCTTCATTGTGAGATTTGTTGTTACTGTTATTGAATACACCACGGGTAGCTTGCTAGGCTCTGCCATATGGCTACAAAGTAGTATCCAAAAACATCGAGTATTAGGAATCAACTTACAAAAGATATACAATATCTAAATCATAATTTTAAATCACTTAAGAAAAAGATAAAAGGATACCTTAGGAAATGGAAAAAATACCCCAGGCTCATTGGGAAGAAGAATCAATATTACGAAAATGAGTATACTATCTAACCTGATACATAGATTCAAATCAATCCCCAAACAAATACAGATGACATGCTTCCAGAACCTAGAAATGTCAATAACTAAATTTGTATGGAATCAGTAAATACCATAAATACCCAAACCTATGCTTAAAAATAAGAAATTGGAAATTATTTCTTTACTTAATTTGTAGCTGTATCAAAGCTGTAGTTATCAAAACTCTATAGTACTGGAATACACATAGACCATCCAATCAATAGGTCAAAATGCCCAATATCAAAATCCCATATATATAAACAGTTATTTTTTGATAAGAATGGTGAGAACATGCACTGAAGAAAGATAGATTATACAGAAAATTATTCTGGGAAGATTGGATAATTATATGTTTGATGTTAAATCTCAGTTCATATCTTATACCTTACAGAAAATTCAATTTAAAGTGAACCAACAACCTTGAGATAGGGCCAGAAAATATATAGTACATTTATAAAAATGTAAGCAGATTGGCTCAAACTTTGGATCTCAAAATCAGCTTCAATGATCTCATACCACTAGCAAATCAGCAAAATAAAAAAAAATAAAAATGGAACAACATAAAATTAAAGAGCATCTACATGGCCATAAAATATGGGATAAAAATTAAAAAACAACATCTAACTAAACTGGAAAAAAATTCACATTCAACATATCAGATAATATGTTGATCTTAAGGATATAAAATGTACTGACAAGATCATATTTTTCAAAACCTCTGCCAAAAATTAGCATGAGGAGATGAAAAGACACTTCTCAGAGGACAAAAAGCAGATGGCCAGAAGTATTTGGAAAAAAAATCAGCATCACTCAACATTTAGAGAATCCCAAATCAAGGCAACCATAAGATGCCATCTCATATCAGCTGAGTGGAACATAAAAAATAAATAGTAAGAAAAATCTTTGCTGGCACATACATGGTGAGAAAAAAAAAACCTCATCTCATCTACTGCTGGTGGGAATGTTGACTGGTTCAAGCCTTGTGAAAAACAACATGGAGAGTCCTTAATAAAGTTATAAATGAACTGCCAAATAATCTAGCAATTTCATTTGGGGGCATCTACCCTTTGACTTAAAAGCATTATTCAAAAGGATGAATACACACCATTATTTATTGCTGCACTTAATACAATAGCTAAGATATGAAATTAACATTAGTGTCTGATGACAGATGAATTATGAAGATGCAATATATAGACATATATAGAGAACTGAATACAATGAAGCTGCAAGGAATGATTACATCATGCAATTTACTGAACCTGGTTGGAACTGGAAGATATGTTGAGTGAAGTAAGCCAGAAGTACAAAGACAAACACAAGATAATCTTACTTATCTAGAATATACAGAATACTGAAAAAGGAAATGTACTGTAGTAAAGGGTGAACATGTAGATCACCCTTGATGCCAGTGTTTAGAGAGGAAGACAAAGAAGGAAAGAAATCAATGGGAGAAGGAAGAAGAAAAATAAATATTATGGGCGAACAGAGTTCGGGACTTCAGTTATACTGGTGAGGTGGGAGAATTGTGTGGCTATATATCCAAACACAGGCTCATCAGCAATGAAAATGTGAGATCAAAACTGAAAGCACTGGAAGTCTGTTATGTACCTATCAATGTAACAGGTGGGGGCTGCAGGGTGGGAGTGAGGACATAGTATGGGGACAATGCTGGAGGGAAGTCGACACTGGTGGTGAGACTGTTGGTGAAGTATTATATACCTAAAACTCAACTTTCAATAACTGTAAATCACAGTTCTTTAATTAAATAAAATGTTGAAAAACATTTGATAGAACATAGTTGACCCTAAGTTGTGCAAAATAATTGTTATTCTTCTCATTGTTTTCATCAAATATGTTTATATAATTTAATTTTGTTGAATACATACTTGTTGAATTACAAAGCTGAAGTATTAAGTATTGTGAGATGCAATATATGTGTCTATGACAATAAATGCTTTGAAACAATGATAGCTGATTATATATCACTTAAAATTAAAGAAAGGGAGAGTGCTATTAAGCTACAACAAGACATTTGGTAACTGGGGTGGGAAAGATAGGATAGTAGGGAAGTCACTTTCCTTGCACATGACAAGGGTTCAATCCTGGCATCCCATAAACTCCCCTAAGTACCACTAGGAGTGATCCCTGGGCTCAGAGCTAGAAGCAAGCCTTGAGTACCACCAAGTGTGGTCCCCAAACAAAAGTAAAATAAGACATTTGGATAACATAGATCTGATTACCTTGAACTGTAGTCTTGTGAAGCTGAGATTCTTGGGGGTCTGGAGGACAGAGCCATGTCTTGGGCCATGTCTGTTAGACGTGTTTATTCAAAACAGTGATACAGATGCTAAGACGATGGTTTAACATATAAGAAAGATTCAAATAGGGTACCACTGTATCACACTGTCATCACTGTCATCCCATTGTTCATCGATTTACTCGAGCAGGCACCAGTAACGTCTCCATTCATTCCAGTCCTGAGATTTTAGCAGCCTCTCCTTATTCGTCTTTTCCAATAATTGGAGGCTCCTTCTGGGTCATGGGAATGAGACCTGTTATTGTTACTGCATTTGGCATAGCGAATATGCCACAGGTAGCTTGCCAGGCTCTTCCATGCAGGCAGGATACTCTCTAAAGATATAAGTGAGTATAAGAACTAACACTCAAATGCCAACAAATGATGATCAAATTTGTAGACCTTTTGATCTGTTACCCTGTATTTTCTCAGTGTAATTTGCACACTCTTGACACTTAACAAAGAAAAGGCTTTATTCAAGTTCTTTAAGTTAGTCAATTCAAACAGAATTTTCTAAAAATAAAGTATTTATGATATAAAAAATTCAGAAGCCTTGTGAGTACATAATCATTTTCTATCATATGCACAGCATAATCAACACTGCATAAGATGTGGTGGGGGCAGGGGGGATGTGGAGAGTCTCTATCTCAATAAATTACCTAACAGAGATGATGAAAAACCCATAAAATAATTAAAACAGATACAGCAGTTGAAGTGATAGCACAGAAGGTAAAGTGCTTGCCTTGCATGCGTATCTTGGTTTGATCCCTAACACCCCACATGAACTCCAAGCCCGGGAAGAGTGATGCCTGAGCACAGAGTCAGGAGTCAGCACTGACGGATGTGACTCAAACACACACACACAGATACAGGGCTTAACAAAGCAGCAGATGGCTGGAGGAGCAGTATCCTCATAAGGGTCAGTAGTGGGGGTCACAGAATTCCTCAGTACCAGAGAGAACTCAGAAACCCATCCTCACTGCTTGTGTTTGCAACACCCACTGAGACCACAGTGCAACCAAAGTCAGACTTGCTGCTTTTTTCTCAATCTCCCTGGGAAAGTTAGGCAGCAGAACCTACAGGTGCAGATTACATGGCATATGGGAAAACTAGTAACAAATGATGACTGAAGAAAAGAGAGCTTCGGCGAAACTAAAGATGGAGGAAGGGGTTAGAGGAGAGAGAGGGAGGCTGTAGATTCCACCCCCTCAGCTGGGCACTAACGACCCGTCAGAGGCCTGCCCCCTGGAACCCTTCTTTGGCAGCTACTGTTCTGCTCTCCAATGCCTTAGCATCCACCCTGTACTGGCAGCAGACCTCCAGACACTCATCTCAACAGGTGCCTGAGTGCCAGGAACTCAAACAGACACCAAGGGATGGGATCCTCACAATACATTCTGCAGCCTACAAATCTGAAATGATGCCTACATAGTTGTTAATATGCAATATTAAAATTAGCAACAGGATTGTACCACAAAGGACAAAGCAAAAAAAAAAGTAGTTTAAAATTCAAATAAGCAGAAATCAATAGCACATCGGGTAATGTGAAAAAAAATTAATTTGGGAGTTTTATCTATATTCAGGAAAGCAGATAAAGAGATACTGCAAATATGAGTTATATCAAGGCAGGTAAAGAGACACTGAAAAGATGAACAAAATCAAGCAGAAGCTTACAGAGAATGCCACTGCACTGACATCCACACTCATCCTTCAGAAAGAAAAAATATTTAAATAAATTTTTAATAGTAAAACACAATTCAATAGATGAAGATAAAAGGCTAAAATAATATTATAGTCAACACTGAATAAAAATAAAATTATTCATTTTTGTACCAGATTACTATTCCTATCATTTTCATATTCCTTTTATGACATGTATAATATCATCATTTTAATGATATTAGCTAATATCTGGGAATTACTTCAACTTCATTATGTACACCAACTATATAGGATAAATTTTTAATGATTCCTGACTCAAACATTGATAGGAAATTGGATGGATATATAAACAGATATAAAACTTATTTAACAACATTGTTAAAGCAAGTACTGGCCCAACTTTTCTATTTTGCAAACGAGTGAATAGTCTCCATCAAAATCAGAAGAGATTTACAGATATCCAGGCTAAGGGTCTAAACTGTAATTAAAATGCAAGTATATTGGCTTAGTAAAAGAGTTGGAAGAAATTTTATAGATTAGTCTTATCGAACCATTTCATTGCATAAATGAAAAAATTTAGATTGAGTACTTAGTGACATTTAGCTGACTAATTGAGATAAAGCATATCATAAGCAGATGGTTATAAATGGTTATAAATGGATAAACTGGATTATCTATATGTGAGATTAACATAAACAGGATATTTGGGGGATATAGTGATAAAGTAACACCCATTTCCTGCTTATAGGACTGCTGGAAAGCAATATGGGATGTTTCAAGAAAGTAAATAAATAAATAAATAAATAAAAATAAGAGAACTACTATACCATACAGTAATGCTACTTCCTAGCATCAACAACCAAACACAAAAATGTCAACTTGAAAGAACATATGCACACGTCTGTTTATTGCAGCATTTGATACATTATTGTATTAGGATGTGGAAATTACTCAAATGTTCAACTAAGAATAAAGAGATCAAGCTTGTCAGATCTGAGAGATAATATAGCAGGAAATCACTTGCCCTTCACAGGGCTACCAGGATTCAATCCCTTGAGTCCTATTTGATTCCTTGAGCCTGCCAGGAGTGATCTCTGAGTGGCAAGCCAGGAGAAAGCCCGGAACACACCAGGTGTAGCACAAAAACAAGAAATAAAGCTTTGGTCTATTATATTATGGATACTATAGCAGTAAAGATGAAATTATGAAATTAACCACTACATTGATGAAACTAGATGACACTTTTAATTGAAGACAGTGAAAAGGAAATGTACAATTTACAGAATGGTTTATCTCATATTCAAGATATACATATATATACAATAACAGAGAAATAAACTGTCAAAGTCAAATGAACTGGACAGTATGACAACAAAGTTTTGGCTTCTGACTTGATCTGGTTACCATATGGTGTTTCTTGATTAGATGCAAGAAAACCACACTACCCCCTATAACATCACTCTGGCACTTATAGTTATTTATTTTTAAATAATCAATTGACTTGCCTAAGTGCATTCTCAGAGACAAGTCCCTCAACCATTCACAGCAATCCCCAAACTATTCATCCTCAGGTAGTTTTCAGTTGCCTTTATAGTAATTCATGTTTATATCTTATTCTTTGGGTATCTGCACTTGCCCCTGCTTTATATATAGTCTCTTTATCATGAGCAGTTGAAGTTCCATTCAGAAAATTGTCACAATGAAAATATAAAATACTGATGCTGCATTTATAAATGGTGACAAAGTCCGGGAAAATCCTCATCTATATCAGGTATTTTTTAAATACCTAATGACTTTTGTTGGGACAGACTAGCTATGCTCAAGGCTTTTTCCAAGATTTTTGCTCAGGGATCATTCCTGGTGGAACGTAGGTTACCATGTGCAGCATTAGGGATCTAACTAGTGTCAGCCACTTGAAAGGAAAAAAAACTTAAGAGACTTTGAGATATGCTGATGACTATAACAGGAGCAATAATCTGAGAATCTGGGATTCTAGAAATGGAGGTAAAATATAAAGAAAAAATAAGTTTTAAATAAAAAAAAATGTATTTTAAAACTCCCCAACCTGAAGAGGCAGTTGTGTACTGTTCCAGGAAGAAAAAAACATTGTCAAAGAATCCCAAATAAAACACTAAGATAAATTGTAATTGAAATGATAAAAGAAAAAGACAAAGTTATTTCTTAAAGCACCAAGAGAAGCAAAGGCACATGCAACAAAAAAATACAAAATTTATATAATTTTTCTCAAATGAAACTGTGAGCAGAAAGTTATTAAAAACATGCCCGACAGAAATTGAGGATATTTGTCACACCTAAATAATCTCTGTTAGGGAAAGAGCTCTTTAGCTAATATAAAGATCAAAAATCAAATAACAAAGAGAACCAAATTTTTCATAAAGAAATGATAACAAGGCTGGAGAGAGTACAGCAGGTAAGGCTGTCACAGCTGATCCACATTAAACTCCCTGACACTATAAAAGGTCTCCAAAACTACCATAAGTGATCCCTAAGTCAAGAGTAAAACCTGAGCAGAGCCAGGCATGTCCCAACAGCAAAAAAGAAAAAGAAAAGGAGATAAAATACAAAGAAAGAAAGAAAGAAAGAAAGAAAGAAAGAAAGAAAGAAAGAAAGAAAGAAAGAAAGAAAGAAAGAAAGAAAGAAAGAAAGAAAGAAAGAAAGAAAGAAAGAAAGGAGGGAGGGAGGGAGGGAGGGGAGGGAGGGAGGGAGGGAGGGAGGAAGGAAGGAAGGAGAAGGAAGGAAGGAAGGAAGGAAGGAAGGAAGGAAGGAAGGAAGGAAGGAAGGAAGGAAGGAAGGAAGGAAGGAAGGAAGGAAGGAAGGAAGGAGAGGTGCGTCTCTCTTCCTCCCTGACCTTCCTTGCTGTAGGTGCCCACGTGCTGCGCACGCGGCCCCAGACCAATCTCCAGCCAGTGTCCAGCGGAAAGGGACTCTGCCCCTCACCGCAGCTCAGCCTGTGTCTCCTGCTTCCTTATCCAGGTGCGCCTCTCTTCCTCCCTGACCTTCCTTGCTGTAGGTGCCCACGTGCTGCGCACGCGGCCCCAGACCAATCTCCAGCCAGTGTCCAGCGGAAAGGGACTCTGCCCCTCACCGCAGCTCAGCCTGTGTCTCCTGCTTCCTTATCCAGGTGCGCCTCTCTTCCCTCCCTGACCTTCCTCGTCAGTGGCCAAACAGGGCGTGGCCTCTTTGCTAGTGGGCGTGGCCCCGCTAGTGGGCATGGTCGCCAGGAGCAGCAGCCTCTTACTCAGCCACAATTTTTTTCCCCTTTACCAGTATACTTGACCGACATCGCAATCCCCATTAACTAACTCTGTGAAGATATCCCCAGTTACCTCAAACACAAAAGACTAAATTAACCACTAGCCTACACCAATTACACCAAACTATTGAAAACTCAGGGAAAGAGAGTTTATCTTTAGTGAACTGGAAGGTCCCACCTCCATACAACCGAGAAAGCATGAAGAAACAGCGCAAATCCCCACAGCAAGGAGAGGACGAAGAAAAGATTCCAGAAACCTCTTCAGGAGTTTCCCACAAATGTGATCTCTCTGATAAAGAATTCAGAGAAGAAATTCTGAGAATGTTCATAGAACTTAAAGAAACGGTGGAGCAGTAAGCAAAGAAATTACGGGAAGAAATGAGAGCAGAAATAAGAAAGCAACATTCAAAAATGTCACGAATAAAAGACACAGTAGACAAAATATAAAACACAGTTGGAGCTCTCAACAGCAGAATGGCTTCAGCTGAAGAGAGAATTAGTGACCTAGAAGATGAGAAACAGAAATACCAAAGGCTACAACAAACAATTGGAAAAGATCTTAAAATAGCTCTAGGGAGAATCAGAGACCTAGGGGATGAATCATTGGAGTTCCAGAAGGACAGGGAGGCAACCCTAACGAGAAAGCCACAGTTAAAGAAATCATTGCTGAAAAGTTCCCAGAGCTGGATCAGGCAGATGTTCAGATCCTAGGAGCCAGAAGTGTGCCAGCTAGAAAGGACCATAATAAAAAGACTCTAAGACAAATCATAGTCAGAATGATGGATGCCATGGATAGGGATACAATACTGCAAGGTCAAAAAAAGAAATCACATACAAGGGAGCACCCCTTAGATTCACAGCAGACTTATCAGAGGAAACCCTCCAAGCCAGAAGACAATGGTGGGATATAGTGAAAAAACTCAATGAAATGAATGCCTCACCAAGAATACTTTATCCGGCTAAGCTCTCACTCAAACTCGAAGGAAACATACACAATTTCATGGATAAACAACAACTAAAAAACTTCATAGACTCAAAACCAACCTTAAAAGAAGGACTAAAGGGGCTTTTGTAAGACAAGGAAAAACCCTACAAGAACAACAAACACCACAGGAAGATGACACAAAATCCCATGATAATAATCTCTCTCAATGTCAATGGCCTAAATGCACCAATTAAAAGACACAGAGTGGCAAAATGGATTCAGAAACAAAACCCAACATTCTGCTGCCTACAAGAAACACACCTGAATAGTCAGAGTGAACATAGACTCAAAGTAAAAGGATGGAAAACAATCCTGCAAGCAAACAATTCCCTCAAAAAAGCTGGGGTGGCCATACTAGTATCTGACAACATAGATTTCAGGTTGAAAAAGATTAGAAGAGACAACGAGGGTCACTTCCTATTTATCAAGGGATATGTACAACAGAAAGAAATCACACTCTTAAACATATACGCACCTAATGAGCAACTGGCCAAATACTTAAAACAAGACCTAACAAACTTTAAGGAGGACATTGCTAGCAACACAATAGTATTCGGAGACTTCAACACTGCCTTATCACCTCTAGATAGATCAACAAGAATAAAACTCACCAAGGAAATACTGACACTGAAGGAAAAAATAGAAGAGGGAGACCTAATAGACCTATACAGGGCTTTACACCCCAAAAAGAAAGAATACACATTGTTTTCCAGTGCACATGGAAGATTTTCCAAAATAGACCATGTACTGGGCCACAAAACATACCTCAATAGAATCAGAAAAATAGAAATTGTATCAACTACATTCTCAGACCACGATGCACTGAAAATAGAAGCTAACTACACACAGACGCAGAGAATCAAAGCAAACATCTGGAAATTAAACAGTTCAGTGTTGAACAGTGAGTGGGTCAGGAAAGAAATCAAGGAAGAAATCAAGAGATACCTCGAAACAAATGAAAATGAAGACACAAACTACCAAAACCTATTGGACACAGCTAAAGCTGTGTTAAGGGGAAAATTTATAGCTTTGCAAGCATTCCTTAGGAAGGAAGAAAGGGCCTACACAGAGAGCTGGACATCACAGCTCAAGGCCTTAGAAAAGGACCAGGAAAAGGAACCCAAACCAGACCGAAGGAAGGAAATAATAAAAATTAGAAAAGAAATTAATGACATGGAAACCCAGAAAACAATCCGAAAGGTCAATGAAACCAAGAGCTGGTTCTTTGAGAAAATAAACAAGATTGATAAACCGCCAGCAAGACTCACGAAGAAAGAGACAGAAAACCCTAATAAACCGAATCAGGAATGAAAAGGGGGACATCACAACAGAAACTAATGAAATTCAAAGATTATCAGAGAATAATTTGAAAGTATATATGCCACAAACAAGAGAAACTAAAAGAAATGGATGAATTCCTTGACTCCTACAATCTCCCAAGACTGAACCAAGAAGACTTGGAATTCCTGAATAGAACCATTAATATCAAGGAAATTGAAACTGTAACCAAAAGTCTCCCCAAAAACAAGAGCCCAGGTCCAGATGGATTCAATGGCGAATTCTTCCAAACATTTAAAGAAGACTTGTTGCCAATTCTCCTCAAGCTTTTCCAGGAAATTGAAAAAACAGGAACTCTCTCAAATACTTTCTATGAAGCACATATCTCCCTTATACCAAAAGCAAACAAAGGCACCACTCAGAAAGAAAATTATAGACCAATATCCCTGATGAACATCGATGCAAAGATCCTCAACAAATTATTAGCAAATAGGATCCAACAACTCATCAAAAAGATCATACACCATAACCAAGTATAACCAAGTAGGATTCATCCCAGGGATGCAAGGATGGTTTAACATTCAGAAATAAATCAACATAATTCATCATATCAACAAAAGTAAGTCTCATTGTGAGGTGACCACTGAACCTGGAATATTTCATCCTTGTGTGATTCAAAGGAATGCAACTTAAGTTTTAGATTTCTCAGATCCCACAGGGCAACAGTCTTGTCAGCTCATCCTGTGGCAAGAATAAATTCATTGTAAGAATTGAAGTAGTTCACTTCAGCAGTGTGGGCATCAACTGAGTGGCTTGGTTTGGAAGTATTGTTTGGACGAGTATCCCAAACCATAAATTTCTGATCATTGGCAACTGACCCAAACAGAAACTCATAAAGCAGATACCAGGAAACATTCTCTCCTACTGCTGTGTGACCTGCAAAGATAGTCTTTACATCCACAACTTTTTCTTCCTTTGGAACAGCACTAAGTACAGGCAGATGGTATGATCATCAGAAGCACTAAGTAAATGCCCACTGACATTTGGGTTCCAAGAAAGCCCACACTGTTCCTTCTGATGTCCCTGGAGATGCAAGTCTGGGTTGCACTCACCAGAAGGGTCTGGTTTCCAAAGATGCTTTGTGTAGTCAAAACAAGAATGTCTCTGGATGGAGTTTTCATTGCAATGATGCAGGTGTTCTGAAGCATGTAACGTACCCTGCTTACTTCTTCTTTATGGTTGATCTTTTCAATTTTTCTACTAACTGAAAACCTCCAAATTATCCTTTATCACTGTCATAGTGTGGGTCATCAAACTGGGCATCATCATTAGGGAGTTGCACACTGGCTATCACAAGGTGATAGCTGATGTGTGTGTCCTCAGGACAAATCAATAAATGCTGAAATCTTCCCCTTTTGGTCTGGTCACATCTGGAAGCCACTGTGCAGTTAGGCTGGGCCATTCCAGAGCATGGGTCATCACCAAATCGTAAGGAAAAGGGATTTTTTCCTTTCATATTTTTGTACTCTTCATTGATCACATGTTCTTCGACTGAGTCATCAAAGGCTGCTTCCTTGTTGGCCATGGTTGGCAGGCTAGCCGAGGAGATCCCCTGGTTGAGCGTTGCAGGAGGGGCAGGGAGGCTGCGAGCCTCTTTCTTTCTTTCTTTCTTTCTTTCTTTCTTTCTTTCTTTCTTTCTTTCTTTCTTTCTTTCTTTCTTTCTTTCTTTCTTTCTTTCTTTCTTTCTTTCTTTCTTTCTTTCTTTCTTTCTTTCTTTCTTTCTTTCTTTCTTTCTTCCTTCCTTCCTTCCTTCCTTCCTTCCTTCCTTCCTTTCTTTCTTTCTTTCTTTCTTTCTTTCTTTCTTTCTTTCTTTCTTTCTTTCTTTCTTTCTCTCTCTCTCCTTTCTTTCTTTCTTTCTTTCTTTTTTGCAACTTTTTTTATTCCTTTTATTTTGTTGTTGCTTTTTTATTTTAAGTTTTTAATTGAGTCACCGTGAGATGCATAGTTAAAAATTTATTCATGAACAGGTTTCAGTTATACAATGATCTAACATCTATCCTTACACCAGTCTCCATTTCTCGCCATCAATGACTCCAGTTTCCCTCCTGCAAGCCCCCTCCCCTCCAACTTGCCACCATGGCTCTATGGCATGTATGCTTCTTCTCTCCCACTTTCTCTCCCTCTGTCTTTCTGTCTCTGTCGCTCTCTTTCTTTCTGTCTCTGTGTATGTCTCTGTTTCTCTCTCTTTTTTCTCTCTCTGTGTCTCTCTCTTTCCCACTATGGTCTGAAACACAGATACTGAGAGCTCATTGTGTTTGATCCTTTACCTATATTTATCATGCAGTTCCAATTCAGATGATCATTTCCAACTATCTTTATAATAGTGGTCCCTTCTTTGTCCTGATTGCCTTCTCCTCCGGCACTTGAGGCAGGCTTCACACCTTTGACTAATCCTCTTTGCCCTTGTTTCTACTGTCCTTGAGTATTAGTCTCATATTATATATTTTTATATTGCACAAGTGAGTACAATATTCCATGTCTGTCCTTCTCCTTCTAACTCATTTCACTCAGCATGATACTTTATGTGCATATACATTTATAAGAAAATTTCATAACTTTATTTTTCCTAACTGCTGCATAGCATTCCATTGTACTGGAAGTACTTGGCATCGTAATTAGGCAGAAAAAGACATGAAAGGTATTCAGATAGAAAAGGAAGAAGTCAAACCCTCACTATCTGCAGATGACATAATACTGTATTTAGAGAATCCTAAGACTCCACGAAACAGCTCCTAGAAACAATAGATTTGTATGGTAAAGTGGCAGGTTACAAAATCAATAGCCAGTAGTCCATGTCTTTTCTATATATGAATAATGAAAGAGAAGATAGAGATACTAGAAAAATAACACCGTTCACAATCATGCCTCACAAAATCAAGTACCTCAGAATCAGCTTTACTAAACAGGTGAAAGACCTATATACAAATTAAAATACAAAACACTACTCCAAGAAGTAAAAGAGGACACTAGGAAACAGAAACACATCTCTTGCTCATGAATTGGGAGGATTAGCATTGTTAAAATGGCAATACTGCTCAAAGCATTATACAGATTCAGTGCAGACCCTATAAGGATACCCATTACATTTTTCAACTTAAATTGTACTACAAATAGGTCATAATTAAAACACTTGGTATTGGAATAAAGACAGACCAAAAGATCAGTTGAACAGAGTCAAATATCCTAAAAACAACCCTCAAATATATGGTCACCAAATCTTTGATAAAGAAGCAAGAAATATGAAGTTGAGCAAGGAAAGCCTCTTTAGCAAGTGGTGCTGGATAAACTGGCAGATGACTGTATCACTGTATCACCGTCATCCATTTGCTCATTGATTTGGTCGAGCGGGCACCACTAACGTACCCATTGTGAGACTTGTTACTGCTTTTGGTATACCGAATATGCCACGGGTAGTTTGTCAGGCTCTGCCGTGCAGGCGGGATACTTGGTAGCTTGCTGGGCTCTCTGAAGAGGGATGGAGTAATCAAACCTGGGTCGGCTACGTACAAGGCAAACCGCCCTATCCACTGTGCTATAGCTCAAGCCCGAAACTGGCAGATACACTTAAAAAAAAAAAACCCTCAGACCTCTTTCTAACATCAGGCACAAAAGTCAGATTAAAATAGATTAAAGACATTATTTTATATTCCAAAAATGAGGGAAATATGTGTCGAAAGTAGATAATGGACCAAACATGATGACCTCTCAGTGTCTGTGTTGCAAGCCATAATACCCAAAAGTAGAGAGAGAGTATGGGGAATATTGTCTGCCATGGAGGTAGGGGGAGGAGGGAAAGGGGGGTGTGCCAGGGATATTGGTGGGCAATGTGCACTGGTGGAGGGATGAGTGTTTGATCATTGTGAGATTGTAACCCAAACATGAAAGCTTGTAACTATCTCAAGGTGATTCAATAAAATAAATTTAAAAAAAGATTAAAGACCTCAATATCAGACCTGAATCCATAAGGTTCATGTAGGAAAATGTGGGCAGAACCTCCATGACATTGAAGCAAAAGGCATTTTCAAAGATGAAACACCACAGACTTTTTCATTCATGGCAACCAGAAGGGAGTGGCAGGCGAGTTCTCCTCCCTGCCCAAAGGACCCAGCCTGGCATCCAAAATCCTTCAGAACGCAATTGTCGCCATGCTCACAGCTGCTCTCCACATGCTCTGGCTGAGCCTCACCCAAAGGAAATTCACAGAAAAACCAGTTATGTGGGACTTTGTCACTAAATACTCCAGGTCCAACAGAACTGGGAATGGGCCACACCCACCCCCCATTATCTCTCTGTTTCTGGCAACTTGGCAATCACATCCACAAGCCATGTTTGGCTGGCGCTAGATAATCTCATCAATGGCCATGATCAAGATACTCATAGTAAATCTCTAGGAAAAGAGCATAAAATCCCTCGTCATAGCCATGCCACCAGACATCTTATACTCACACCACTCATATTCCAAGAGTAGCATAATAAACTTGATGGGGTTTAAATAAATCTTAGAGGGAAATTTATTTTATATACATACATATATATGTGTATATATATATATAAATGAGGACTGGAGTGATAACATAGCTGTTAGGGTGTTTGCTTTGTGTGCGACCAACCCAGGTTCAATTGCTCCGTCCCTCTAGGAGAGCCAGGCAAGCTACCAAGAGTATCCCTCCCGCACAGTAGAGTCTGGCAATGTTACTAGTGCCCGCTCAAGCAAATTGATGAGTAATGGGATGATAGTGACAGTGATAGATGTATATATATATATATACATATATATATTATATATATATGAAGACTTGGAATACCTGAATAGACCCATGAATATCAAGGAAACTGAAATTGTAATCAAGTCTCCCCAAAAACAAGAGCCCAGGTCCAGATTGATTCACTGAAAATTTCTTCCAGACATTTAAAGCAGACCTGTTGCCAGTTCTCCTCAAGCTTTTCCAGGAAATTGATAAAACACGAGCTCTCCAAAACAGATTCTATGAAGCACATAACTCCCTAATACCAAAAGCAGAGACACCGCTAATAAAGAAAATGTAGACCAATATCCCTGATGAACACCGATGCAAAGATCCTCAAAAAAATACTAGCAAATAGGATCCAACAACTCATCAAAAGGATCATATACTATGACCAACAGGGATTCATCCTGGGGATGCAAAAATGGTTTAACATTCGGGAAGCAATAAACATAATCCATCATATCAACAAAAGTAAAGGTAAAAACCATATGATCATATCAATTGATGCAACGAAAGCATTTGACAAGATCCAATATCCGTTCATGATGAAAACCCTCACCAAAATGGATTTTGGAAGAACTTTCCTCAAGATAGTTGAAGCCATCTACCACAAGCCTATGGAAAGCATTATCCTCAATGGGGAAAAACTAAGGGCCCTTCCTCTAAGATCAGGGACAAGACAAGGATGCCCACACTCACCACTTCTGTTCAATATAGTATTGGAAGTACTTGCAATAGCGATTAGGCAAGAAAAAGATATCAAGGGCATCCAGATAGGAAAGGAAGAAATCAAACTCTCACTATTCACAGAAGATATGATACTATATCTAGAGAAGCCTAAAGCATCTACTAAGAAACTCTAAGAAACAGGATTGCCCCCCGCCCACAGTCTGGGGCCCAGGAGCCCCCAGACCCGCCTCACGCCTCTCAGTCACCTCGAGGCAGCCCTGACCCCTTCCTCTTCACCAGGTTGTTATGGGCATGTCCTCCCGTCAGGGGGCATGGCCTCAAAAGGGGGCGTGGCCTCCTTCTGGAGCAGCCGCAGTTATTTCTCCCATTCCATGCATTGTGCTTTCGCCACAATCGATATAATCTATTCCTCTGTAGAATACCCTGGTCATCTTTGTCACTACATGTTAATAGTCAACTAGTCTATCCTATCCTAATTTCACAAAATCTGTCAGTGAACACATCAAGCTGCACATAAAGTCCTTTGTAAAAAGATCATAGCACCACGTCTTCAGTTGAGGCCCCTCTCAAGCTAAGGAGAGCTCCATAACAACATGAAGTAAAGCCCATAACAACATGAAGAAACAGTGAAAATCCCCATCACCGGGAGAGATGGAAGGGAGGATCTGAATATCCTCAGCAGTGACTTCCCAGAAATAGAACTTCCTCTCAGATAAAGAATTGAAAGCGAAAATTGTGAAGATGGTTGATGAACTCAAATCAACTGTGAAACAAACACCCAATAAATTAAGGGGAGGATATGGATGCAACATTGGAACTGTTCACCAAGATAATCCAGGAAGAAATGAGAGCAGAAATTTCAAAGCTATAGCTGTGTCACAGAAGTGACACAATTAAAAGAATCAGTAGATGAAAGAAAAAACTCGGTAGGAGACCTCAATAGAATGATTAAAGCCGAAGACAGAATCAGTGATCTTGAAGACGAGTTGCAGAAAGAATATAGGCAACAACAAATAATTTCAAAAGACCTCAAAATGTCTCTAGAGCAAATTAGAGTCCTAGGGGATGACGTCAAGAGAAACAACATAAGAATCATTGGAGTACCAGAAGCACAGGGAACCAATCCCAATGAAAAAAGCACCATTAAAGACATCATTACTAAGAAAGTCCCAGAGCTAGAGAATGCGGACATCCAGATCCAAGGAGTCTGAAGGGTGCCAGCTAAAAGGGACCCAAAATAAAAAAATCCCCAAATCACATCATAGTCAGAATGATGGATGCCGTGAATAGAGACACAAAACTGCAAGCAGAAAGCTCAAAGAAGGAAATCATATACAAAGGAGCACCCCTTAGACTCACAACAGACCTATCAGAAGAAACCTTCCAAGCCCGAAGACAATGGTGGGATATAGTGAAAAAACTTAATGAAATGAATGCCTCACCAAGAATACTTTACCGGGCTAACCTCTAAGTTAAACTTGAAGGAACCATGCACTATTTCAAGGAGAAGCAACAGCTCAGGAACTTCATAGACTCAAGACCAAATTTAAAAGAAGGACTCAAAGGGTTACTATAAGACAAGGAAAAAACCTACAAGAACAACAACCCATACAGAAAAATGGCACAATTCCATAACAATAATTTCGCTTAATGTTGACGGTCTAAATGCACCAATCAAGAGGAAATCAAGATTCAGAAACTAAACCCAACTTTCTGCTGCCTACAAGAAACACATCTGAATAGTTAGAACTAACACAGACTCAAAATCAAAGGAGGGAAAACAATCCTGGAAGCAAACAGCTCCCTCAAAAAAGCGGGTG
Source organism: Sorex araneus (assembly GCF_027595985.1). Taxonomy (NCBI): domain Eukaryota; kingdom Metazoa; phylum Chordata; class Mammalia; order Eulipotyphla; family Soricidae; genus Sorex; species Sorex araneus. The sequence goes on along the minus strand of NC_073303.1, from coordinate 319,897,926 downwards.
TGGCCATACTAGTATCGGACAACATAGATTTCAGGCTGAATTAGATCAGAAGGGGCAGCGAAAGGTCAGTGAAACCAAGAGCTAGTTCTTTGAGAAAATTAACAACATTGATAAACCGCTAGCAAGACTCACAAAGAAAGAGAGAGAGAACCGTATGAAACCGATTCAGAAATGAAAAGGGGGATATCACAACAGAAACCAAGAGATTCAAAAGATCATCAGAGAGTACTTTGAAAGTCTATATGCCATGAAACAAGAGAACCTAAAAGAAATGGACTAATTCCTTGATTCCTACAATCTCCCAAGACTGAACCAAGAAGACTTGAGTTACCTGAATAGGCCCATAAATATCAAGGAAATTGAAACTGTAATCAAAAGTCTTCCCAGAAGCATTAGCCCAAGTCCAGACGCATTCACTGGCGATTCTTCCACGTATTTAAAGAAGACTTGTTGTCAGTTCTCCTCAAGCTTTTCCAGGAAGTTGAAAAGAAAGGAACCCTCCCGAACAGTTACTATGAGGCACATATCTCCCTAATACCAAAGCAAACAAAGACACCACTAAGAAAGAAAACTATAGACCAATATCCCTGATGAACACCAATGCATAGATCCTCAACAAAATGCTAGCAAATAGGATCCAACAACTCATCAAAAAGATCATACACCATGACCAAGTGGGATTCATCCCAGGGATGCAAGGATGGTTTAATATTCGGAAAGCAATCAACATAATCCATCATATCAACAAAAGTAAAGGTAAAAACCATATGATCATATCAATTGATGCAAAGAAAGCATTTGACAAGATCCAATATCTGTTCATGATGAAAACCGTCACCAAAATGGATTTTGGAGGAACTTTCCTCAAGATAATTGAAGCCATCTGGCAGGAAAATATGGCAAGCATTATCATCAATGGGGAAAAACTAAGGGTCTTTCCTCTAAGATCGGGGACAAGAAAAGGATGCCCACTCTCACCAATTCTCTTTAATATAGACTATAATTAGTAGCAATAGCCATTAGGCAAGAAAAAGATATTAAGGAAATTCAGATAGGAAAGGAAGAAATCAAACTCTCACTATTCACAGACTATATGATACTATATCTAGAGAAGCCTAAAAGCTCTAGTAAGAAACTCTTAGAAACAATAGACTTGTACAATAAAGTCACAGGCTATAAAATCAATACCCAAAAATCCATGGTCTTCCTATATGCAAACAATGAGACAGAGGAAAGGGACATGAAAAAATCAATCCCATTCACAATCGTGCCGCAGAAAATCAAATAACTTGGAATCAACTTAACTACAAAGAAAACTATAAAATGCTACTCCATGAAATAAGGAAATGGAAACATATCCCCTGCTCATGATAGGGAGAATCAACATTGTAAAAATGGCAATACTCCCCAAAGCATTATATATATTTAACACGATCCCTATAAGGATACCCATGACACTCTTCAAAGAAATAGATCAAGCAATCCTGAAATTTATATGGGACAATAAACGCCCACGGATAGCTAAAACAATTCTTCGGAAAAAGATGATAGGAGGCATCACCATCCCCAACCTGAAACTTTACTACAAAGCGGTAACAATTAAAACAACGTGGTACTGGAACAAAGGCAGAGCCACAGACCAATGGAACAGAGCAGAATACCCCTACAGACAACCCCAAATATATGATCATCTAATCTTAAATAAGGAGGCAAGAAATGTGAAGTGGAGCAAGTAAAGTCTCTTCAACAAATGGTGCTGGCATAACTGGACAACCACATGCAAAAGAATGGACTTAGACCTTGACCTGACACCATGCACAAAAATCAGATCAAAATGGATTAAAGACCTCAACATCAGACCACAATCCATAAGGTACCTCGAAGACAAGGTCAGCAAAACCCTTCACGATATTGAAGCTAAAGGTATCTTCAAAGATGACACAAAACTAAGCAATCAAGTAGAAACAGAGATAAACAAATGGGACTATATTAAACTAAAAAGTTTCTGCGCAGCAAAAGACACAGTGACCAAAATGCAAAGGCAATCTACAGAATGGGAAAGGATATTCACCCAATACCCATCCTACAAAGGATTGATAACAATGGTATACAAAGCACAGGTTGAACTCTACAAGAAGAATACATCCAACCCCATCAGAAAATGGAACAAAGAAATGAACAGATAATTTTCCAAGGAAGAGATACAAATGGCCCAAAGGCACATGAAAAAATGCTCTGCATCACTAATCAGAAGGGAGAGGCAAATCAAAACAATCATGAGATACCACCTCACACCACAGAGAATGGCAAAATCCAAAAGAACAAAATCAACCGATGTTGAAGAGGATGTGGGGAGAAGGGTACCCTTCTACACTGATGGTGGAAATGCCGACTGATCCGCTTCCTTTGGAAAACAATATGGACGCTTCTCAGAAAATTAGAAATTGAGCTTCCATTTGATCCAGTAATACCACTTCTGGGAACATATCCTGGACAAACAAAAAAGTATAGTCAAAATGACATCTGCACTTATATGTTCATCGCAGCACTGTTTTCAATAGCCAGAACCTTAAAAAAAAAACCCGAGTGCCCGAGAACAGATGACTTGTTAAAGAAACTTTGGTACATCTATACAATGGAATACTATGCAGCTATTAGAAAGGATGAAGTCATGAACTTTGCATATAAGTGGATCAACATGGAAAGTATCATGCTAAATGAAATGAGCTAGAAAGAGAGTGACAGACATAGAAAGATTGCACTCATCTGTGGAATCCGAAACAACAGAGTAGGAGACTAATACCCAAGAATATTAGTATATAATACCAGGAGGTTGGCTCTGTAGCTTAACAGCTGGTCTCACACGCTGGGGGAAAGTCATCCCAGACAGAGAAGGGAACACCAAGTAATATGTGATTGGAGATCCTGCGCGGGAAGGGAGATGTATGCTGAACATAGACTAGAGACTGAACAGGATGACCACTCAATACCCTTATTTCAAACCACAACACCCAAAAGGAAAGAGAGATATCAAATTGGAATTCCCTGACACAGAGGCAGGGTGGGGTAGTGGGGACGGGACGGGGGGTGGAAGGGATACTGGGTTCATTGGTGGCGGAGAATAAACATTGGTGGAGGGATGGGCTCTTAAACATTGTATGAGGAAAAAACAAGCATGAAAATGTGTGAATCTGTAACTGTACCCTCACTGTGACTCACTAATTAAAAAATACATAAATTTAAAAAATAAACTCTTAGAAACAACAGACATGTACAGTAAAGTTGCATCCTATAAAATCAATACCCAATAATCAATGGCCTTCCTATATGCAAACAATGAGACAGAGGAAAGTGCCATGAAAAGAACAATCCCATTCAAAATTGTGCCCCAGAAAATCAAGTACCTCGGAATCAGCTTAACTAAGGAAGTGAAAGACGTGAAAGAAAACTATAAGACTCTACTCCATGAAATAAAAGAGGACTTGAGGAAATGGAAACATATCCCCTGCTTATGGTTAGGGAGAATCAACATTGTCAAAATGTCAATACTGCCAAAGCATTATGCAGATTCAATGCGATCCCTATAAGGATACCCATGACATTCTTCCAAAGAAATGGATCAATCAATCCTGAAATTCATATGGAACAACAAACGCCCACGGATTGCTGAAACAATTCTTGGGAAAAAGACGATGGGAGGCATCACCGTCCCCAACCTATAACTTTATTACAAAGCGGTAAAAATCAAAACAACATGGTACTGGAAAAAAGGCAGAGCCTCAGACCAATGGAACTGGATGGAATATCCCTACACACAACCCCAAATGTATGACCATCTAATCTTTGATAAGGGGGCAAGAAATGTGAAGTGTAGCAAGGAAAGCCTCTTTAACAAATGGTGCTGGCACAACTGGACAACCACATGCAAAAGAATGGACTTAGACCTTGACCTGACACCATGCACAAAAATCAGATCAAAATGGATTAAAGACCTCAACATCAGACCACAATCCATAAGGTACCTCGGTACCTCGAAGACAAGGTCAGCATAACCCTTCATGATATTGAAGCAAAAGGTATCTTCAAAGATGACATGCAACTGACCAACCAAGAGGAAACAGAGTTAAACAAATGGGACTACATTAAACTCAAAAGCTTCTGCACCGCAAAAGATACAGTGACCAGAATACAAAGACAATCTACAGAATAGGAAAGGATATTCACCAAATACCCATCAGATAAGGGGTTGATATCAAGTGTATATAAGGCACTGGTTGAACTCTACAAGAAGAAAACATCCAATCCCATCAGAAAATGGGGCAAAGAAATGAACAGAAACTTTCCCAAGGAAGAGATACGAATGGCCAAAAGGCACATGAAAAAGTGCTCTGCATCACTAATCATCAGAGAGGTGCAGATCAAAACAACCATGAGATACCACCTCACACCACAGAGACTGGAACACCTCAAAAATAACAAAATCAATTGCTGTTGGAGAGGATGTGGGGAGAAAGGGACCCTTCTACACTGCTTGTGGGAATGCTGACTGGTTCAGCCCTTTTGGAAAGCAATATGGACGCTTCTCAAAAAATTAGAAATTGAACTCTCATTTGACCCAGCAATGCTACATATACTGGAAAAGAAAAAAACCATGGTCGAAATGACATCTGTACTTTTATGTTCATCGCAGAACTGTTTATAATAGCCAATATCTGGAAAACACCTGAGTGCCCGAGAACAAATGACTGGCTAAAGAAACTTTGGTACATCTACACAATGGAATACTATGCAGCTGTCAGAAAAGATGAAGTCATGAACTTTGCATACAAGTGGATCAACATGGAAAATATCATGCTAAGTGAAATGAGTCAGAAAGAGAGAGACAGACATAGAAAGATTGCACTCATCTGCGGAATATAAAACAACAGAATGGAGGCCTAACACCTAAGAATAACAAAAATACGTACCAGATTTGCTCCATGGCTTGGAGACCAGCCTCACATGCTGGGGGAAAGGGCAGCTCAGACAGAGAAGGGAATACCAAGGAAAAATGTGATGGGAGGACCCATTTGGGATGGGAGAGGCGTGCACGAAGCAGACTAATGACCTAACGTGTTGGCCACCCAAGACCTCCATTACTAAACACAATGCCCAAAGGGAGAGAGGGAACGGAGGGGAATGCTCTGCCAATAAGACAGGGTGGGGAGGGGATTGGGGTGAAGGGGGTGGGAGGGATGATGGGGTCAACAGTGGAGAACAGGTACTGGTAGAGGGATAGATACTCAAGCTGTATATGACTGAAACACAAGCACGAGAATATGTAAACCTGTAACTGTAGCCCCACGGTGATTCATTAATAAAAAAATTTTAAAAAATAAAAAAAAAATTAAAAAATGCTCTGCATCGCTAATCATCAGGGAAATGCCAATCAAAACCACAATGAGATACCATCTTAGACTGGGGAGACTGGCACACATCTAAAAGGACTAGAGCATCCAGTGCTGGCATAGACGTGTGGAGACAGCGACTATTGGTGGGGATGCTGACTGGTTCAAACTTTTTGGAGAAAAATATGGTCATTCCTCAAAAAGCTAGAAACTGTTTCCATAGGACCCTGCAATACCAGTTTTGGGATTATACCCTGGGGGCCCAAGAACACACAGAAAAAAATGCTATCTGTTCTCTATGTTTATCTCAGCACTATTCACAATAGCCAGAATCTGGAAAAAACCCATGTGCCAGAGAAGCAACAACTAATTAAAGAAACTATGTTACATCTTTTTATTTATTTTTCCTTTTCTTCTTCTTCCTTTCTCTTTTCTTTGTTTCTTGCCACACCCAGTGTTATTTAGGGTTTACACTGGCCCCAGGCTCATGAATTTTTCTTTGTCGTTCTTATTTTTCTTCATACGCAGTCTGAGGATGAGACAAAACCCTAGTTGCAGACTTGCAAGGCAAGGACCCTACTTGCTGTGCTATTTCTCCATCCCCTTCTGTTCCTCTTTTCTTTCCATCTAAGATTCTTATGAGCTTCTACATCTGTTTATATGATAATATGATTTTCTATTTTCTTTGTTGTTTTGATTTATCACACTGATTAGTGTTTGTTAGAATGTTAGAATATTAGAATAATTGGTGCATCACTTGAAAATTTCCACTGGGTTGTGAATATTGCATATCACTTGAATAAATCCCATTTAGTTATAAAAATTTTAATATATTATTAAAATTACTTTGCTAATATTTGATTATAATCATTGTATCTATTTTCATCAACTATCTTGCTTTTAAATTAATTTTTGCAATTTGTAATTTTTAGGTTTTTTTACCTGATAAGAAATATTTGGAAGAATTCCCATGTCTTTGATTTTTTTAAGGGCTTAAGGAGAATTTAGTTACCTTTGAAGTTTTGGTATAACTCACTACTTTACACATCTAAACCTAGGCTTTTGTGTGACAGAATTTTGATTATTATTTAGATTATTTGTGAAATTGTTTCAATTTTCTTTCCTATAGTTGGCCTGTTTAGAAATTGTCTCTTTCTTTCTGCTTGCAAAGTTCATGGTTATCAAGTTTATTTTGAAAATGCATTTTCAAATGCATTTCTTCTGAGTTTCCAATTAAATTGTGTAAATTTAATTTTGTTATCTCTCCTGGTGGGCTGGAGCGATAGCACAGCGGTTGGGCGTTCACCTTTCACTCGGCCGACCCAAGTTCAATTCCTCCTCCCCTCTCGGAGAGCACGTCAAGCTACCGAGAATATCGCTCCCGCACGGCAGAGCCTGGCAAGCTACCCGTGGCGTACCGGATATGCCAAAAACAGAAACAATAAGTCTCTCAATGAGAGACGTTACTGGTGCCCGCTCGAACAAATCGATGAGCAACGGGATGACAGTGACAGTGAATCTCTCCTGGTAATTTCACTACCCTTTAAAATCTTTTTTTTTTGTCATGTTAAAATTGGGATTCATGCCAAACATGCTTCTACTGTTGAGATTCCTGATAAAAATCATATAAGTAACTTGCAAAGAGTAAATATTGAAAAGCAATTATGATTATGCAAATACATAAAATGGGTAGTATTGATAGAAATTCCAGAATTTTCTTTTTAAGATAAGGGTTTTGCCCCGTTTTTTTTCTTACCTTTTTTTTCTGTATACCCATTAAAGATTCCTGCTGTTCATGAGTTCTTTCTCTTTTCACCTGCTGATTTTTTGCTCCAATAGTGATACAAATGAAAAGCAACTTGATAGCATTATTTCTCTTGGGGTGATTTCAGCACACACGCCAATATAATTTGTAGTTTAATCCTTATGTTTACAATAAAAAGTAACAAATAAAAAGTTTTATAAGTATCAAACTTTCCCAGCAAATGGTAGATCCTTCTGTCAATGGAAAATACTAGACTGAAGGTCTGTTCATTTATATGGATTTCCCACAATCCCTTCTGGCATCTCTGTTGATTATGCAAATGAAAGATTCATATCAAGAGCTTTGAGAAGTAAATACATAAGAAAAGCTGGAGGAAATCACTGACTTATATTTCGAAAAGAGAGAGTAGGTGGAAGGGAGAAAGAAACGAATACAAATGTGGAATAGATTAATAATCATATAGATATGATCAACCTTCCAGAAACTAACGTGCTTTTTCTTAGAGAAGATGAATTATGGCATAAGCCCAGTCCTCTAAATCATGCTAATATAATCACAGCTCTAGACGTGAAATTGAAGCCACTTGGACACAAAGACTCATGGACACTTTATGAACAGATACAGAAGCTAATTTTGAAAATAGATCCAAGCAAGGTGGTTGATCAATATAAATTTAACTCTATTTACTTTCACATAACTTCATTTATTGTGTGACTAGCATTTCACATTATGCTCTACTGAATTTAACTCTTCATGAGTCAGGTGTCCCAATGTCTAGTAAGTTAAGATTTTCCAATTATTTTTAATCATTCTTCACACAAGTGAAAACACTGTTTTCCATGATCCTCAGGATCTCCCATGTCCAGCCATTGCACAGGATACATACCAAGCTTATAAATGGAGATAAATATCAAACTTATAAATGAACTACATGCCGTGTCGTTTAGCATACCTTTTTAGAAAAGATTAACATATAGCTGGTATAGATAGCTGATTAAGATTTTATATGAAAAATTTGATAAGAAAATTACATATTCAATATTTGAAAATTTTGAGTTTATTCAGTGATTGTTCAGTAAATCAGTTTTCTCAAGAGGTAATTTTTCTAAGCTCCCGATAACTAAGAGCAATAGTAAATGCTAATTATATGTTTTCTTGTCTGTTGAGTTGGGGTGTGTGTGTGTGTGTGTGGGTAAAAATGAAGTGTTTTAATTGAGAAAGCAGACACCACTAAGATATTTATCTGGTAATCCATTAAAATATAAAGATATGAATATAATAATAAAGTTTGTAGAAATATTCTTGAAGACTGCTGAAACTCCTCCAGATCTACAGAATAAATATACCATTTGCATTAAAAACATTGGTTTAAGAGATCAACAAATGGGACTACATTAAACTAAAAAGCTTCTGCACCGCAAGAGATACAGTGACCAGAATCCAAAGACTATCCACAGAATGGGAAAGGATATTTACACAATACCCATCAGATAAGGGGTTGATATCAATGGTATATAAAGCACTGGTTGAACTCTACAAGAAGAAAACATCCAACCCCATCAAAAAATGGGGCGAAGAAATGAACAGAAACTTTACCAAGGAAGAAATACGAATGGCCAAAAGGCACATGAAAAAGTGCTCTGCATCACTAATCATCAGAGAGATGCAGATCAAAACAACTTTGAGATACCACCTCACACCACAGAGACTAGCACACATCAAAAAGAACAAAAGCAACCGCTGTTGGAGAGGATGTGGGGAGAAAGGGACCCTTCTTCACTGCTGGTGGGAATGCCGACTGGTTCAGCCCTTCTGGAAAACAATTTGGACGACTCTCAAAAAATTAGATATTGAATTCCCATTTGACCCAGCAATACCACTGCTGGGAATATATCCCAGAGAGGCAAAAAAGTATAATCGAAACAACATCTGCACATGTATGTTCATCGCAGCACTGTTTACAATAGCCAGAATCTGGAAAAAACCCGAATGCCCCAGAATGGATGACTGGTTGAGGAAACTTTGGTACATCTATACAATGGAATACTATGCAGCTGTTAGAAAAAAGGAGGTCAAGAATTTTGTAGTCAAGTGGATGGGCATGAAAAGTTTCATGCTGAGTGAAATGAGTCAGAAAGAGAGAGACAGACATAGAAAGATTGCACTCATCTATGGTATATAGAATAACAGAGTGGGAGACTAACACTCAAGAACTGTAGAAATAAGTACCAGGAGGTTGACTCCATGGCTTCGAGGCTGGCCTCACGTTCCGGGGAAAGGTCAACTCAGAGAAGCGATCACCAACTACATTGTAGTCGAAGGCCATGTGGGGGAAGGGAGTTGCAGGCTGAATGAGGGCTAGATACTGAGCACAGCGGCCACTCAACACCTTTATTGCAAACCACAACAGCTAATTAGAGAGAGAAAACAGAAGGGAATGCCTTGCCACAGTGGCAGGGTGGGGTGGGGGGGGAGATGGGATTGGGGAGGGTGGGAGGGACACTGGGTTTACGGGTGGTGGAGAATGGGCACTGGTGAAGGGATGGGTTCCAAACTTTGTATGAGGGAAGTATAAGCACAAAAGTGTATAAATCTGTAACTGTACCCTCACGGTGATTCTCTAATTAAAAATAAATAAATTAAAAAAAAAATAAAATAAAAAAAAAACATTGGTTTAAGTATAGATATGTAACTTATCAAATCATTTCACTGTAGATATATTGAAATGTCATATTCTACTGATAAGCATCAAGTAATTTGATACCCAGATGTTAATAAATTCCCTAGTAGCTCAGAAGAAATGATATTATACAAGTCAATAACAAGAATAAATGCATGTTTCTTTTAGTTTTACTTTTCAATTAAAATTATATTTTGATATACTTATATCCAAAGATATACAGAGAGTCTCTTGCCTGCATGCCTGGCTTTCTTCCCCGGTGCACCTTGGAGGGGATGGGCTCCAGCTTCCCTCCCCGCCCTGAACAGAGCTCCCGGCAGCCAAAGACCACCAGAACCTAGCTTTAGCCATGCTCAAGGCCCCTCTCCACATATTCGGACAGGCCTCACTAATGAAGGTACGGCAGAGGAACCCAAGTGTGTTAATCCCATCAATGGCCGACATCCAGAGACTTAAAAGCAAGCTCCCAGAAGCGCGAGGCCTCGAAGCTTCTTGTAGCCTACTTGATATCTTGTAGCCTACTTCTTTCTCTGGGAGAAACTGGCAAGCATCTGAGAGTTCCCTGCCCCCATGGGACAGCCTTGCAAGCTTCCCATGGTGTGTTTATATGCTAAAACCAGTAACAAGCTGGATCTCATTCTCCTGACCCTGAAAGAGCCTCCAGTGTGACATCCTTGGGAGGGCTGAGTCAAGAGAGACTTCTAAGATCTCAGTGAGAGGATAAATGGAGTGGTTACTGAGCCCGTTCGAGAAATCGATGATTAACGGGATTTTGTGATCGTGATCGTGATTTTGATATACCATGGTTATGCTGTGTACTTTTTCTGATGTAGAAAAATTAATTCTATTGTTACCTGATGTTTCATGGGTTAAATGGTAGTGTTATTAGCAGGTATGCTCTAACACTATTTGTAAACATTGCTGATACACCCAGATTATATCAATGCAATAATAGCAAACAATTATAAACAGGTCTAACATAAATTTACTATATAATACATGTAATAAATGTGGTTAAAGGCAGCCTGTATTTATATATGCATATTTGTATTTCATTTTAAGTAATAAAAATAAAATATATTATTAACCATCACATAATTGTGTCTATTACGTCTAATTTTCAGTATCATGGAATCATTCATATGACATTTACTACATTTTGCACTTTTTTGTGAAGATACTGTTTTTTCAACCCACTCAGACTATATCCTCTAATAAGATAGTTTTTATTTAAAGTTATTTAGAAAGATGTGAGGGTGAGGGAAGAGAGAAGTATGTGTTTGACAGAGAACACAGACTTCTCCCATTGGAAATAAGCAAGGAAACCTGGAGATAAACAAAAGAGACACATGTTCAAGCAGAAAAAAAGGCTTAAAGAACAAGGTTGTACAGGTTTCAATCCACCTTTAAGCTTACAAAGGTGGATTAAATGTAGGTACATCCAGCCTGTTGAGATAGTTTCCACATTGCTACAATTCTTCAGGCTTAAAGGAACATGACTATCACAAGAAATAGACACACACACACAAAAGACACACATTAGGAGCCAGAGCAATAGTACAGTGGAAAGAGCATTTGCCTTGCATGCGGCTGACCCAGGTTCAATCCCTGCATCTCAAATGGTCCCCTGAAAAGTGCTAGGAGTAATTCTTGAGTACAGAGTGAGGAGTAAGCCCTGATCATCACCAGGTATGAACCATAAAGCAAAAAAAAAATTGACATTCATACTCTCACTACACAGAAACTATGTCCTTATATTAAGAATAAGAATACCTCATCTGAAGGCAAATAAAGTATCAATAGAATAAATCTAGAGTAACATATGTCATTCATAATATATTTTGTGGAATAATTACACTGTATCAAAAACTTAAGAAGAAAATATTAAGCACAGAAGAATTTAATTCCTACTGGAGGAGAGATCTATAAGATATAATTTAAATGTTATTTTCATTAATGTTCCAAGGTCCTATCCATATTTAAGGAAAATGAGCCTAAATTTTAAAAATGTTAGCTAACTTTTTCAACTTCACACAATTCAACCAATGTACTTTTTCTAGAAAGCGAAACATTTTCCCAGTCCTAAGAAAATGAAGCACTAAGGAATCATGGGCTTCTTTTTTCCCCTCAATTTTACCACTTTGCATCCCACACCCCACCCCCGAAGGTCTGGAGTCCCCTCAATTTTTTACCTTTCATATCTTACCATGAACATACAAAAATACCCTAACAGTACATATCTAGCCACACAACAACACCAAATAAAATTTCAGCTGGAAATTCAGAATGGAAAAACAACATATAATCTCACGATGCTTAGTGAATAAAGACGGTAGTTCTGAAGACTCAGTCATAACAAGCAATATAATCTGCCTGATAAAGACTTAATAGAGGAAACATTTGGAATGTTTAAGGACTTTAAATAAATAATGAAATCGCCTGCTAATAATACACAAACGGATATGAATGCAAAATGTTAAAACTATAAACAAAAATAACAGTAATGAAAAACCTAGTAGACAAAATAAAAAACTCACTGAGGGCCTCACATGCAAAGTAATAGCTACAGAGCACAGAATCAGTGAGATCCAGGTTGCAGTGCAGAAAACATTTAGACAACAGAAAAAGATAGAACAAACATTCAAAATAAATGAATACCTGACAGGAAAACTTTGGAATGAATTCAAGAGGAACAACATAACACTCACTGGGTACCAGAGAGGCAGGGATGCAACTTTGATGAAGAAGCAAAAGTCAAAGACATCGTTGCTAAGAAGTTCCCAGAGCTGGCATGCACATGTACCAGACCCAGAGGCCTGAACAGTACCACAACAAAGAGATATAAATATAAATAAAAAAGAAACATCCTAACCAGAAGGATGAAAACCATAGTGAGAGATAGACTACTATTAGCAAGATCAAAGAGGAAATTATATACAAAAGAGTGTCCTTAAGATCTACTGAAGAATTACCAAAGGATAACTTTCAGGCTTGAAGACAATGGTGAGTATAGTAAAAAATAGACCAAAGCAAATCTCAATGAAATAAATGCCTCACCAAGAATACTTTACCCAGCCAGACTTTGATTCAGATTATAAGGAATGATGCACAACTTCATAAATAGGCAAACACTTGGTAACTTTGTAGAATCAAAACCATCTTTATAAGAACTTAAGGAGCCACTGCAAGACTACAAATCACATAAACACACTAAACTCCTGCAGAAAGATAACCTGAAACTCCATGAAAATAATAAATCCCAATGTCAATGGGCCAAATGCACCAATAAAGAGACACAGAGTGGCATGAAGAATTAGGAAATTGAACAAAACCTTCTGCTCCCTGCATTAAAGACAATTGAGTATGTGTTTCAGAGCAAACATGACTCAAAGTCAAAGGTTGGAAGACAATTATTCAAGTTAACAACTTCCTCATCAAGATTGGGATCTCCATACTGTGATGAGATGGCATGAAATTTAGGCTAAAAAAGTTATGAGACAGTGAAAAAAATTTTTTAATAATCAAGGGATAAGTACATCAAAAAATTAACACTTCTAAACATATATATACCCACTTAGGGACCAGAAAAATGCTAAAATTAACTGTTAATAGACTTGAGGAAAGATGTTGATAGCAGCACAATAATGGAGACTTCCTCAGCACTGTGTCAACTTTCCATTGATCAAGTAGAATAAAGTTCAGTAATGAAATGTTTGCTTTGTCAGAATAACTGAAAGAGAGAGATTATATTCTCAAAGAAAGACCACATTCTCATTTTATCGCCTCATTTTCTGATGGGGTTGGATGTTTTTCTACCTGTAGAGTTAAACGAGTGCCTTATATATCCTTGATATAAACCCTTATCAGATGAGTATTGTGTGAATATCCTTTCCCATTCTATAGATTGTCTTTGTAGTCTGGCCACTGTATCTTTTGGGGTGCAGAAGCTTCTTAGTTTAAGATAGTCCCATTTGTTTATCTCTGTTTCCATTTGGTTGGCCAGTGGCCTGTCAACTTTAAAGACTTTACCTTCAGTGTCATAGACGGTTTTGCCAACCTTGTCTTCAATGTACTTTATGGATTCAGGTCTGATATTGAGGTTTTTAATCCATTTTTACCTGACTTTTGTGCATGGTGATAGGTAGAAATCTGAGCCCAGTTTTTTTCATGTGTCCATCCAGTTTTGTCAGCACCATTTGTTAAAAAGGTTTTACTTGCTCCACTTCACGTTTCTTGCTCCCTTATCAAAGATTAGATGATCATATATTTGAGAATGTGTTTCATGATATTCCACCCTGTTCAATTGGTCTACTGCTCTGCCTTTGTTTCAGTACCATGCTGTTTTAATTATAACAGCTTTGTAATAGAGTTTGAAGTTGCAGAAGATGATGCCCCATCTTTTTCCCCCCAAGAATTGCTTTAGCCATTTGTGGGGTTTTGTTGTTCCAGATGAACTTCAGGAGTGCTTGATCCATTTCTTTGAAGAATATCATGGGTATCCTTATAGGAATTGCATTGAATCTGTATAATGCTTGGGGTAGTATAGCCATTTTGACAATACTAATTCTACCAACCTATGAGCAGGGTACATGTTTCCATTTCCTTGTGTCCTCTTTTGTTTCATGAAGCAGAATTTTGTAGTTTTTCTGTACAGGTCCTTTACCTCCTTAATTAAGCTGATTCTGAGGTACTTGATTTTTTGGGGTATGATTGTGAACAGATTGCTTTTGTCATGTCACTTTCCTCTGTCTCATTATTTGCATATAGGAAAGCCATGGACGTTTGGGGATTGATTTTATACCCTGTGACTTTACTACACAAGTCTATTGTCCCTAGGAGTTTCTTGGTGGAGGCTTTGGGGTTGTCTAAATATAGTATCATGTCATCTGTGAATAATGAGAGCTTGATTTTTTCCTTTCCTATTTGGATACCGTTAATATATTTTTCTTGTCTAACCGCTATTGCAAGTACTTCCAGTACTATGTTGAACAGAAGTGGTAAGAGTGTGCATCCTTGTCTTGTCCCTGATCTTAGAGGGAAGGCTTTTAGTTTTTTCCCATTGAGGATTATACTAGCCATAGGTTTGTGGTAGATGGCTTTGACTATATTGAGGAAATTTCCTTTAAAACCCATTTTGGTGAGAGTTTTTATCATAAATGGGTGTTGGATCTTGTCAAATGCTTTCTCTGCATCTATTGATATGATCATACGGTTTTTATGCTTTCTTCTGTTGATATGATGGATTATGTTGATTGATTTCTGAATGTCATACCATCCTTGCATCCCCAGGATGAATCCCACTTGGTCGTGGTATATGACCTTTTTGATGAGCTGTTGGATCCTATTTGCTAATATTTTGTTGAGGATCTTCATGTCCATGTTCATCAGTGGTATAGGCCTGTAGTTTTCTTTTTCAGTGGTGTCTTTGTTTGCTTTTGGTATTAGGGAGATATATGCCTCATAGAAACTGTTCTTCAATTTACTGGACAGAAACTTTCTCAAAGAAGAAATACAAATGGGCAAAAGAAACATGAAAAAAGACATGAAAACTTGTAACTATATATCTTGGGGAATCAATAAAATTTAAAAAGGAAAAGCTCTTCATAAGGGAGATGCAGATCAAAACAACAATGAGATACAACCTCACACCACAGAGACTGGCCCACATCCAAAAGAACAAAAGCAACCTATGTTGGCACGGATGTGGGGATAAAGGGACTCTCCTTCACTACTTGTGGGAATGCTAACTGGTTTAGTCCTTTTGGAAAACAGTGTGGACACTTCTCAGAAAATTAGAAATTGAGCTCCCATTTGACCTAGCAATACCACTCCTGGGAATATATCTCAGGGAGAAAAAAGTATAGTCAAAATGATATCTTCACTTGTATGTTCATTGCAGCACTATTTACAATAGCCAGAATCTGGAAAAAACCCGAGTGCCTGAAACCAGATGACTAGTTAAAGAAACTGGTACACCTAGACAATGGAATACTATGCAGCTGTTAGAAAAGATGAAGTCATGAAATTTGCATGTAAGTGGATCAACATGGAAAGTATCATGGTAAGTGAAATGAGTCAGAAAGAGGGACAGACAGAAAGATTGCACTCATTTGTGGAATATAAAGTAGCAGAAAGAGAGACTAATACCCAAGAATAGTAGAGATAAGCACCAGGAAAATTGCTCCACGACTTGGAAGCTGGCCTCACATGCTGGGGGAAAAGGCAGTTCAGATAGCAGGGGACCTCCTAGTAAAGGGTGCTTGGAGGGCCCACTCGGGATGGGAGATACTTTCTGAAAATAGGCTATAGACCCAACATGATGGCCACACAAGACCTACATTGCAAACCACAACACCCAAAATGAGAGAGAGATCAAAAGAGCATGCCCTGCAACAGAAGGGGTATGGGACGTGGGAGATGAGGTGGGGTTCAGGGGAGGCACATTGGCATCATTAGTGGTGGAGAATGGGCACTGGTGGAGAGATGCGTACTCAACATTGTTGACTGAAATGCAAGCAAAAACGTTTGTAAGTCTGTAACTGTACTTCATGGTAATTCACTAATACATCTTTTTTTTTAAAAAAAAGAAGCTTTGGTACATCTACAAAATTGGAATACTGTGCAGCTATTAGGAGAGATGAAGTAATGAAAATTGCTTGTAAATGGATGGACATGGAGAGTATCATGCTAAGTGAAATGAGTTACAAAGAGAGGGACAGACACAGAAGTACTGCACTCATTTGTGGAATATAAAATAATATAATATGAGATGAACTCCCAAGAAGGTCTAAACGGGCTTCTGTAAGACAAGGAGGACCCCGTAAGAACAACAAATTCCACAGAAAGATGACACAAAACCCTATCACAATAATCTCTCTCAATGTCAATGGCCTGAATGCACCCATCAAGAGACACAGAGTGGCATAATTTTAAAAATTTTTAAAAAAGAAAAGAAAGATCACATGTATGGGCACAAAACATACCTCTACACACTAAACAGAATAGAAATAGTATAAACTGTCTTTTCAGACAAATATGCACCGAAAATAAAAATTAGTTACAAATAAAAAATGAGAACCAACTTAAACAACTTGGAGGTAAATACTGATTCTGGACTACCAGTGGGTACAAGAGGAAATCAAGGAAAAAACAATTAGATTTCTGGAAACAATCATAAATAAGGACACAGTCTACCTGAACTTGTGGAAGCATATAAAAGTTTATAGTTATGAAATAATCATCAGAAAGAAAAAGACTTTCCTAAAAAACTTGACCACACAGCTTAATAAACTGGAAAATGACCAACAAAAGGAACGCAAAACAGGCAGGGGGAAGGAAATAAGAAAACTTAGAACAGAAATTTATGAACTGGAAATACTAAAAACAATTCAAAAGATCAATAAAACTGAGGGTGTCCTTTCCAGCAACAAACAAGATCAATAAATCACTAGCAAGATACACAAAGAGAGAATACTATTAAACCAATCAGAAATGAAAGGAGGATATCACAAAAGACAACCCCATAAACTCAAAGAATAACCAGAGAATATTTTGACATTTATACCACAAAGCAAAAGTACCTGATAGGAATAGATAAATTCATGGATTCCTATAACCTCCCATGGCTGAAGAAAGATGATTTGGAATAGTGAACAGACCTAACCCTATTGAGGAAATTGAAGAGGTAAAGAAAAGATTCCCCCCAAAACAAATGTTCAGGTCAAGATGGGTTAATTACTGATTTCTTTCAAACTATTAGAGAGTACCTACTGCCAATGTTTTAAAGGCTCTTTCAAAATAAAAAACAAAAGCACTCCCAAATAATATTTATGAAGCAAACATCACCCTACTAGCAAAAGCAATGACACTGACAAAAGATAAAAAAATAAAATAAAATTATAGCCAATATCCCTGATGATCACAGAGGAAAAGAGCATCAACAAACTACAAGCAAATATAATTCAACAACTCATCAAAAAGATCATATACCATGACCTAGTAAGAGTCATCATGGGCATACAAGGGTGGTTTAACATACACAAATCAATGTAATGCACCATATCCATAAGTGAAAAAATAAAAATCATATCATCATATCATTAGATGCAGAGAAAGCATTTGATAACATACAGTATCCATTCATAACAAAAAAGCTCTCAAGAAAATGAGAATTGTATTCTATTTTCTCAATTTGGTCAAAGCCATTTACAAAAAGCCCACAGCAAACATTATACTCAAACGAAAATAACTAAAAGTCTTTCCTCTAAGACCAGGCACAAGACAAGTTTGCCCACTCTTGCCACTTCTAATTAATATAGGTCTGGAGGAACTTGCCATATCAATTTGGCAGGAAAAATAAATCAAGGTAACCCATAAAGGATCCGAAGAAGTCTAGCTCTCATTATTTGAGGACGACATAATACTATATTTAGAATATCCTAAAAACACTAAAAAAAATCCTAGAAGCAATAGATATCCATAGTAAAGTGGTAGGCTATAAAATAAAACTCAAAATTCCATGGCTTCCTAATATGTAAACAATAAAATAGAGGAGAGAGTAATAAAAAAAGATTCTATTCACAATTGTGCCTCAAAAAATCAAGTGCCTCAGAATCAGTTTAACTAGAGGTGAAAGGCCTGTAAAACAAAACTACAAAACATTACTTCAAGCAATAATAGAGAACTCTAGAATGTAAAAAACATTCCCAAGGAAGGATTGGGAGAATTAATGTCATCTAATTTGCAATACTCCACCAAATCATTGTACATACTTAATGCAGTCCTTAGAAGAATATCCATGATATTTTTCAAATAAGCAGATCAAACTTTCTTGAAATTAATATGGACAAATACCTGTACACCCATGAATAGCTAACGCAATTCTCCGAAAAAAATTAATGGGAGTCATCATTTTCCCCAACTTCAAATTGTACTACATACCAGTAGTACTGGAATAAAAAATAAGATCCGGGACACTCTGCACCTAAAGACTTTGATTCCAGAGACCTTCTAACACATTTTGGCATCCAGCGCAGCTTCTTACAGCAATGCACTGGGACTGTGAGCTGGGCTACAACTCCGCGCTGCCCGGGGATGGATCTTTCCTCTCCACCCTGATTTTTTCGCACGGAAAATGGCAGCGGCAGCAATATCCACGTGGTGAGAGCCACCTTCTAATACTCCTAACCCAGAGGTATACGGTTTTTACACTTTGGGGCTCCTAGGTAATCATGGGAAGTGGGTGTTACCAGCACACCCTTGGCCCAGATAAATCTGGAGCTGCTGAGAGCGAAACGGACCCTCTGCGCCTAAAGACTTTGATTCCAGAGACCTTCTAACACATTTTGGCGTCCAGTGCAGCTTCTTACAGCAATGCACTGGGACTGTGAGATGGGCTATGCAATTTCTGGCAGAATTTTCCCTGGACTTTATACAGAAATCCAAAATCTGTATTTTGGGGTAGGAGGGATACTGGGTTCATTGGTAGCGGAGAATGAACACTGGTGGAGGAATGGGCTCTTAAACATTGCATGAGGGAAAAACAAGAACAAAAATATGTGAATCTGTAACTGTACCCTCACTGTGACTCACTAATTTAAAAATAAATTAAAAAAATATCCTAAGATCAACAATATGATTGAATATCCTAAGACAAAACTTCAGATATATGATCAGTTTATCTTTCCTAAAGGAACAAAAAACTATAGAGTAAGGAAAGCCTCTTCAAAAGTAAGGGTACTATCATGAAAAAAGAATAAAGAGGAGTGGGGGGCTGGGGAAGTGGGGGGAAGGGAGGAGGTATACTGTGATTCTTGGTGGTGGAATATGTGCATTGGTGAAGGGATGGGTGTTCGAGCATTGTATAACTGAGACTTAAAACTGAAAGCTTTGTAACTTTTCACATGGTGATTCAATAAGAAGAATTAATTAATAAAAAAAAATAAAGAACTCAGACATCTTTCCAATTCCATACACAATTTAAAAAAATGATTCAAGATATATAAATCTCTTGTACAAATTCACAAGAAAAAATTACAACCTCATCAAAAAATAAGGAGAAGAACTGAACATAAACTTCCTCAAAGAAGAAATACACATGGCCAAATGACACATGAAAAACGTACATCACTAATCATCAGGAAGTTGCAAATAAAAACAACAATGACATATTATCTCACACCGTAGAGACTTGCAGACATCAAAAAGAACAAGAAAAACTAGTGCTGGTGTGGATGTGGGGAGAAAGGGATTCTTGTTTGCTGCTGGTAGGAATGTACACTGGTTCAGACTTTCTGGAAAACAATATGTATATTCCTAAATAAATCTTGGAATTTAACTTCCATTTGATCCATCAGTTGTACTTTTTGTAATGTACCCTAAGGGCCCAAAAATAAAACTGAGGAAAGATATTTCAATCCCTTTGTCCACTATTCACATTAGTCAAAATCTTAAAAAAACTCATGTCCATGAATAGATGACTGGATAAAAAAAAAAAAAAGCTATGGTACAAATATAACAGAACATAACTCAGCAAGAAGAAAAGATAAAGTCATGAAATTTGCTGCTCTATGAAGGAACTTGAAGAGAGTCATGGTAACTGAAGTTATCCAGAGAGAGACTATATAGAATCTGCTCTCTTATATATAGGGTGTCACAGCAGAGCCTGGCAAGGTACCCGTGACATACTTAATATGCCAAAAACAGTAACAACGACGGTCCTCATTCCCCTGTTCCTGAAAGAGCCCCCAATACGCCATTGGTCTACACTAGCATGCATGTGACAGGGACTAATGAAGATGTTACTGGTGCCTGCTCAAGCAAATCGATAAACAATGGGATGGCAGTGATACAGTGATACAGTGATATGTAAGATGTGAGAAACAATGGTGGAATAATGAATACAATGAAAAGACAATGAAAACAAAGAACATGAGAACTGCTATTCAGTAAGAAACATGCCAGGTGAGAGATTTGGAGGAAGGAAGCGGGAGGGGATAATATCAGTGATGGAGTGGCATTCACCTGGGAGGAGAATGCTGAAAGGTGTATAGATGGTGAAAAATATGCATGAAATAGAAGAAAGAGTAATGGAGTCCTTTGAGAACAATAATGTAAACCACAGTGCAAAAACATATATGCTTGTTAAAAAACACCTCGTGTAGAAGCACACGGATAGGTGGGTAATATACGGGGTTACGCGGCATTGATGGGGTAAGTGATCTGATGGAAGATTTGGTGTATACCTAAAGCCTAATTATAAATAACGTTGTAATTTTACAGTGACTAAATAAAAGAAGTAAATAGCCAAAAAATAAAAATGAAACAAAGCATCTAAGACTTCAGGTTACCAACCAACCATCTTGATTAATTGACAAGAGAAAACATAGAAGGAACAAAGAGAAAAAAAACACACATTTAGATGTTGAATATTCAACTGGCAGATTTTTGTAATTAGGTGATCAAAAGTTTTTTACAATGAATTTCTTACAAAATTCTTACAAAATTTCTTACAAAAATTACCTGGATTTAATAAAAGGTGAAAAAGTTCCACCAAGTTGTAGCAACAGATGCAATGTGAAATATTGCATTAAGACAACATGTAATCTTAACTACAACAAACGAAAAACTTAATGTAATTAAAAATTCAAAAACAGAAAGATAAAATACATATTTGAAATGATAAATAAAAAATATTTGCTGATGACACAAGTTTCTATGTAAAAATACAAAAAGGTAGATAAAAATTCACAAAACTAATTAGTAATTATTGCAAAGGTAGAGTTTACAAGAAGTCAATTACTTTCATAAATGCCCTCAATTAAAAAGTAGAAATTGAAATTGATTAATAGAAATTGATAAATACAATACTATTTAACACCAACAAAATCAAATATGAATTAAAATTTCATATAAAAATTTTAAATATGCATGATATTTATTAAGTAAATTACAAAATTATGATAATGCAATAAAATAATATTGGGGACCTATTTTATTTATCAAATCTATTGAATAATAATGGTATCACTGTATCATTGTCATCCAGTTGATCACAGATTTGCTCGAATGGGTGCCAGTAACGTCTCCATTCATCCTAGCCCTGAGAATTTAGCAGCCTTTCTTTACTCGTTCTTCCCAGAGGTACCACATTGGAGACTCTTTCAGGGTAAGAGAAATGAGACCCACCATTGTTACTATATTTGGCATATCGAATATACCACAGAGAGCTTGCCAGGCTCTGCCTTGTGGGCAGAATGTTCTCGGCACCTTGCCAGGTTCTCTTAGAGGGAGAACTAGGCTACAAGAGGTCAGGAGCTTTGTTTTATAGTCTCTGGATCTTGCCTTTTCATGGGATAACATGGTGTAGGGGCAGTTTGTGGGTGTGGTTGCCAAGCTACTGGAAAATGGGGGATCTGGGAGGAGGAGACCCAGTTCTGACCTGAGGAGGCTTGGAGAGCTCAGCCCCCGGTCCCTCACACCTGGGTTCCTCTACCAGTTCCTTCGTGCGTGAGGCTTGTCCAAATGTGTGGAGAGTGTCCTTGAGCATGGCTATGGCTGGGTTCTGGAGGTCTTCGGCTGCTGGGGCTCTGCTCAGGGCAGGGAGGAAAACTCAACCTGCCCCCTCTAAGGGGCCCCAGTGAAGATAGCCAGACACAGGGGCAAGAGATTCTGAATAATAAGATTTAATATTTTCAAGATATCAGTTCTTATTGACTAATCTATCTATGTATATTCAATATAATTCAAGTATCTATTACATGTTATTTTTTGTATATTGGCAAAATGATTCTAAACCTACAAGGGAATGAAAAAATCCCAATTGAAAAAAGTCAGTACTGAAAAACATAGTTGGAGAAGTGGTATAGTGTTTTGTTAATATTTAGTAGTAAGTAAGCTATATAAGATGGTATAATATTGACAAAACAATAAAGAAATATTATATTGGAGCAAAATAGACTAGATGTAGAAATAAAATTCAGAAATCACACTCCTTATTATTTACAAAAGGAATAGAATATATATGTCTACACAAAAATACACATGTAGATATGTATATATATATGTATATATACATGGCAACTTTATTCAGAATTAACAAAAATTGGAAGCAAGTGTTATTCTCTTCATAAGTTAATTTAATAAATTATGGAATTTCAGATCATCAAACATTACTGAATGCTAAAATTAAATAAGCTGCAATGTTTTAAAAAGTGAGTAATTTTAAATATATATCAGTAAGTGTAAGGAGCCAATCAAAATTCTGACATAATGTACAAATCTAACTACATGACTTTCTAAAAAAGCTAAACTATGCTAAGAATGAAGTGATCAGTGACTGCCTTCCGTTCAGCTGGGGTAATAGGAATGTTCTAGGGGAAGAAAACAAATTTTGAGAACCAGGAAAAGGAACCAATATATTATCATGATGAACATATATATATACACATATATATATATACATGGCATGTTCAATTATTATTTTCTCATACTATAAATTGCAAAACTCTGAGTGAACCATAATGTATACCTTGGAAATTATATTATATTAATACAGGATTACAAATTGTTACAAATTCACCATTTTGGCAGGACCGCCTTTATAGGTTAAATATATGAGGGCAGGCTATATACAGGAAATCTCTATTTCTATGCTTCAACTCTCTAGTGAATTTAAAAATGTCCTAAGCAAAGAGTCTTTAAGGAAGGAATGGAATCGATACTTTCCATATCTTAGTGTAAAATTTATCAATTACTTTTCATTATGAGTCAGGTTTTTTTAAACTCTTATTGATAACTTAGTTATTCTAAGTATTATTTCAGGGAATCAGAGTGTTATCACCATATTTATGTATCTTTATACCATACCTGGTATTCACTAAAACTGAATTCCTATTTTCTTTTGGAGTTCAGTCTGATAAATTTGCTAAATAAAATATATTCTGAACAATTCATTTCATTCACGATTGCTTTTTGGTAACATTAAAGAGAAAAGAAAACAGACTAAGGGAAAGTAGTGATACTATTTGAAAAATGCTCATTGAGGGCTGGAGAGAGAGTGAGAAGGTCAGGTGTCTGTCTTCGTGCAGCTAATCTAGATACAGGATCCCCTAAAAGGCTCAGGAGCAGCTACCTAACCACAGAGCCCCTAGCACAGCCAGATGTGGCATTAAATGCAAAAACCAAAACCCAAGCCAAATTCAAAGCAAAACAAAAGACCCTTTTAATACATTGATTCCCTTGGTGTGATAAATCAAAAACAACCCCAAAAACGAGAATGTTGCACGTATTAATTTTCTTCGTCAAACCAACAGCAATAAATAGAGCTCACCATATTTGCCTATATTGTCCTCAACCTTCGTCTCACCACTGCTATCCTCTCTCACTCCTTTACTTAACTTGAATCTTGTAGTTAAGTTCTAGTGGTTTGCTTTTATTTTTACCTCCATGATTTTTTTTTCTTGCACACATGATTTAAACCATATTCACCTTTTACCCTATGGTTACCCTATGATACCCTATAGCGGGTAGGGCATTTGCCTTGCACTCGGCTGACCTGCGTTGGATTCCTCCACCGCTCTCAGAAGGCCTGGCAAGCTAACTAGAGTAACTTGCGTGACAGAGCCTGGCAAACTACCCATGGCGTATTTGATTTGCCAAAAACGGTAACAACAAGTGTCACAATGAAGACATTACTGGTGCCCCCACGAGCAAATCGATGAACAACAGGACGACAGTGTTTCAGTTCTACCCTATGATTTATAATATATTTAAGTAATGTAAATTTTGCTGCAAACTTTACAAATTTATTTTTATTTATAGTTGAGTTATATCTCAGTTTTTACATATAACCATGTTTTTTACATCCAATGATTTCCCAAGTGTCACTGGGGTAATTTACTTTATTGTGTATGTGTGTGTCTAAAGGTTCAAACACAAGTGCAATAAAAAAAGAGGATATAATACAAGTATTATATATGTGTGTATATATATATATATATATGTCCTAATACAAGTACTATAATCTGCACTCATTAAATTAATTTTAAAGTATAGACTCCGGACCCGAATTGGGGCCAGCAACACCGGGGAGCCGGACAGAGGAGGTGCAGCCAGCACACCTTCTCCAGATGGAGCCCTGGCGACACTGAGCATCAACTAACACAGATCCGGGATTCGGGACTCGGAAACATCCGAGCCATGTGGCCGCTAATGCGGCCGCATGACCTTTCCTAAAACCTGAAAACATACAATCTTTTAATGGAAAACTAATTATCAAACGCTTCCTTAGTAGGGCTATCTTGTTTGGGGGTATAACTCCCACAACAATAGTGAGTTTTGTGTTGAAATATGGAACGTAATCAAGGTAAAGAGAAAATGAAGTGAAATTCATCAGTTATACAGTTGGGGTGGGGGGCGGGGGCTATACTGGGGATTTTGGTGGTGGAATATGCGCACTGGTGAAGGGATGGTGTTGGAATACGGTATAACTGAGGCATAAACCTGAGAACTTTGTAACTTTCCACATGGTGATAAAATAAAAAAAAATAATTTTAAAGTATAATTTAAAAAATGCAGATTTTTTTTGTTTACTATGCTAAAGACAGGAATTCCAGGCTGAAGATGAAATCAGAAGATTGTCCACCTAAATTCTTTTTCTATGCTTGCAAGTGACTGACATCTTGCTGTGTAGTTAAATAGTAAAAGAGAAAAGCTGTGATAACTCTTCACAATTTTCACGTTTTTGGTCACTGTTTACATCTGAAGAAGGCTTCTCTTATGATCTTAATTACTGTCCAAAATACATTTTCAATGGTTTCAATGAGGCTTCAATATCATCTTAAGGGGAGTATCCAATTTAGTCAAAATAAGCAATAAAAGAATAAACACTCCAAATTTTATATCCAAGTTCGAAGGGATATGAAAAAACCTCTAGCTTAGCAGTTTCAAAACAGCACAAATTAAGATGGGGGACATTGGAATCATAGTTTTCATCATTAAAACATTTAGGGTTTCAAACACTGCAATACCAAAATTAAAAAGGAGCAGATTTTAATTGTTTTTCAAAAGTATTGTTAAAAATAATTCAATCAGGCCCAGATTTATAACAGTTGTATGGTACTTGCCTTGCAGGGGGACAACCTGGGTTCATGATGTCTGGTAGCTAATATGCTTCCAGGAGCATTTCCAGGGGTCATCCCTGAGTGCAGTTATTAATCAATGACCTTTTTGTGGGCATTGCCTGTGTGGTCGTGTGGTCATAAGCAAAAAAAAAAAAAAAAAAGAAAGAAAGAAAAGAAAAAGAAAACCCAATCCCCTCCCCCCGAAAGGCTTAAATCTCTACCTTCTTTTGATAATTATTCTCTCTTCTCAAATGTGAAATTGTCTTCTGAAGAATATACAAATGAAAATACAAGATAACTCTATGCCGGAAACACTAGGCATAAAGGAGACTCAAGGTGCCATGCATAAATTCAAGAATTAAGTTAAGTTATGCTAAGTGATGCACTATCAGAATTTTTCTAGACAACAAAAATGTTAAACTTGCAATTTACATATAGGTAATGAAATAATCATGCCTAGAGAACTCATTCTACCAGATAATATTATAGGTTTCTGGAAATAGCAGTCAAGCATTTGATAAACCATTGCTTGGAGACATAAATATTCTTTCCTTGAATGTTCAGAGCCAGACCCTAGTGTCAATTTTTTATTTGCTCATTCTAAAGAGAAGACAATGCTTTAGCCAGATAGAATAGTTTATACTAGTTCTTGAAATAGAAACATTAAAAGGAAAAAAAGCCATAAAAATATAAACAAAAAATCTGTAGTTGAACATTTCTTCTTTGAGAACAAAAAAAACTTTAAAATTAAATATATATATGGGTGTATGTGTGTGAAAATAAAATAAAATCTGAATGTCAGATGATATGCAGCAAACCTCAGTAGGAATCCCAGGACCATATATGGTCCCAAGCATAGCCAGGTCAGGCTGCAAAATCAACACCCAAAAGTCCATGACTTTATTATATACAAATAATGAAAGAGAATACAGAGACATTTAAAAAAATCCCATTCACAATAGTAGCTCAAAAAATCAAGTACCTTGGAATCAACTTGACCAAAGAGGTGAAGGACATATACAAGGAAAATTACAAAATATTACTTCAGGAAATAAAGGAGGACACTAGGAAATGGAGATACATCCCCTGTTCATGGATTGGGAGAATTAATATTATCAAGACGACAATACTTCCCAGAGCATTATAGAAATTTAATGCAGTCCTTATCAGGATATTCATGATATTTTTCAAAGAAATAGACAAAACACTCCTGAAATTTATATGGAACAATAAACTCTCATGAATAGCTAAAGCAATCCTTGGGCAAAAGAAGATGGGTGGAGTCAACTTCCCCAACTTTAAACTCTACTACAAATCAGTAGTTATTAAAACCTGCAGACCAATGGAACAGAGTTGAATATCCTGTCACAGACTCCCAAATATATGGCCACTTAATCTTTGACAAAGGAGCAAGAAATGCGAAGTGAACAAGGAAAGCCTCTTCAACAAGTGGTGCTGGGAAAACTGGATAGCTACCTGCAAATAAATGAACTCTGACCTCTGCCTAATGCCAGGCACAAAAGTCAGATCAAAGTGGATCAAAGACATCAATATCAGACATTAATCCATAAGGTTCATAGAAGAAAATGTAGGCAGAACTCTCCATGACATTGAAGCTAAAAGCATCTTTAAGGACGAAACAGCACTGACCATGCAAGTGGAAGCAAACATAAACAAATGGGACTACATCAAACTAAGAAGCTACTGCATTTCCAAAGAAACAGTGAACAAAATACAGAAAGACCCCACAGAATGGGAAAGAATATTTACCCAATGCCCATCTGATAAGGGATTAATATCAAGGATATAGAAGATACTAGTAGAATTGTATAAGAAAAAACCTCCAACCCCATCAAAAAATGGGGAGAAGAAATGAACAGAAGTTTCCTCAAAGAAGAAATACAAATGACCAAAAGGCACATGAAAAGTTGCTCCACATCGCTAGTCATCAGGGAGATGCAAATCAAAACAACAATGAGATATCATCTCACACCACAGAGACTGGCACACATTCAAAGAACAAAAGCAACCAGTGCTGGTGTGAATATGAGGAAAATGGGACGCTCCTTCACTGTTGGTGGGAATACTGCCTGGTCCAGCCTTTCTGGAAAACGATATGGACAGTCCTTCAAAAACTAAAAATTGAGCTTCCATATGACCCTGCAGTACCTCTTCTTGGAATATATCCCGAGGATGCAAAAAAGCACAGTAGAAATGACATCTGTACCTATATATTTATTGCAGCACTTTCACAATAGCCAAAATATGGAAACAACCCGAACGTCCTAAAACAGATGACTGGTTACAGAAACTTTGGTACATCTACTCAATGGAATACTATGCAGCTGTTAGGAGAGATGAAGTCATGAAATTTGCTTATAAGTGGATAAACATGGAGAGTATTATGCTAAGTAAAATGAGTCAGAAAGAGATGGACAGACCTAGAGGAACTGCACTCATTTGTGGAGTGTGGGGTAGCATCACATGAGGCTGACATACAAGGATGGTAGATACAATGGCCAGGGGGATTGCCCCATAGCTGGAAGATTGCTTCATGAGCAGAGGGGAGAAGGCAGATGGAATAGAGAAGGGATCACTAAGAAAATGATGGCTGGAAAGAACCAGTTGGGATAGGAGATGCATACCGAAAGTAGATAATGGACCAAACATGATGACTTCTCAGTGTCTGTGTTGCAAGCTATAATGACCAAAAGTAGAGAGTATGGAGAATATTGTCTGCCATAGAGGCAGGCGGAGGGTGGGAAAGGGGGGCTATACCCGGGATATTGGTGATGGGGAATGTGCACTGGTGGAGGGATGGGTGTTTGATCATTGTGAGATTGTAAACCCAAACATGAAAGCTTGTAACTATCTCACAGTGATTCAATAAAATTTTTTAAAAAAAGGAAAAAAAAAGAGGGACACAGAGAGAGACAAAGACAGTGAGAAAGAAAGAGAGGGACAGACAGAGAGAAGAGAGTGGTATTCTTTTTTTTAAAAAAAAAGTACTTTAATTCTCTACATGTGTATTATGAGTTTTTTCTTCTATTTTTGTTTGGGGGCCATAACTGGTGATTCTCAGGGATGACTCCTGGCTCTGCTTGGATGACTCCTGGTGGGGGTCAGGGTACTGTGTGGGGTGCCAGGATTTAAATTTAGGTTGATTGAGAACAAGACAAGTACCCTACCCACTGTACTATCACCTTGGCCCCTCTTTGATTCTTGACCAAGGGTTATTCTTTTTTTTTTTATAATTTATTTATTTTTAATTAGAGAATCACCGTGAGGGTACAGTTACAGATTTATACACTTTTGTGCTTATACTTCCCTCATACAAAGTTCGGGAACCCATCCCTTCACCAGTGCCCATTCTCCACCACCCGTAAACCCGGCGTCCCTCCCACCCTCCCCACTCCCATCTCCCCCCCACCCCACCCTGCCACTGTGGCAGGGCATTCCCTTCTGTTCTCTCTCTCTAATTAGCTGTTATGGTTTGCAATAAAGGTGTTGAGTGGCCGCTGTGTTCAGTCTCTAGCCCTCATTCAGCCTGCAACTCCTTTCCCCCACATGGCCTTCAACTACAATGTAGTTGGTGATCGCTTCTCTGAGTTGCCCTTTCCCCGGAACGTGAGGCCAGCCTCGAAGCCATGGGGTCAACCTCCTGGTACTTATTTCTATGGTTCTTGGGTATTAGTCTCCCACTCTGATATTCTATATACCATAGATGAGTGCAGTCTTTCTATGTCTGTCTCTCTCTTTCTGACTCATTTCACTCAGCATGAAACTTTTCATGCCCATCCACTCCACAAGAACAAAACTCAACAAGGAAACACTGACTCTGAAAGAAGAAATAGAAGAGAGAGGCCTAATAGACCTATACAGGGCCTTACACCCCAAAAAGAAAGAATACACATTCTTTTCCAGTGCACACGGAACATTTTCTAAAATAGACCATGTACTGGGCCCCAGAACATACCTCAATAGAATCGGAAAAATAGAAATTGTATCAACCATTTTTTCAGACCACGATGCGCTGAAGATAGAAGCTAACCACTCACAAACACGGAAAATCAAATCAAACACCTGGAAACTAAACAATTCAATGTTGGCCAATGAGTGGGTCAGGAAGGAAATCAAGGAAGAAATCAAAAGATACTTAGAAACTAATGAGAATGAAGACACGAGCTACCAAAACCTATGGGAAGCAGCTAAAGCCGTGTTAAGGGGAAAATTTATAGCTCTCCAAGCATTCCTCAGGAAGGAAGAAAGGACCCACATAGATAGCTTGACTTCACGACTCAAGACCTTAGAAAAGGACCAGAAAAAGGACTCCAAACCAGACCGAAGGAAAGAAATAATAAAAATTAGAGCAGAAATTAATGACATCGAAACCAAAAAAAACAATCCGAAAGATCAATGAAACAAAGAGTTGGTTCTTTGAGAAAATAAATAAGATTGATAAACCGCTAGCAAGACTCACAAAGAAAGAAAGAGAGAAAACTCTAATAAATCGAATCAGAAATGAAAAGGGGGACATCATAACAGAAACCAGTGAGATTCAAAAGATCATTAGAGACTACTTTGAAGGTCTTTATGCCATAAAAAAGGAGAACCTAAAAGAAATGGATGGATTCCTTGATTCCTACAATCTCCCAACACTGAAGAAAGAAGACCTGGAATACCTGAATCGACCCATCAATGTTAAGGAAATTGAAACGGTAATCAAAAACCTCCCCAAAAACAAAAGCCCAGGCCCAGATGGTTTCACTGGCGAATTCTTCCAAACATTTAAAGAAGACCTATTGACTGTTTTCCTCAAACTTTTCCAGGAAATTGAAAAAACAGGAACTCTCCCAAACAGTTTCTATGAAGCACATATCTCCCTAATACCAAAAGCAAACAAAGACACCACTAAGAAAGAAAATTACAGACCAATTTCCCTGATGAACACCGATGCGAAGATCCTCAACAAAATACTAGCAAATAGGATCCAACAACTCATCAAAAAGATCATACATCACGACCAAGTGGGATTCATCCCGGGGATGCAAGGATGGTTTAACATTCGGAAATCAATCAACATAATACAACATATCAACAAAAGTAAAGACAAAAACCATATGATCATATCAATAGATGCAGAGAAAGCATTTGACAAGATCCAACATCCTTTCATGATGAAAACCCTCGCCAAAATGGGGTTTGGAGGAACTTTCCTCAAGATAGTCGAAGCCATCTATCACAAGCCTACGGCAAGCATAATCCTCAACGGGGAAAAACTAAGGGCCTTTCCTCTGAGATCGGGCACAAGACAAGGATGCCCACTCTCACCACTCCTCTTCAATATAGTACAAGGGTTATTCTATGTTTGTGGAGACTCTGAGGCTTTCCCTGAGAGGTACACCAATATAGTTCATAATAGGTAATTCCTAACATGACTCTGGAAACAACTGTATAGTCAAAAGAGAATAATATTAAAATCAAGCAAAACTATGATATCAAGAAAATGTTCATATGTCTGAGAATTAGATAAAAATATTTCTACAATAGACTACAGAAGAATTTGTAACATATATTAAAATGTAATTTGTGGTGTATATGCTGCCCAAACCCACGTGCTGTTTGTGACCACATGGCCAAAGCACACATGTTGCCCACATCTCCCCTCTTGAGATGTGTACTTTCATATGTAATCCTGGGATGTGTGTAGGGACCCTTGGAAAAGCCTGTGTTCTCTATTTAGTGTGTTACTCTCCACTCTCCCACTTTTCTCTCCCTCCTTCCCTTCAAAACTTTCAAATAAAATCTGTTTTACTTAAAAAAAAAAAAACCGCATAGCCAGGTGAAATAATACCTGAGCACAGAGTAAGCCCAGCACAGCCAGTGGGGGTGACCAACCCTTCAAAAACGTAAATAAAATAAAAGATGATTTGGAAGAGAGACATAATATGCTGGAATTTTTTTTAATCTGAAAAAATTAGATTTTAAATGAGGTGGAAAAACAGCTTTGCATGGCTAAAATTTTTACTTTTATACCATAGTCCATTCCCTATTTTTCTTTATTGTGTCACATATGACATAAATGACCATTTAACCATATTATCAGGCTTGCTTCACTTACTATAACATTCAAGTTTAGCAGAATTTATAGTGAAATGAAATGCAAGATTTTATGATATCTTGTGCATGAATAGTAATTCATTGTGTAGATATGCCACAATTATGTTTTAGCTTAT
Organism: Sorex araneus; assembly: GCF_027595985.1. Lineage (NCBI taxonomy): Eukaryota > Metazoa > Chordata > Mammalia > Eulipotyphla > Soricidae > Sorex > Sorex araneus. Next base: position 319,865,737 of record NC_073303.1, on the reverse strand, counting down.
TTGTTATCAGAAAGTTTCCATTTTTTAAGGCTATAAAAAATAGTGCCACAAACAACACTATTGTATATGCATTTTCTATTAGAATTTATTTCTTTATATTGTTTTGATAGATTTCAGAGTGGAGATGGTGTGATACATGAAAATTATATTTTATGTATTATATTTTTGACAAGTTTCCATAGTATTTTTAATTAGAAGAGCTTCTAGTTTTTATTTTTCATTAAAGAAATGTGATTTACAAAGTTAATGACAGTTGGGTTTTAGACATATAATATTTCAATACCAATCCAACCACCAGTGTCAACTTAACTTCCAACAGTTTTTCAGATTCCATCCCCACTCCAACTCTCACCCAGTCTCCACTGTTAACTTGACAGACACATTACAAAGTTTAAGTGGCTGCAGCTTAAATCTCATATTTTCAGTTCTTTTGAGACTGTTTTGGATATATGGCTGTGCCACTAGCTTATATCACCAATGTAACTGATGCCCTGATGCCTGTGAACTCATTACAGAAGACCTTTTTAATTAAGCCACTTCTGTTGAGAGTATTGTCATTGTTATTTTCTTCTTTTATCTATTTATTATCTAAAGTTGAAATAACATAAGAATCCAAGAGTTTGTCACTCTATTATATAATAAGATAGCTTAGGGATGGAAGTTTTTTATTTATTTATTTGCTTTTAGTATGATGAAAAACAAAGAACAAAATGTTCGGCCTAATGATGACATCTGAAATTGCCATCCATATTTTGCCATCTGTATAAAAAACTTAATTTGTTTAAGCACTGGTTTATTTTCCATGTTGTTTTTCATGGAGACTGAACCAAGATATAGACCAAGGGTGAATGAGGGTTTCTTTCTCATCACAAACTGAGCAGTCCTGGTTGCTGCTGGTATGTTTGATACAGGCAGGTCTCATGGTGTAAGGTGATATTTCATTTGCTTTTTCATTTCCCTGATAAACAGAAGCAAAGAGCATATTTTAATATGGTTTTTGGCCATCAATATGTCTTCTTTAAGATAGTGCTTGATCAGCTTTTCCCCCTTTTTTATGGATTGTTTAACCTATTTTTGTGTTCCATGAAGTTATTTTTTTAGATTTTCAATAACAGTTCTGACATTTTTATGGCATGTAAATATCTTCTCCCACTTAGAAGAAATTTTTTTTTTATTTTACAAAGACATTCTCATAGAAACTTTTCAATTTGATGCAGTCCCATTTGTTTACTTTTGCTTGTTTGCCTTTGTTAGTGTAGTTACTCACCAGACATCTGTGAAATCAGAATTGTGGAGTGATCAGAATACTTTCATTTGTATTTTATGTATTTTAAAATGCATTTTATGAATTTGGGGTCTAACACTAAGACCTTTAATCTATTTTTAACTAACATTTTTGTATGGTTGAGATGCAGATCCAACTTCCCTTTTTCTCTTTTTTAGCACACGGCTATGCAGGATTCCCAGCCATGGTTCTTCAACAGACCTGCCTGGACTCATTTAACTCAACCACTACTTTTTCATAGTGAATAATCAGAACTTTTACTGTGAATAATCAACTGTGAATAATCAGAAATTTTACTTCTGTGATTTCAATTTGATTTGTTTGGAAGACTATTTAACTTTAGTACTTTTCTGCTTAATTACAATCACTTCATAAGTTCAATTTAATGAAGAAACTGTGATGTTTACCATCTTCATACTCAGGGGTGCTTTGGTTATTTAGAGAGTGTTATGGTTCTCTACAGTGCCCTACTGTTTCTTATATATCCTTGAATATTTGTATTGGAGTTTTGAGAGAGATTGCACTGGTTCTTTGGGTAAAATGGTCATTTTATAAATGTCTATTTTCTCAAATCATAGAAAGGGAATACTTTAATTTCATTTTCTTATCCTTTTCTATTTCTTTTAATTATGAATTATAAGTCAAAATATAAGACTTTCACCTCTTATGTTAAGCTTATTACTAGGTATTTGTAGTATTTGTATATAATTTAAAATATTTATTTCTCCCTCTTTGTAATACTTGGTGGTTTTCAGGGCTTTCTCTTGGCTCTGTACTCAAAGATCACTTCTGGTGGGGCTTGGGGGAACATATGGTGTGCCTTGGACTGAAACTAGGTTGCCTGTGTGCAAATACGTGCCTGACCTGTTATATTATAGCTTGATTTGGCCCCATTTTTGTTTTTAGGCTTCCAAAAAGGTAATATTTCCCTAGTGCTAAGCAGAATATTGAACATGGATGCAAAGATACTGAAAAGTAAATAACCTTAAGAAAATCCAACAATATATTAAAAGGATCCAACAATATATTAAAAGGATAATGCACCATGATATAGCAATTGATTTCCATATACTGAATCATGCAGGGATGATTCAGTATATGGAAATCAATTGCTATAATGCACCACATAAACTAAAAGGTAGAAAAAATGTCTTGCAGACAACAACTTGCTAATAAATATATATACTTTCAGATAAAAACAAAGATTTCAACAAGGTCAACAAGTACAATAAATAAAAGCAGACACTATGAAATGGAAACATGTCCGCTGCTCATGGATTAGGAGAATTAACATTATCAAAATGGCAATACTCCCCAAAGCATTATACAAATTCAATGTGATCTCTATAAGAGTACCCATGATATTCGTCAAAGAAATTGATCAAACACTCCTGAGATTCATATGGACAACAAACCCCCACAAATAGCTAAAACAATTATTGGGGGGAAAGAGACGGGGTCATCACCTTCTCCAACTTCAGACTGTACTACAAAGCTGTAGTAATTAAAACAGCATGGCATTGGAACAAAGACAGATCCACAGACCAGTGGAATAGAGTTGAATATCCTTACACACACCCTCAAGTATATATGATCATATAATATTTGACAAATGAGCAAGGAATCTGAAGTGGAACAAGGAAAGCATCTTGAACAAATGCAAATGGTGCTGGCAAATCTTGACAGCTACATGCAAAAATATGGGCTCAATCCCCTACCTAACACCATGCACAAAACTCAGATCAAAGTGGATTAAAGACCTCAACATCAGACCAGAATCTATAAGGTACAATTGAAGAAAAGGTCAGCAAAACCCTCTAAGACATTGAAGCTAAAGGTATCTTTAAGGACAAAACACCATTGTCCCAGCAAGTGGAAACAGAGATAAACAAATGGGACTATCTTAAACTAAGAAGCTTCTGCACGTCAAGAGAAACAGTGACCAAGATACAAAGACAGTCTACAGAATGAGAAAGAATACTCACCCATTACCCCTCAGATAAGGGGTTAATATCAAGGATATACAAGGCACTGGTTGAACTGTATAAGAAGAAAACATCCAACCCCCTCAGAAAATGGGGCTATGAAATGAACAGAAACTTTCCCAAAGAAGAAATTTGAATGGCCAAAAGACACATGAAAAAATGCTCTTAACCACTTATCATCAGATAGATGCATATCAAAACAGCAATGAGATATCATCTCACACCACAGAGACAGACACACATCCAAAAGAAGAAAAGCGACTGGTATTGGCGTGGATCTTCACTGCTGGTGGGAATGTTGCCTGGTCCAGCCTGTTTGGAAAACAACATGGATGTTTCTCCAAAAACTAGAAATCGAGCTGCCATTTGACTCAGCAATACCACTTCTGGGAATATATTCCGGAGATCCAAAGAAGCACAGTAAAATGGTATCTGCATTTGTATGTTTTTGGCAGCACTATTTACAATCGCCAGAATCTGGAAAAAGAACCCAGGTGCCCAAGAGCAGATGACTGGTTAAAGAAACTTCAGTATATCTACACAATGAAATATTATGCAGCTGTTAGAAAAGATAAAGTCATGAAATTTGCATAGAAGTGGATCAACATGGAGAGTATCTTACTAAGCGAAATGAGTCAGAAAGAGTGGGACAGACACAGAATGACTGCACCCACTTCTGGAGTATAAAGTAACATAATAGGAGAATAACACCTAAAGATAGTAAAGATAAAGTCCAGGAGGATAACCCCACAGCTTGGAAGCTGATGTTCTTGGGGTAAAGGCAGATGGGATGGAGAAGAGTAATTCACTAAGTAAATGATGGTTTGAGGGATCACTCAGTATGGTAGATGCATGCTGAAAGTAGGCTATGGACCAAACATGATGGCTGCTTAGTGCCTATATTGCAAACCATAATACCCAAAAGGAGAGAGAGTAAGAGGGAGTGTGTCTGCCACGGACTCAGGGGTTGGGAAGGGGTGGAGGTGGTGGGAGGGACACTGAGAACATTGGTGGTGGAGAATGGGCACTGCTGGAGGGATAGGTACTCGAACACTGTTTGATTGAAATATAATCACGAAAAATTTTAAGTCTGTAACTGTATGTCACAATGATTTATTAAAATAAAAAGCATCAATAGTAAATTTTTAAAATTTTAATTCTATTTATATTTTATTTTTGGACAGAATAGAGATACAAGAGATATTCCCAAGAAAGTTACAGTAAAAAATATTCAGTTATCTACAAGCCTAAAGTTATTATTATACACAATGGCAGGAAAATCTTATTTTTTTTCTCTAAGATCATGCACAAGATATAATTGTCCACTTTCCCAATATTATTCAATGTTGTTAAGGAAGTCTTTGTGAAATCAATCACACAAGATAAAAAAAATCATGGTATCTACATGGAAAGTATAAATAACAGTAGAAATAAAACTATACTTGTAGACGGGTTGATAAATTACAAATAAAAAATTAGAACTTCACTAAAATTATATGAAGAATAAACCAAAAATTGGAATTGCTGGGTCATATGTAAGCTCAATTGCTAGTTTTTTGATGAGTTCATGCTGTTTTTTCTCCAGAAAGGCTGGGGAGTCTACATTTCTAACATAGTGAATGAGGGTAGCTTTGCCCACTTCCCACCAACATTAGTTGTTATTCTGTGATATGTGTACAGTATCACTGGTGTGAGTATATACATTCACATTTTTCTGATGATAAGTGATGCAGTAATTTTTATGTATATGTTTGCCATTTCTATATCTTGTTTTATAATGTTTTTGTTCATCCCTTTTCACCATATTTTTATGGGGTTGGTTTTTGTTTTTTGTCATTAAATCCTACCAGAGTTTTATTTGTTTTGGGTATTAAGCCTTTGTTACATGATTCATAGGTAAATATTTTCTCCTAGTCTGTGGGGTGTCTTTTTATCACGGGTTACTGTTGCTTTTCTTGTTAAGTACCTCAAGGGCCCAATAACTTTACTCAGAAAAGATATTTTTGCATGGTCCCAAGCAACAATAACAATAATAAAAAGATAACAAAACAAAAAATAAAAAGAAACTTTATCATATTTAAAAGCTCTTACATAGCAAAATATATTTGGTTAAAATAAAGACATCCTTACTCTGTTCAAGAAAATATTCACACACCATACATGAGATAAAGGGCTGGTACCAAGATATACAGATCACTGACAAAATTTAACAACAACAACATAAAAACAGTAATCCCATTAAAAAATTGGCAGAGATGATGAACAGATACTTCCTCAAAGAACACATGTGGTGAGCAGTGGGAATATGGCTTATCTTCCTTATTATCACCTTATCACCAGAAAAATGAAAATCAAAACAACTGTGAGATATCTCACACCTGTCAGAGTGGCATACCTCAAAAAAAATAAAATTATCAGTGTTGATAGAGATGCAGTAAAAGGATAACTCTCATCAACAATTGCAATGTGATCTAGGCACCTTCCCCCTTTCAAGCATTGCATTCTCTCCTCAGATTGTTCCATATAACACACGTAATTGAAATCATCCTGTGTTTATCCTTTTTCTAGCTTACTTCATTTAACATGATACATACCACAGAGTATAGGGATGGGAAGGACAGAGAAGAAACTAAATTGAGTGGGAAGAAGAGACAGACAGAGATAGGGGGAGTAGAGGCCAAGGGGACCTGAGTAACGGAAGGTGTAAAGGAGTGGTATGCCTGAATATCCAAGTCATGGAGTCAACAGCATGACAAAGGGAGATATCAACTTCAACAACTAAACTTAAAAATGTGCCTGTCAGTGTGGCAGGCTGGAGCTGTGAGAGAGAGTGGGTCTGGGAACCCTGGTGGAGGGAAGAATTGTGGGTTTGGTGCTGGAATATTGTTATGTCTAAAACCCAAGTGTGAGTAACTTTGTAAATCATGGTTCTTTAATAAAATCTAAAATAAATAAACACAATAGTATGTAAAAAACTAATACACAGTATCTCTGTATCACTGTCATTCCATTGCTCATCAATTTGCTCAAGTGGGTACCAGTAACGTCTCCGTTGTGAGACTTGTTGTTACTGGTTTTGGCATATAGAATATGCCACGTGCGGCTTGCCAGGCTCTGCTGTGTGGGCAGGATACTCTCAGTAGCTTTCCGGACTCTCTGAGAGGGGAGTAATCAAAGCCGGGTCAGCCGTGTGAAAGGCAAACACCCTACCCACTGTGGTATAAAAATAGAATATTGATATGTTAGAAATACTTACTTTAGGTAATTTCTAAAGTATCTATGGTAGAATTATTCAGATGGAAGAAAATAATTGTACATAGGCTTTAACAGTGCTTAAAAATAATAAAATGGGGCTGGAGAATAGCACAGCAGGTAGGGCGTTTGCCTTGCACGAGGCTAACCCAGGTTCGATTCCCAGCATCCCATATGGTACCCTGAGCACCGCCAGGCGTGATTCCTGAGTGCAGAGCCAGGAGTAACCCCTGAGCATCGCTGGGTGTGACCCAAAAAGCAAAAAATAAATAAAATAAAATAAACATTATATTTTTTACAAATACTACTTATTAGCTTTATTTATTTTTTTCTTTGTTTGTGGGCCACACCTGGTGGTGTTCAGGTCTTCCTCCTGGCTTTGTGTTCATAGCTCACTCTTAGAGAAGTTCAGGGGACCACCTGTGTTGCCAGCAATCCAGCTCTGGCAGGACATGTGCAAGGCAAGCACCCAATCTGTTTTACCATCTCTCCGACTACAAGCTTCAATAAAAATAGAACATTCACTTACTGTTTAGGAGTGAAAAATAAGCCATAGTAAGAATAATTGGCATCACTGAATGCTTCATTATTTATAAGGAATCATGCTAACCAATTTGTAGGATTTCACTGTTCACTGTCATCCCGTTGCTCATCGAGTTGCTCGAGCGGGCACCAGTAACATCTCCATTGTGAGATTTGTTGTTACTGCGTTTGGCATATTGAATACATCATGGGTAGCTAGCTTGCCAGGCTCTGCCATGTGGGCGAGATATTCTCGGTAGATAAAGCTAATAATTGAAATGAAGCAGCTGATGAAAATGTAGTCTGATAACAAAGACAAAATTACATTACATTAATGAATATGTTCCATGAGACCTTTAGCATAGAACAAGTATGCTTTGAATTCACTAAAATCTCTAGCAGATTACACTCACTTCCCTTGGAAAGGATACTATAATTAAAGAAAAAAGAACACAAAGTAAATCTTCCAGGAAATTGACAAATAGTTACTGAGATTTTGTAGGTGATATCTCCATTGTTTGTATTTCAGATATAATGGTTTGGTCATAAGAACCTTTTTTAAATTTTCCAATAAAAGTCATGGAGATAATTTAAAACTATAGTAGGGGATATTAAAATTCTAGTTAAAATTTAATTAAATATATGACCTAGATGTTTTGCTTTAAACACATCTTCCAATATAATTGGGCCATATCATATATGTGCCCATGCAATACAAAATTATGATTAATATATAAATACAGATTTATTAAAAATATCACATTAAAATCATGAAAGTAACAAAGCATTATTTTTATTTTTTACAGAAACGCCTTCTTTTTTGTATTTTCTGTAGTGAATACATCACATTTAGAAATTATTTTAGGTTACATTGAAAATCTAAGATATGCTAAAAACACAAACATGCTTTTTATACTCTTTATCCCTGAATTTAAATATTCTTAGAACTAGAACAGTATTTGAAATAGTTTTAAAATTATGGCAACTCAATAAAGTAATGTAGCTTTACAAATTTGCAGCTTTACCAATGTTTGTTGACAAACTGATTGATTATGAGGGGAGATAAAATACTAGAAAAATATTACACACTCAATCTACAGTTATGTTGCTTTCCACTCAAATCATTTGAAAAATTTGGAGTTAGATCATAAACCATTCCCACCAGCAGTGCATAAACTCCTCCTTCTACACATCCCCTCCAACAGTATATGCATATATGTACATATGCGTATACATGTATATGTGTATATGTATATGCATATATGTGTGTATACAATAACATATCTATAAATGCATATATATCTATACTGTTATCTGTCTTTCAGTTCTATCCTATATTTCTTTTTGTTATGCAGAAACTTCTACATTTGGTATAGTCTCATTTGTTCAGTTTTTATTCTGCAGTCTTTACAATTGGATTATCATTGAAGACCACAGTTATGTCTAAGTCTTGAAGCATTCTGATAATATTTTCCTCAATGTATTTGATCCACCTTGGGCTGACTTTTGTGTAAATTGTAGGATAAGGATCCAGCTTTAATTTCTTGCACATGATTATCCAATTCTAAAAAAAACACTGTTGAAGAATCAGTCTTGATTCCATTTCATGCTTTCAGCTTCTTTGTCAAAAATTAGATGACCATGTGTGTATATATGTATGTATACACATACATATATGTACATATATGTACATATATGTACATACGTGTGTTTATATGTGGATATCATTTATGATCATGTTCCAGAACCATGTTGTGTTGATCACTATGGCTTTATATCCTTTTAAGTTATGTAATGTGGCACTGCCCAGTTTATTGTTTTTCAGTATGTTTTAGCTATTCAGGGTTTTTAATACTTTACAAATTTTATAATTGGATGTTCAGACTTGAAGAACGATATCTGAAGTTAGATTAGAACTGCATTGAATCTATACAGTTATTTAGGTAGGATGATCATTTTCATGATACTTACTATTCCAATCTAGTACCATGGAATCTTTTTCCATTTCCTAAATCTTCTTAATTTCTATCTTAAGAATTTTCAAACTTTTGTGATGCAGATCTTTCTCCTCTTTTATTAAGTTGATTCATAGGTACTTGATGGAATTGGATACTATTTTACACGAAAAAGACTCTTTGATGTCTTCCTTCTCTAATTAATTATTTGCATATGTATTGCAATTGCTTTTCATATACTGACTTTGTAGTTGGCTACTTTACTGTATTGGTTTACAGTTTCTATGAATTTTTGCGTGGATTCTTTTAGGTGTTCAGTGTATATCATCATGTCATCTGAAAATAGTGACTTTTTGACTTTTTCTTTTGGGGATCCCTTGGATTTCCTTTTCCTTCAAGATTGCTGTTGACCACGCGACACTTTATACCACACACCCTACCCATACTCCAAGAGCACCGCACCACATTTGATGGGGTTCAAAGTAGGAGCCAATCAATCTTAGAGGGAAATACTTTTTACATGTATATGCATGCATATGTAAATACATATATATATATATATATACATAAGGCTCAACATTTAACATGTTAGTAATCTCTTATATAAGGGCTTAATGGCCCCTTGGTAAAATACAACAATCTTCACACTCTCCTCTAAGGAAACTTTTCTGTAGCATTTCCAGCAGTTTTTCATAACAAACAATACAAAATATATTATTTTAGTTCCTCTTTGGGGCAGGGGTTTGGGTTTGGGATGGAAACATTCAAAATATGGGGTTGAGGGGCTGCAGTAATAGCACAGCGGGTAGGGCGTTTGCCTTGCACGCGGCCGACCCGGGTTTGATTTCCAGCATCCCATATGGTCCCCTGAGCATGTCCAGGGCTAATTCCTGAGTGCAGAGCCAGGAGTGACCCCTGAGCATCTCTGGGTGTGACCCAAAAAGCAAAAAAAAAATATGGGGTGGAAAGGTGTAATGGTAGTTGGACTGGTGTTTGAATATTAAATGTAAGCAAATATTGTGAACAGTTTGTCTTGCATGCTATTGACCCGTGTTCAATTCCTCTGTCCCTCTCAGAGAGCCCAGCAAGCTAATAAGAGTATCCTGCCCACACAGCAGAGCCTGGCAAGCTATCCATTGCGTTTTCAATATGCCAAAAATAGTAACAGCAAATCTCACAATGGAGACATTACTGGTGCCTGCTCAAGCAAATCGATGAACAACTGGACAACAGTGCTGCAGTGTAGCACTACCTTATAAAAAATTGCTATTGCTAGGACTTAGAATACAATGTTGAATAAAAGTAGAGATAGTGCCATCTTTACATTGTGCCTGATCTCAGTGCGAATATTTTCCAGTTTTTACCATAAAAAATATGCTCATGTGAAGCCAGGGCAATATCAGTGCGCGCTCTGCTGAGATGCGACCCAGGTGGCCACATGTTTGTTTGTGTGGCCGCTCTGCTGCTGATGACCATGATCCGGAGGCCAGCTAGACTACTTTTGTTACCAGCAACTGCTTCCACCAAAGTCTCTAGACTGTGAACTAAGCCAGAGCCGCATGCCGGCTGAGGAGGAGAAAGATCTTTCTCAGTTTGCTTTCCCCTGCCGAGGGAAAGCGGCGTGGTGTCTGCCATATTATGAGGACTTTTAAGCAGGTATGAAGTTGGTGGCATGGGAAGGGGAAAAATAAAAGAGAGGTTGGAACTTAAAACAGCAGGACGCGTGTGGGCAGTCTTGGGCCAGGGCAATATCGGTGCACGCTTTGCCGAGATGCAACCCGGGTGGCCACATGTTTGTTTGTGCGGCTGCTCTGCTGCTAATGACCACGATCTGGAGGCCAGCTAGACTACTTTTGGTACCAGCAACTGCTTCCACAAATGTCTCTGGACTGTGAACTAAGCCATAGCCCCATGCTGCTCCAGGAAGGGAAATGATGCACTTTCTAACATAAATCTCACTGGACTTAACTACTAAAGTACTAAAATGCAGAAATCCTAAACTGCGCGGCCGCGATATCTCTTCATTCTCAGCAATGGAAAACTAACTATCAAATGCTTCCTTGTCAGCAGGGCTGTATTTTTGAGGGGAAACTCCAACAACAATAGCAAATATTGTGTTGAAATATGGAATGTAATCCAGGTAAAGAGAAAATGAAGTGAAATTTATCAGGTATGCAGGTGGGGGTGGGGGTGGGGGGGTGGGAGGTATCCTGGGGTTTTTTTGTGGTGGAATATGGGCACTGGTGAAGGGATGGGTGTTCGAGCAGTGTATAACTGAGATAAGCCTGGAAACTGTAACTTTCCACATGGTGATTTAATCAAAAAATAAATAAATAAAATAAATAAATAAAAATATGCTCATGTGCTTTTAATAAATTAATAGATAGTCATTACTATCAAGAAAGATCCCTTGCACCCCATTTTTAAGGGTTTTATTATGAATGGGTGTTGAATCTTCTCAAAAGCTTTTCCTTTTATAGCTAATATATACTGATGAGGGGACTGGTGAAGGTGTTAGAGTATTGTATGGTTGAAACCCAATGATGAACAACTTTGTAATTGGTACCTCATGGTTATTTAATAATATTTGTGTCATTAATATGACACAACTTTAATAATCTTTTTTAAATTATATTTTTATTATGTTCATTGATTTGCGTATATTGAACCATCCTCCACACCTGGAATGAATCCTTCTGGATTATGGTTTAGATTTTTTTTATGTGCTGTCAGATTTGGTTTGCTAAGATTTTGTTGGAGATTTTTGCATAGATGTTCATCAATGAGATTGGTCTAAAACGTTCCTTTCTATAGTCTTTCTGTCAGCTTTGGGTATTAGTGTAATATTAGCTTTCCTTGAAGGTGTTAGGAAGAATTCTTGTTTCTTTGATATTTCTGGAAAGCTTAAGGATCAGTGGAAATAAGTCTTCTGTGAAAGTTCAATAAAACCCACCCGGGCTAGTGTTTCTATTCTTTCGGAGATATACCATTATTGTTTCAATTTCCATGCTTGTGATTTTTCTCTTCAAACTTTCTGCTTCTTCTTCACTCAGATTTGGCAGGTTACATGTTTCTAGGAATCTGTCCATTTTTTCTCCAGTTTTAGAGTAGAGTTGTTCTTATTAAGCTATTATGACTTGAGTTTCTGTGGGATCTGTTCTAAATTCTCATCTCATCCTGATCCTATTTGCTGAGTACTTTTGGTTTTATTTTTCTTGTGAGCATAGCTAAAGTGATTTATCTATCATGTTTATTCTTTCATTGATTTTTTATTGCTTTTTAGTTTTCTATATCATTTATTTCTGATGTTTTTTATTATTTCTTTACTATGGAAGTCTTCAGATTTGTTTTTGGTTCTTCAGACATGTAAGGTGTGCATTAGGCTGTTGAATTTGCTCTTTATTTTTTCTTTATGTAGATATGTATTACTATGTGTTCCTTCCAAGGCTGCTTTTGCTCTATCCCATCGGTTTTGTAAATTATTTCTTCATTATCATTGGTATCTAGAAATATTTTTTATTTCTTCCTTGATTTTCTCTTTGACCTAGCTGGTATTTAGCAACATGTTGTTCAATATCTTAGTGTTAGAGTTTCTCCACATAGTTTAACTTTATTTTATTTTTAACAGTTAATTTCTATATGTGTGGTATTATAGTATGATTGGTTGATTGGTATGATTCTTCCATTTGTGAATTTATGTAAATAAGACTTATGTCCTAAATGTGATCTATCCTGAAGAAAGTTCCATGGACACTAGAGAAAAATGTATATTTGAGGTTTTGAGGATAAAATTAGTCTCAACTCCTTCTAGTTCCTCATTTAGGGCTCTTGCTTCTGTCTTGTGGATCTATGCACTGGTGACAGTGGCCTGGTGAAGTTCCCACTACTATTAAGTTTTCATTCGTGTGTTTCTCTAGAATTGTGAGTAAAAGCCTTACAAACTTTGCTGACCCAACATTTGATGTGTATATATTGATTAGGGTTAGTACCTCTTGGTCTACTGTTACCCTAATCTATAAGTAGTGTTCATCCCTGTTTCTGACTACTTTTAACAAGTTTTAATATGTTATTTTACTATTTTCTTGCCTGTATTACTGCGCATGACAGATCTGTTGTGATTCTTATGTTATTTCCCTTATGTCTAAGTTTTCTCTTCTCTCTTGCTGCTTAGAGAAATTTACCACTCTTTTTGACACTTTGTTTCTTGCATGTCTTTGTGTTGTCATGTTTGAGTGTGCTTTATTTAGTATACTTTTGGCCATTTGAATTGCACACCTGCCTCCCTCCAGAGTGGGGATGTTCTCAGCCTCTCATTTGTCCTACTACTTAATCTTACCCTTTCACTTTTCCTCAACTGGTATTTCTAAAATTTGTAGATTATGTGCCTTTATTCATTAAGAATGTTACATAGTGTCCCATTATTCTCTTCCTTTTTCTTTTTAAGACTTCCTTACAAATGTTGGACTGTATCTTATCTTCAACTTGAACCTTACGATTCTTCCCTTGTGAGATTCTTCTACTATGGCTTGGTGTTATGTTCTTTAGTTCCTTCAATTCCATTTGTATGGAATCTCTTATCCTCTGACAGCATTCCTGAGTTGGTTTAATTTCTAATTTTTTGATTGCTCAATTGCTACAACTGCTTGCTTAATTTCTGTTGCCAACGCAGCACTGACCACGCTTGAGCATTTTGATGGGCTTGGTGACTTGCCTGGGTCTCAGTCCCTAACTGTAACTGCAGCTGTATGCCTTAGTATACTCGTTGCTCTTTTAGTTTTCTGGCTATTAATGGTGGGGATTTTGATTCCCAGTTACTTGAAAATTGATATGTTGATATGTTTGTACAAGATGGCTAGGAGTGCTACATGTGTTGTTCAGGTTATTTTCCTTACTATACTGTGTTGTTTGACTATGCCCCCCCCCATATTCTCAACTAGTTACTCAGTTGAATTAACTGATTTAAGTCAGTTCAATGTCTGGGAAATAGGAATATCACCTCCCACCTGTCGTCATTATAAGAGATATGTAGGAATCGTTCCACGCGCTCTCTGCTACTCAATCCAGGTATCAGCCTGGGTCGGGGCTCCTAACCGGGGCTGTGTTCTTGCCCTGTTCCAAGGCAAACTGGTTTTTGTCCTTACTCTTCAAGGGACGGTAATTGAGGGACACTGATCCTCGTCCAAAGCTGAACCGTTCCACACGCTCGCTGTCACCCAATCCAGGTACCAGCCCAGGTCGGGGCTCTTGCCGGGGGCTGTATTCTTGCCTGGTTCCCAGGAGAGGCGGTTTTCATCCTTGCTCTTCGGAGAACGGGAATTGAGGGACACTGATCCTCGTCCAAAGCTGAACTTTCCGCGCACTCTCTGCCACCCAATCCAGGTACCAGCCCATGTCTGGGCTCCTGCCCATGGCCTCGGCCGCTAAAGCGGACACGAGTTTTTTCTCTTCTCTCTATATTCCACAAGATCCAGAAGTTACCCTTGTACCTAGAAGTTTCACCAGGTAAGCCTAACCAACAGAAACACATTAGTCAGTATATCATTAAGCCCACCTAAATTAATAGTGCATCATAAACAGAATAATATCAGTGAGTGTGAAGGGGTGAGCCACATAGGTCACAATGGTAAAGCAACGCAGATCCCCACCAAGCTTCCTTGTTGAAGAGGTTAGCCCAGAAGACCCTAATAGCAATGAAGTGCTATATAACCTCTGTGCAAGGAATTTAGAAAGGAATGACTGAGTATGTTTAGGGAGCTAAAAGAAACAGTGGAAAGCAATACCAATAAAATACAAGAAGATTTGAAGGTAGAGATGCGGAAAATACAATCTGAAATGTCAGATGTGAAAAACCTGGTAAGAGAATTAAAAAACTCACTGGACGGCCTCAGCAGCAAAGTAACAGCTGCTGAGTACAGAATTAGTGAGCTCGAAGATGAAGTCCAGAGACTGTCTAGAAAACAACAGAAAATGGAAAAGAAACTGACAGTCCAGGAACAGATGGCAAGAGAAGATCATGATGAAGCCAAGAGGAGTAATATAAGAATTATTGGCGTTCAGAGGGACAGGAAGAAAACCCTGATGAAGAAGAAACTGTCAAAGACATCATTGCTACAATGTTCCCAGAGCTGAATAAAACATGTGACCACATAGAGGAGGCCCAAAGGGTACGAGCTAGAAGATATCCAAATAAAAATACCCCAAGACACATCCTGATCAAAATGACAAAAACATGAGATAGAGACAAAATTCTGAAAGCAGCAAGATCAAAGATAGAAATTGCCTATAAAGGAGCATCCTTAAGATTCACATCCGACTTGTCTGATGAAACCCTCACAGCCCCCAAAAAATAACTGAATGGACTACTTTAAGACAAGACAGGACCCTCAGATACACCAAACTTTAGCAGAAAAATGGGACAAAACCCCATAATGATAATCTCTCACAACATCAATGGGTTAAATGCACCAATTAAAAGACAGAGTGGCAGGATGGATTAGAAAATTGAACCCAACATTCTGCTGCCTGTAAGACACTCATCTCAACAGTCAGAGCAAACACAGGCTCAAAGTCAAAGGCTGGAAAACAATCCTACAGGTGAACAACTCCCATAAAAAAGCTGGAGTAGCCATCTTAGTATCAGACCACATTGATTTCAGACTGAAGAAGGTCACAAGAGAGAGTGAAGGGCATTTCTTATTGATAAAGTGATCTGTACAACAGGAAGAACTAACAGTACTAAATATATATGCACCTAATGAATGACCAGCAAAGTATTTAAATCAACTACTCATAGACTTGGAGAAAGACATCAATAGCAACACAATACTAATGGGAGATTTCAACACCGCTTTATCACCTCTTGATAGAACAACCAGACTCAAACTTAGCAAGGACATACGGCATCTGAGGGAAGAAATGGGAGAAAGGGACTTAGTAGATATATACAGGGCACTTCATCCTCAAAAATCTGAATATACATTCTTCTCAAGTGTGCATGGAACATTCTCCAAGATAGATCACATGCTGAGCCACAAGACATACCTCCATAAAATTAAAAAGATAGAGATTGTATCAACTATCTTCTCAGACCACGATGCGCTGATTTAGAAATAAATCACACACAAACAGAAAATGAAATCAAACACCTGGAAATTAAACAGCTAACTATTGGACAATGAGTGGCTTAGAAAGGAAATCAAAGAGGAAATCAAAAGATTCCTGGAAATGAACGACAATAAGGACATGAGTTACCAAAACCTATGGGACACAGCAAAAGCTGTGTTAAGAGGAAAGTTCATAGCTCTACCAGCATTCTTCAGGAAGGAGGAGTGAGCCCACATAAGTAACCTAACCTCACAGCTTAAGAGCTTAGAGAAGGACCAACAAAAGGAGTCCAATCCGAACAGGAGGAAGGAAATAATAAAACTCAGAGCAGAAATTAATGAGATGGAAACCAAAAAAACAATCCGGAAGATCAATGAAACCAAGAGCTGGTTCTTTGAGAAAATAAACAAGATCAATAAACCTCTAGCAAGACTCACAAAAACGGGAGTGAGAAAACCCAAATAAACCAAATTAGAAATGAAAAGGGGGACATTACAACACAAATTACAGAAATTCAAAGGATCCTCAGAGATTACTTTGAGAATCTTTATGCCACGAAACATGAAAACCATTAGAAAATGGATAAATACCTAGACTCCTATAGCCTCCCAAGGCTGAACCAAGAAGACCTGGAATACCTGAACAGACCTACCACCACGAAAGAAATTGAAATGGTAATAAAAAGTCTCCCCAAGCACAAAAGTCCTGGCCCAGATGGATTTACTAGTGACTTCTTCCAAACCTTTAGAGAGGATTTACTCCCAATCCTGTTTAAACTTTTCCAGGAAATTGAGGTATCAAAAACACTTCCAAATAGTTTCTATGAAGCAAATACCACCCTGATATCAAAAACAAAGATACCACAAAGAAAGAGAATTATAGACCAATATCCCTGATGAACACAGACACAAAGATTCTCAACAAAATATTACCAAATATAATCCAACAACTCATCAAAAAGATCATACAACATGAGTAATTAGGATTCATCCCAGGGATGCAAGGGTGATTTAACATTCGCAAGTTAACCAACATAATTTTATCATATTAATAAAGGAAATAATAAAAACCATATGACTCATTTCAATAGACGCAGAGAAAGCATTTGACAAGATTCAGCACCCGTTTATGATGAAAACTCTCAGCAGAATGGGCATCTAAAGAACTTTCCTCAATATAGTCAAAGCCATCTACCAAAATGGCTTTGGCTATATTGAGGAAACAACCCATGGCAAGGATCATTTTCAATTGGGAAAAACTGAAAGCCTTCCCTCTAAGATCAGGTACAAGGCAAGGTTGCCCGCTTTCACCACTCCTAATCAATATAGTACTGGAAGTCCTGGCCATAGCAGTTAGACAAGAAAAAGATATCAAGGGCATACAGATAAGAAAGGAAGAGATCAAGTTATCACTATTTGCAGATGATATGATACTATACCTGGAAAACCCTAAAGACTCTACAGAAAAGCTGCTAGAAACAATAAGTCAATATAGTAAAGTAGCAGGCTACAAAATCAACACCCAAAAGTCCATGGCTTTCTTATATACAGATAATGAAAGAGGAAAAAGAGACATTAAAAAACAATTCCATTCACAATAGTACCTCAGAAAATCAAGTACCTTGGAATCAGCTTAACCAAAGAGGTGAGGGACCTATACAAGGAAAATTACAAAACACTACTTCAAGAAATAAAGGAGGACACTAGGAAGTGGAGACACATCCCCTGCACATGAATAGGGAGAATTAACACTATCAAAATGGCAATACTACCCAAAGCTCTATACAAATTTAATGCAGTACCTATCAGGATACCCATGACATTTTTCAAAGAAATAGACAAAGCACTCCCGAAATTTATATGGAACAATAAACCGCCACAAATATCTAAAGCAATCCTTGGAAAAAAGAAGATGGGTGGAGACACCTTCCCCAACTTTAAACTCTACTACAAAGCAGTAGTAATTAAAACAACATGATATTGTTTTAATATCATGTTTTTATCTGCAGGATAAAAACGGACCTGCAGACCAATGGAACAGAGTTGAATGTCCTGTCACAGACCCCCAAATATATGGCCACTTAATATTTGACAAAGGAGCAAGGAATGCGAAGTAGAACAAGGAAAGCCTCTTCAACAAGTGGTGCTGGGAAAACTGGATAGCTACCTGCAAATAAATGAACTCTGACCTCTGTCTAATGCCAGGCACAAAAGTCAGATCAAAGTGGATCAAAGACCTCAATATCAGACATGAATCCATAAGGTTCATAGAAGAAAATGTAGGCAGAACTCTCCATGACATTGAAGCTAAAAGCATCTTTAAGGATGAAACAACACTGACCATGCAAGTGGAAGCAAACATAAACAAATGGGACTACATCAAACTAAGAAGCTTCTGCATTTCCAAAGAAACAGTGACCAAAATACAGAAAAAACCCACAGAATGGGAAAGAATATTTACCCAATACCCATCTGATAAGGGATTAATATCAAGGATATACAAGATACTAGTAGAAATGTATAAGAAAAAACCTCCAACCCCATCAAAAAATGGGGAGAAGAAATGAACAGAAGTTTCCTCAAAAAAGAAATACAAATGACCAAAAGGAACATGAAAAAATGCTCCCCATCACTAGTCATCAGGGAGATGCAAATCAAAACAACAATGAGATATCATCTCACACCACAGAGACTGGCACACATTCAAAGAACAAAAGCAACTAATGCTGGTGTGGATGTGGGGGAAAAGGGACGCTCCTTCACTGTTCGTGGGAATGCTGACTAGTCCAGCCTTTCTGGAAAACAATATTGACAGTACTTCAAAAACTAGAAATTGAGCTTCCATATGACCCCACATTACCACTTCTGGGAATATTTCCCGAGGATTAAAAAGAACACAGTAGAAATGACATCTGTACCTATATATTCATTGCAGCATTGTTCACAATAGCCAAAATATGGAAACAACCCGAGTGGCCTAAAACAGATGACTGGTTACAGAAACTTTGGTACATCTACACAATGGAATACTATGCAGCTGTTAGGAGAGATGAAGTCATGAAATTTCTTATAAATGGATAAACATGGAGAGTATTATGCTAAGTGAAATAAGTCAGAAAGAGAAGGACAGACCTAGAGGGACTGCACTCATTTGTGGAGTGTGGGGTAGCATCACATGAGGCTTACACCCAAGGATGGTAGATGCAATGGCCAGGGGGATTGACCCATAGCTGGAAGACTACTTCATGAGCGGAGGGGAGAAGTCAGATGGAATAGAGAAGGGATCACTAAGAAAATGATGGCTGGAAGAAAATGATGGCTTGTTTATAAAACAAATATAAAAATGTTTTATAATTTTTAGTGGTGTTCTTTCACTTTTTAAAAAATATTATAGGTTAGGAACTCATAATAGTGTTAAAGTTTTTGGTATAGACACACAGAATTACTATATCTCCCGTCACCACCGAAGTGCCACTGATGATCTATCCCTACCCCTACATCTCTTCCAATCAAATTCCCCCCTCTCCCTCTACTGTTCTGCTATCAGTTCTGCAGACCAACGCGAAGGTGACATTATTCTCAGTAGTGTCTATTCTTTTATTGTAACTCTCCATTACAGAAGAGTGAGATTATCTGGCATCTGTTGTTCTTCTGACTTATCATGCTTTACATTAAACTTAATAATTTGATTCACAAGCAGTGTACTGCATGACATCATATTTTCTTACATGTATATAGTATTCCATTATGTATATACAACTTCTTGATTCATTTATTCTTAGTTATACTTTTGCATTGTTTCTGTATATTGTACTAAGCACTGCAAAGAACATGGGAGTGTATAATAGATATATATCTTTCTGAATTAATATTTTGTGGGGAGGAATGTGTAGATCCTAAGAAGGAATCACTGGGTCGGTCATATAGAAGTTCTGTTGTGACTCAGTTGAGAAATCTCTACACATATTTCCACAGAGATTGAACCAGATGACATTCCCCCCAAAGCAAATAAGGGTTAATCTTTACCACCTTCTCTCCAACTATGATATTTCCAATATTTTTGATATATTTAATTCTCTTATGTAATATATAATTATTGTTTCAATTTTTTATTATTTTTTCCTAAAAACAAAAGATGATGAATACATTTTCATATATCTGCTAGCTACATGTATGTCTTCATGTGACAGTGATTCTTTGTCTTTGTTTCCCCATTTTTTATGTGGGGTTATTGGAATTTTTGCTATTGAAGTTTTTGAGTGATTTTTAAATCTTGAAGGTTAGCTTTTTAATGTATTGCTTCAAATATTTTCTTCCTCTCTTACCCCTTTCAAAATTACTCCAAAATACATATTTTAAGCTATTACAATGGAATAATTTATTTGATTTCATCAATTTCCTTTCTGAATATAGTAACCCAACAGGTTTTTAATGGTATTAGTTTTGCGCTGTGCCAATATATTATATTGTTTTACTGCTTGTGCAATGAGTCTACATATATAGTCTTGTCATTTATAATATTGGCAATTTAATACTTATTAATTATATCAATTTTATTTAATATTTCTTGATGTATAGCTCTACTGAACATTTTCATGTAGTAGAAAACCCATGTGTTTATGATGTATAATGCTTTTAATAAGATATTTGACTCATTTTGGTAATACTTTGTTAAGGACCTTTGCATCTGCAATTTAGTTTTCTGTGATGTCACCATGTTCCTTTTGATACTAGAACAATGTCAACCTCTCACTCTTTCTCTATTACATATATATGTACATGCATATATATAGATGCCATCTCTAAATATTTAGTAAAACTTATTGGAACAACCTTCAGGTGCCAAGGTTTTGATATTGAAAATAATTTTTATTATGATTTTCATTTCCTTTTTGTAATAATATGGATATTCTAGTTTCTTCTCATTCAGTTTTAAACTATTGCATGAGTCTAAGATTTTGTTTATTTCTTCTATGTCTTTAAATTTATTGACACAAATATTCATGTTTCTTAAAATATTTTCAATTTTCTGTAATTCCACAAAATTCTTCTAATCAGATTATTTCAATTTACAGTTAATAGCATTTTTATTCTGATTTCTTGGAATTTTTTTGCCAATGGGCCGCCAACTTTATCTACTTAAAGAACTGCATCTTAGCACTGTTTACAATAGCCAGAATCTGGAAAAAACCCGAGTGCCCTAGAACAGATGACTGGTTGAAGAAACTCTGGTACATCTATACAATGGAATACTATGCAGCTGTTAGAAAAAATGAAGTCATGACGTTTGCATATAAGTGGATCAACATGGAAAGTATCATGCTAAGTGAAATGAGTCAGAAAGAGAGAGACAGACATAGAAAGATTGCACTCATCTGTGCAATATAGAATAATAGACTATAAGACTAACGCCCAAGAATAGTAGAAATAAGTACCAGGAGATTGTCTCCATGGCTTGGAGGCTGGTCTCTCATTCTGGGTAACTCAGGGAAGGGACCACCAAGTAAAATGTGGTTGGAGGTCATGTGGGGGAAGGGTGATGCGGGCTGAATACAGACTAGAGACTGAACACAATGGCCACTCAACACCTTTATTGCAAACCACAACACCTAATCAGAGAGAGAGAACAAAAGGGAATACCCTGCCATAGTGGCAGGGTGGGGTGGGGGGAGATGGGACTGGGGAGGGGGGGAGGCATGTTGGGTTTACTGGTGGTGGAGAATGGGCACTGGTGAAGGGATGGGTTATCAAACTTTTTATGGGGGAAACATGAGCACAAAGATGTATGGATTTGTAACTGTACCCTCACGATGACTCTCTAATTAAAAATAAACTAATAAAAAAAAAGAAACTACAAATTTTCTAGATTAAAATGTCAGGGAAAATCTCAAAAAAAAGGAACTGCATCTTTATTTTAATTTTGTTTATATACGTTGTGCTTTTTATCATATCCTTTCTTCTATTATTTCAGTATTGAATTGATAGGAGCTATCATTTTAGCTCTGCATTTCATGTTCTGATAGTGTATTTCTTTATTTTTGTTTATGATTGTCTAAGCAAGCCCCCAGCAGGATCACAACCATGAGAAACACAATTCTGTAGGCCAATTCTAGATTCTGTTACTTTGGGCCATTTATTATTTCCTTACTATGCTTCTTTATGTCCCAACATGTTATTGTATTGATGGACTAATTTCCTAATCACTAAATAATTCTTAGTCTGAAACCTATTTTATGAATATGTGACTATGACTTTCCTTTGCATATTACCATTTATTTGTTGGAATGTTTTCCAGTCTTTTCCTTTGAATTGTCTTTGGCTATCAAAAACTCTTCCTATTAACAGCAGAAAGTTTCCATTTGTCTTAAGATTCAATGAGCTACACTGCACTTTTTTAAAACTGAGGAATTGTAGCCCCTCACCACCCTCCAGCGCCAACACGCTGGTTCGCTCCCTCTTGCAGGTTAGTGGACCAAAACAGGCACCATCTCCTCTGCGCCTGCACCTCCCCACCCCCAAGTCTCCTCTCGGACCCTGACACCCACCCACTTGACCCAGCAATACCACTCCTGGGAATATATCCCAGAGAGGCAAAAAGGTATAGTAGAAATGACATTTGCATTTTTATGATCATTGCAGCACTGTTTACAATAGCCACAATCTAGAAAAAAACAGAGTGTCCAAAAACAGATGACTGGTTAAAGAAACTCTGATACATCTACACAATGGAATGCTATGCAGCTTTCAGAAAGCATGAAGTCATGAAATTATCATATAAGTGGATCAATATGGAAAGTATCATGTTGAGTGAAATGAGTCAGAAAGACAGAGACAGACATAGAAATATTGCACTCGTATGTGGAATATAAAGTAGCTGAGAGGTACAAGCTTGTAATGATGCAATTTCTGGCAGATATTTCTCTGGACTTAGTACTAAAATACTAAAATACCGAAATCCAAAACCGTGTGGCTGCTAGTGCGGCCACTCGCTCTCATATCTCTTCATTGTCAGCAATGGAAAACAAATTATCAAATGCTTCCTTTTCAGCAGGTCCGACTTTAGGGGTGAGAAACTTCAAACAATAATAGTGAGTTTTTTGTTGAAATATTGAATGTAATCAAAGTAAAGTGAAAGTAAAGTGAAATTTATCAGTTACATAGGTGGAGTGGGGGGCTGGGGAGGTGGGGGAGTGGGGGGTAGGTGTACTGTGATTCTTGCTGGTGGAATATATGCACTAGTGAATGGATGGGTATTTGAGCATTGTATAACTGAGACTTAAACCTGAAAGCTTTGTAACTTTCCACATGGTGATTCAATAAAAGAATAAAAAAATAAAATAAAACTGAGGAATCAAGAAATTAAACGACCAAAATTTAGGTATGTGGGAGCCACACTTACAAACCACCTCCAGCTCATTGACATTAGCTTATTTACTGGCTTTAATTCAGAGACCCATAAGTCTTGAAAGAGATCAAAAGATGCAGGTAGGGCCTGTAGCACAGAGGTAACCAGGAACCTGTGACAGATCTCCAAGCCCGCTTCAATTGGGACTGGGCCTCTTCCCCTCAGATTCCCAGTTTTCCAGAAGCTGGGAAAAGCTTCCAGACCCACAAACTGCCCCCAGTGCCATGTAATCTTATCAACAGCTCAAACCCAGAGACTATAAACTAAAGCTCCCGGAAGAGAAGGACACAGAATTTCCTGGACATTATGTTCTATCTATAACAAGCAATACAAAACAAATAGTCTAGCCTTGCCTTTTTGGCAGGTTTGAGTAGTGGTGGGACTGGTATAAAAGTATCAAATGTAACCAAAGTAGAAAGTATGAGGGAAATTGTCTGCCACACAGGCAGGGAAAGGGTTGGAATAGGGGATGGGCAATACTGGGGATTTTGGTGGTGGAAAATGTGCACTGGTGAAGAGATAAGTCCTTGATGATTGTATGACAAAAACTCAAACATGAAAGCTTTGTAACTATATCTCATGGTGAATCAATAAAAAGAGGGGGAAATAATAAAAATGAAAAAATAAAATTAACATTCTGAATAAAAATAAGTAATGTGGAGTTCATGACCAATTCAATCATCTTAATCAATGGCTGAATAAATAGCAGAACTCCTACATTATAAAAAATAAAAATAAATAAATAAAGCAGGAATCAAAATTAAAGCATCATGATTTGTGAAAATATTTTGATTAACTTTTAGACATAAAATACTATTGCACTATATCACCACCTGGGTGTCAATATCTACTCACCAGTGTTTTAAGGTTCCTTCAACCTTGTTCATATCTGCCATAGTTTGCCTTCATTATATTAACTATGTCTCATGATTTGTTTCCCTTGATCCTCAACTATTCCATCACGTTTTTTTCATATTCTACATGTAAGGGGGATAATCTCGTATTGTTTCTTTCTCTTTTGATTTTTTTGGCTTAGCATGTTACCTACTAGATCCATCCAAATTGGAGTGAAATTCAAGAGTTCATTTTTAATAATTGTATTGTATGTATACTATAGTTTCTTTATTCATTTACACTTGGGCATTTTTGTTGTTTTCATATTTTTATTGTTGAAAGTTCAAGGCAATGAATGTGGATGAGCACATATGTTCATGAATTAGTTTTTTTTTAATTTGGAGTTAGATATCATGGAGTGGAATTTCTGTGTAACAAGTACTCTGTGCCTTTTTATTGGTGATTAAACATTACATTTATAGAGATTATTGATATTATATTATAACTATTTCTCTATGTGATTTCCTTAATGTATATTTGAGGCTTTCTCTGTATGCTATCAATATAGTTTGCCTCTTCTTTCTTGTTTCTTATAGATAATTTTGTTTTAAGGTTACCTTGAGTTTATCATATGATGTACTTAGCATAAAATTAATTTTATCTTTTATTTATATTTACACTGCATTTTAAGCACATGGTTTGCAAAACTGCCAATATACTTTCATACATAAAAATTGCAGCACAACACTCTCCACCAGAGTATCCACTTCTCTCCACCTTTTCTCAGTGCCATCCCCTACCCCTCCTCCTAGCTCGACCCTATTTTAATTATTTCAATGATTTTTCAAGGCATTGTGATATACACATTTATATATATATGGATATATATATACACATATATATATATATGAGTTTTAGGCATACTATATTCCAGAACCAATACCGCCACTGGTGTCACCTTTCTTCCACCCCCCTGCATTCCCACCCTTAATCCCAGTTTGCTTTCTTGACAGGCACATTTTTAAGTTTTGATGTTCTGGTTTGGGTCTCCTGCCCTCAACGTTGTTGATTCTTCAGTTTGGATATATAACTATGCTACCCTTCTATAGCACTGATATTTCTAAGGTCCTTGATATCTGCCCCATTGTTTCTTGTCTACTGCTTCTTACATCCCTCCTGAATTTCTTTTCTTCCTTGCTTTTATTATTTAGTACACTCCTCACTATATCCTGGAGTGAACTGTGATACAGACATCCCCCTTTCACTACATTGCAGTCCCGCTCCCAGTTATTAAGTACAACACAGAAAGATGAGATCCTGTGTTTGTCCTTATTCTTTTAGCTTATTTCATTTAACATATCTTCCAGTTTCATCAAAGTTGTAGCAAACTGCATAATCTCATCGTTCCTTGCAGCCACATAGTATTCCATTGTGTGTGTGTGTGTGTGTCTGTGTGTGTGTGGTGTATCACATCTCATAATCTAGTCATCTGTCTTTGTATACCTAGGCTGACTCCATATCTTAGGTTTTGCATTAAGTGTGCAATGAATAATGGGGTACACATGCCATTTTGAATGGAGGTTTTAGTGTCCTAGGGGTAGATATCCAGAAGTGTACTTGCTGGGTCATATGGCAGCTCTATACTTGACTACAGAGAAATATCCATGCTGTTTTCCATAGGCCACCCCAATTTTCTTGAGGCAAAAGTTTGCATCTAATATCAGCCCTCCTGGCTGCACTATCTCTCTGGCCCCAAATTGTATCTCATTTGGCTGACACCCTTTGGGCCTTTTTAATCTTCTTGCATGTGCCCCTAAGCTCTGGAACATTCTCATTTGTGATTGCTGTGATTAATAGTTCTTCACTGAATTTTCCTTCCTCTTCTCGGGGACTCATGATTCTTATATTCCTCTTAAACTTAGCTTTTGCTTCTCTGGTATGTTACTCATTGATTTTGAAAAAAAAAAACATCGGGGCCGGAGCGATGGCACAGCGGGTAGGGCGTTTGCCTTGCACGCGGCTGACCCGGGTTCAATCCCCGGCATCCCATATGGTCCCCCAAGCACTGCCAGGGGTAATTTCTGAGTGTAAAGCCAGGAGTAACCCCTGAGCATCGCTGGGTTGTGACCCCCCAAAAAAAAAGCAAAAAAAAAAAACCAGTATCAGCTATTCTCTAGAAGTTTTATGCATTATGTTTATATTTCACAGATATTATGCTCAATTAATATTACGCTATGGCTGAGAACTTCCATTGGTTTCTTTTTTTATTTCACCTACAAAACTCTCCAGTTCTGTAACTATGATTAGAGTTGTCTTATTTCTGACTTCAAGTTTTCTTACACCATACCACTATTTCTTTGAGCGCATTAAAGATTCTAAGAATGGTGTCTCTACTCCTTTTTGGTTGTAAGCCACACCTGGCTGTGATAAGGAGATACTGCTGGCCCTGTGCTCAGATATAACTCCTGGCATTGTTTGTAGACCCTATGGTATGTCTGGAATTGAACTCGAATTAGCTGTATACAGATAAGTTCCATATTCGCTGTATTATTACTCTGGTCTGCAGCATTGTATTTGTAAAGTTCTTTTCTAAGAGATTATAGAGCAGGTTAGTGCTTGTTGGATCTTCCAGGCTACTACATTACCTCATTTGCTTTTTTTGTGTAGACTCTTTAGGGTTTTCTAAATAGAGCATCACATAATTTGCAAATAATGAGAACTTGACTTCTTCCTTTCCTATCCGGATGTTCTTAATCATTTACTTGCCTAGTTGCTATGGCAAATAAATGATTGTAGTACAATATTGCATATTGTACTTCTAGTAAAATAAAAAAAAACCATCGGGGCCGGAGCGATAGCACAGCGGGTAGGGCGTTTGCCTTGCACGCGGCCGACCCGGGTTCAATCCCCGGCATCCCATATGGTCCCCCAAGCACTGCCAGGGGTAATTTCTGAGTGTAAAGCCAGGAGTAACCCCTGAGCATCGCTGGGTTGTGACCCCCCCAAAAAAAAAGCAAAAAAAAAAAACCAGTATCAGCTATTCTAGTACAATAGCTACTTCTAGTACAATATTGCATAAAAGTGCAAAAGTGGATAACCTTATCTTGTGCATGATCTTAAAAGAAAACTTTATTTTTCCCCACTGACTATAATGTTTGTGTGAACTTGTTTTAATTAATTGTCTTTGACTATGTTGAAGAAAGTACCTTCAATTCCCATTTTATCCAGAGTTGTATGAAGAATACATTCTGGATCTTTGCCAAATTCTTTCTTTGTATCAATTGATCAATCTTATGGTTTTGTTTTTTCTTGTGTTGATATGGTATAATGTTGATATGATAATGCTAATTGACATATGTATGTTAAACCATCCTTGTGTCCCAAGATAAATTCTACTTGGTCCTGGTGTATGATCTTTTGATGAGTTGTTTGATTCTATTTATATTTTTTTAATATTTGTGAATCTATTTTCATCTGGTAAATCATCTGTCATTGTCTTTTTTGTGTATTGTCTTAGTCTTCTATTGATATCAAAGTATTGTTTCCTTCATGGAAACTGACCTGGAGTGTGTCTATTTCATTAATTTCCTGAAAAAAAACTTGGAAAGAATTGGCAGTAGTGTTCTTTAAACATTTAAAATAAATCACTAGTGAGTCTACCTGTGTCTCTTAATCTAGAACTTTGACATTGAGAAAGATAATTGTCTGGACTACTGTGCCATCATTCATCTAAGAGTTTGGCATTTATGTGGGATTCAATGTGTCTTGTAAAGTACCCCTTTTAGTTTTTCTTGTAAAGGTGGATTTGATTCTATAAATTTTCTGAGCTGTTATGTATCCTGAGTTGTTGTGTACTGTTCCTTCAACTCTCAATGACAGTCCAGCTGAGTAAAGTAATTTTGGTGAGATGTGCATTTCACTGAGTTTTTGCTTCCTATTTTCCAGCATTGTTTTGGGACCAAAGAGTTTTGTTTGGTAAATCTGCTTTAAAATCTTAAGGACTCTTCTTTGTATGTAATTTCTTTATTTAACTTTGCTACTTTCAGTATACTGGACTGGAGTGATAGCACAGTGGGTAGGGCATTTTCCTTGCATGCGACCAATCCAGGTTCAATTCCTCCACCCCTCTTGGAGAGCATGGCAAGATACTGAGAATATTCCAACCACATGCCAGAGCCTGGCAAGCTACCCATGCGTATTTGATATGCCAAAATCAGTAACAACAAGTCTCACAGTGGAGACATTACTGGTGCCTGCTCAAGCAAATTGATGAACAATGGGACAACAGTGCTACAGTGCAGTGCTACTTTCAGTATTCTATTTCTATCTACAGTTTTCATCATTGTAATTAGTAAGTGTCTTGGAGTATTTTTATTTTGATCTCTTAGCTCTTACTCTTCATTTCTGGATATTGGTGTATGTGCTCTGCAGCTCTGGGAACTTTTCAGCAATCATAGATTTGACTGTTGCACCATCATCAAGATTCCCTTTCTGGCCTTCTGGGACCTCAAAAATACTTATACTGTCCCTCTTTAATTCATCCCAAAGTTCTATTTTTATCTATGCACTTATTTTGAAGCCTTTTTTTTAATCTTCTGCTATTACTTGGATGTTTCTTCATCTCATTTTTGTATTCATTGATTCTCTTTCTCAGCAGCTGTTACTCTGTTGATGAGGCTTTCCTGTGAATTTTTCATTCTGTCTACCAAGATTTTCATTTTTGTCGGTTCTGTTCGTAGTTTTCTCATTTCTACTCTCATGTCCTCTTGTGATATATTGGCTTTCCTCTCCATTGTATCTTTGAACTAATTAAACATCAAAAGCATTTTTATTCTGAAGTCCGATTTTTAGAGATTGTACATGGGGTAAACTACTTATTGAGTTTTTAGGGTTACAGTCTTCACACGTCACCTGTTGTGGAGAATCTGTACTGTACCAAGGTTTCTTTTGTACTTTGGGGGTGCATCTTTTTCACTTCTCTTTCAGTCACCTCTCCCACGGCCAAGGAGATCTTTCCCAGGGACCTCTATTGAGGAAAGGAATTTACTGAGGGAAGGAGCTCAGGAAAAAGGCACTGACCATTGATCTTCGGCTGAGCCTGGTTCTGCTTTGTGTCTGTTCTGTGTTTTGCCAGACTTGCAGATCCTCTCCTGAACAGTGGGAGACTATGGCAATCAAGGAATGCTGGGGACCCACAACAAGAAAAGGCACTGACTTCCTTATTTACTAAGATTGATGGATTTCTCTGCTGCTTCCCCATAACGTCTGTAGCCAGGTGTTATTCACCACCTCTACCCCAGAGAAATCTCTAAAGAGATACACTTGAGTGCTACTCTCTTCTGCAATCCTTCTCTACACATTTAATTGGAATTTCACAAGAAATATTACCCTACAGATTTTATTCAAATGAGATTGGAAGTCTCACAAACTTCATCTCCTTATTCATTTTTTTCCTGCTTTTTCTTAACTTTAGAATTAATGGTGATATTTTTATGAGATTGTGAACAATTTATAGTACCATAGCCAATCAAATTTCTACCTGATTATATATGCAATATAGAGCACATCCTGTAAAGATTTAAAATAAATGCTGGAGGGAAAGGAGTGTACAATGCTCTGTTACTCCTACTATCAGAACATACAATCTAACATAGAAGCTCCCACTAAGTCAAGAGGAATAAAAGTGCAATTGTGCATTTATAAAGGGATTCCTATGAATTTAGTTGTTAAAGAGTGATTTATTTAGAGAGTTATTTAAGTAAGACTGGAACATATTGTAGATAAAGGACAATAGATTAGGAATTGTAGAAAGTGGGAAACAGCATTTATAACTTTAATGTCATAAAAAATAGGTGAATTTCAAAAAAATAAAAGAATACAGTATTCAGGTATTTTGAACAAAGGAAGCGTTGCAATGAGTGAAGCAGTTGCTATCACTGTTCAAACATATTAATATGACTTGATTTCTGGAGGTTAGAAAATCTCTTACTGTCCTAATAAAAAGTCTATTTTATTATTACTAAGGAGAAACTGGAAGTTAAAAGAATGTGACATTCACAACACTCTCTGATAACCTGGCACATGTTATATTAGTGTGTGTATCACATAATTTATTCAATCTACTTTTGCCAGCTAGGTCATTTTTAAAACAGGTTTTCCTCAAGTCCTGCTGTTTAATGACCCCTTTATTTGGGTTATATTTAGATATTAGGTACAAAACACTGATAACATTTTTCTCTTCAATATGAGCAAAGCCTTTAGAAAATTTTGATTTTGAGCACAGCGGATACGGCTTACCGCTCCTAGATGACCTGGGCTGTCCAGCCCAGAGCTTGCTCTTCCAGAAACTTAAAAATATTCTAACAAATTTATTCAGAATTGGGACCGTTCACTGCCAAACCATGTCTCTTCTGGGTAATATTTAAAACTGGTTCTAATACTTTGAAATAAAATTTGAAGTGGATTTATTAAAACAATTAGCTCATTTTCACTTCTTTTCCAGGTTTAAAATTTTATTTTTTTGGCTTTTTTTGGGGGGGGGTCACATGTGGTGATGCACAGGGGTTACTCTTGACTCAACACACAGGAGGAAATTAAACCTGGGCCGGCCGCATGGAAGGCAAACACACTACCCACTGTGATATTGCTCCAGCCCATAAAATTATTTTTATCCATTTGGAATGACTATATACCAACGATTCACTGAAAACAAAAGCAAAGGGAGTTTTATATAATGTCTGAAAGAAGAAAATGTTATTATATCCTAAGTCTGGTTTGGTATAATATGAAGTCTTCCTTCTGTAGTAATATGACCACTTTTGTAACTTTTTGATAATATTTTAAATGTATACCAATTGGCTTATTGGTTGTGTAAAAAATGGGAAAAGAAGAATTATATGCATAAATGTGAAAATACTTCTCTCTATTACCTTTGGTGGTTATATACAGGTCTGGAATCTTAATTTTTTTAAGTTCCAATAATAATTTTAAATTAGGTAGAAAGAAAATTGCCACTTTAAAGTTATTTATTCTAATTACTTTTCTTTTTTATTTTAATTTATTTATTTTTAATTAGTGAATCACCGTGAGGGTACAGTTACAGATTTATACATTTTTGTGCTCATGTTTCCCTCATACAAAGTTCGAGAACCCATCATTTCACCAGTACCCATTCTCCACCACCAGTAAACCCAGCATCCCTCTTACCCTCCCCAAACCCATCTCCCCCCACTCCACCCTGCCACTGTGGCAGGGCATTCTCTTCTGTTCTCTCTGTCTAATTAGGTCTTGTGGTTTGCAATAAAGGTGTTGAGTGGCCACTGTGTTCAGTCTCTAGCCCACATTCAGCCCGCATCACCCTTCCCACGCTTGGCCTCCGACCTCATTATACTTGGTGATCCCTTTTCTGAGTTGCCCTCTCACCAGAATGTGAGGCCAGCCTGCAAACCATGGAGTCAACCTCCTGGTACTTATTTCTACTATTCTTGGGTGTTAGTCTCCTACTCTGTTATTCTATATTCCACAGATGAGTACAATCTTTCTATGTCTGTCTCTCTCTTTCTGACACATTTCACTTACCATAATACTTTCCATGCCGATCCACTTATATGAAAAATTCATGATCTCCTTTTTTCTAACAGCTGCATAGTATTCCATTGCATAGATGTACCAAAGTTTCTGTAACCAGTCATCTGTTGTAGGGCACTCGGGTTTTTTTTCCAGATTCTGGCTATTGTAAACAGTGCTCCGATGAATATATAAGTGCAGATGTCATTTCGACTATACTTTTTTTCTTCTCTGGTATATATTCCCAGCAGTGGTGTTGCTGGGTCAAATGAGAGCTCAATTTCTAATTTCTGGAGAATTGTCCATATTGTTTACCAAAAGGGCTGAACCACTTGGCATTTCCACCAGCAGTGTAGAAGGGTCCCTTTCTCCCCACTTCCTCTCCAACAGCGGTTGCTTTTGTTCTTTTGGATGTGTGTTAGTCTCTGTGGTGTGAGGTGGTATCTCGTGGTTGTTTTGATCTGCATCTCCCTGAGGATTAGTGATGTAGAGCACTGTTTCATGTGCCTTTTGGCCATTCGTATCTCTTCCTTGGGAAAACTTCTGTTCATTTCTTCTCCCCATTTTTTGATGGGGTTGGATGTTTTCTTCTTGTAGAGTTCAACCAGTGCTTTATATACCATTGATATCAACCCCTTATCTAATGGGTATTGTGTAAATATCCTTTCCCATTCTGTAGATAGTCTTTGTATTCTGGTCACTGTATCTTTTGCGGTGCAAACGCTTTTTAGTTTAATGTAGTCCCATTTGTTGATCTCTGTTTCCACTTGGTTGGCTAGTTTCATGTCATCTTTGAAGATAACTTTATCTTCAATATCGTGGAGGGTTTTGCTGACCTTGTCTTCAATGTACCTTATGGTTTGTGGTCTGATGTTGAGGTCTTTAATCCATTTTGATCTGACTTTTGAGCATGGTGTCAGGTTGAGGTCTAAGCCCATTCTTTTGCATGTGGTTGTCCAGTTGTGCCAGCACCCTTTGTTAAAGAGGCTTTCCTTGCTCCACTTCACATCTCTTGCTCCCTTATCAAAGATTAGATGATCATATATTTGAGGTTTTGTGTAGGGATATTCCACCCCGTTCCATTGGTCTTTGGCTCTGCCTTTGTTCCAGTACCATGCTGTTTTAATTGTTACTGCTTTGTTATAGAGTTTGAGGTTGGGGAGGGTGATGCCTCCCATCGCCTTTTTCCCAAGAATTGTTTTAGCTATCCGTGGGCGTTTGTTATTCCATATGAAATTTAGGATTGCTTGATCCGTTTCTTTGAAGAATGTCATGGTTATCCTTATAGGGATCACGTTGAATCTGTATAATGCTTTGGGGAGGATTGCCATTTTGACAATATTGCTTCTTCGTATCCACGAGCAGGGTATATGTTTCCATTTGTCAGGTCCTCTTTTATTTCATAGAGTAGCATTTTATAGTTTTCTTTGTAGAGGTCTTTTACTTCCTTGGGTAAGCTGATTCCGAGGTACTTGAATTTCTGGGGCACGATTGTGAATGGGATTGCTTTTTTCATGTCCCTTTCCTCTGCCTCATTGTTTGTGTATAGGAAGGCCATGGATTTTTGGTATTGAATTTGTAGCCTGCAACTTTACTGTATAAGTCTATTGTTTCTAAGAGTTACTTTGTAGAGGCTTTAGGCTTCTCTAGGTATAGTATCATATCATCTGCAGAGAGTGGGAGTTTGATTTCTTCCTTTCCTATCTGGATGCACTTAATCCCTTTTTCTTGTCTAATAGCTTTCACTAGTTCTTCCAGTACTATATAGAAGAGAAATGGTGAGAATGGGCATCCTTGTGTTGTGCCTGATCTTAGAGAAATGGCCTTTGGTTTTTCCCCATTGAGGATAATGCTTGCAGTAGGCTTGTGGTAGATGGCTTCGACTATCTTGAGGAAAGTTCCTCCAAATCCCATTTTGGTGAGGGTTTTCATCATGAACGACGTTGGATCTTGTCAAATGCTTTCTCTGCATCTATTGATATGATCATATGGTTTTTATCTTTACTTTTGTTGATAGGATGGATTCTGTTGATTGATTTCCGAATGTTAAACCATCCTTACATCCCCGGGATGAATCCCACTTGGTCATGATGTATGATCTTTTTGGTGAGTTGTTGGATCCGATTTGTTAAAATTTTGTTGAGGATCTTCCCATCAGTGTTCATCAGGGATATTGGTCTATAATTTTCTTTCTTAGTGGTGTCTTTGTTTTCTTTTGTTATTAGGGACATGTATGCTTCATAGAAACTGTTTGGGAGAGTTTCTATTTTTTTCAATTTTTCCTGCAAAAGCTTGAGGAGAACTGGCAACAAGTCTTCTTTAAATGATTGGAAGAATTCACCAGTGAAACCATCTGGGCCTGGGCTTTTGTTTTTGGGGAGATTTTTGGTTACAGTTTCAATTTCCTTAACATTGATCGGTCTATTCAGGTATTCCACGTCTTCTTTGTTCAGTCTTGGGAGATTGTAGGAATCAAGGAATTCATCCATTTCTTTTAGGTTCTCTTGTTTTGTGGAGTATAGACCTTCAAAGAAGTCTCTAATGATCTTTTGGATCTCACTGGTTTCTGTTATGATGTCCCCCTTTTCATTTCTAATTCAATTTATCAGGGTTCTCTCTCTTTCTTTCCTTGTGAGTCTTGCTAGCGGTTTATCAATCTTATTTATTTTCTCGAAGAACCAGCTCTTTGTTTCATTTATCTTTTGGATTGTTTTTTTCGTTTCAATGTCATTAATTTCTGCTCTAATTTTTATTATTTCTTTACTTCGGTCTGGTTTGGGTTCCTTTTTCTGGTCCTTTTCTAAGGTCTTGAGCCGTGAAGTCAAGCTATCTATGTGGGCCTTTTCTTTCTTCCTGAGGAATGCTTGGAGAGCTATAAATTTTCCCCTTAACACAGCTTTAGCTGCGTCCCATAGGTTTTGGTAGCTCATGTCTTCATTCTCATTTGTTTCTAAGTATCTTTTGATTTCTTCCTTGATTTCCTTCCTGACCCACTCATTGTTCAACATTGACTTGTTTAATTTCCAGATGTTTGATTTGGTTCTCCGTGTCGGTGAGTGGTTAGCTTCTATCTTCAGAGCATCGTGGTCTGAAAAAATGGTTGATACAATTTCTATTTTTCCTATTCTATTGAGGTACGTTCTGGGGCCCAGTACATGGTCTATTTTAGAAAATGTTCCATGTGCACTGGAGAAGAATGTGTATTCTTTCTTTTGGGGGTGTAAAGCCCTGTATAGGTCTATTAGGCCTCTCTCTTCAATTTCTTCTTTCACAGTCAGTGTTTCCTTGCTGAGTTTTGTTCTTGTCGATCTATATAGAGGTGATAAGGCAGTATTGAAGTCTCCGACTACAATTGTGCTGTTAGTGATGTCCTCTTTGAAGTCTGTTAGGAGTTGTTTTAAATATTTAGCCGGTCATTCATTAGGAACTTATACGTTTAAGAGTGTGATTTCTTCCTGTTGTACATATCCCTTGATAAATAGAAAATGACCTTTGCTTTTCCTTTTATTCTTTTTTTTAACCTGAAATCTATCTTGTCGGGTACTAGGATGGCCACTCCAGCTATTTTAAGGGAGTTGTTTGCTTGTGGGATTGTTTTCCATCCTTTAACTTTGAGTCTACATTTACCCTGTTTGTTCAGGTTTGTTTCTTGCAGGCAGCAGAATGTTGGGTTTAATTTCTAGATCCATTTTGCCACTTTGTGTCTCTTGATAGGTGAACTTAAGCCGTTGACATTGAGAGAGATTATTGTTATGAGGTTTTGTGTCATCTTTCTGTGGTATTTGTTGTTCTTATGGGGCTCCTACTTGTCTTACAGTAGCCCCTTTAGACCTTCTTTCAAGTTTGGTTTTGAGTCTATGAAGTTCCTGAGCTGTTGTTTTTCCGAGAAATATTGTATGGTTTCTTCGAGTTTGAATGAGAGTTTAGCCGGATAAAGTATTCTTGGTGAAGCATTCATTTTGTTGAGTTTTTTCACTATGTCCCACCATTGTCTTCGGACTCGGAGGGTTTCCTCTGACAGGTCTGCTGTAAATCTGAGGGGTGCTCCTTTGTATGTGATTTCCTTCTTTGACCTTGCTGCTTGCAGAATTATGTCTCTATCCATAGCATCCGTCATTCTGACTATGATATGCCTTGGAGTCTTTTTATTTGGGTCTCTTTTTGCTGGTACTCTTCGGACTCCTTGTATTTGGATGCCTGCCTTCTCCAGCTCTGGGAATTTCTTAGCAATGATATCTTTGACTGTGTTTTTTTCATTGGGGTTACTTCCCTGTGCTTCTGGTACTCCAATGATTCTCATGTTTGTCCTCGTGAAGTCATCCCCCAGGACTCTGATGTGCTCTATAGCCATTTTGAGGTCTTTTGCCATTATTTGTTGTTGTCTATAAGCTTTCTGCAGCTCATCTTCTAGGTCGCTGATTCTGTCTTCAGCTGTAGTCATCCTCCTGTTGAAGGCATCTACTGAGATTTTTAATTCATCTACCGATTCCTTTATTTGTGTGACTTCCGTTTGTAGGTTTGAAATTTCTGCTCTCATTTCTTCCTGCATTTTCTTGTTAGACCGTTCCAGTGCTTCATTCATATCCTCCTTTAATTTATTGGATGTCTGTTCCATGGTTGCTTGGAGTACGTCGATTCTCCTCCAGATTTCCTCTCTGAATTGTTTATCTGAGAGGTTGTAGATGTGAGTAGCCCCTGTTGATGTTTCTGGAATCTTTTCTTCTCCCTCTCTTCGTGGAGGGGATTTTCGCTGCTTCTTCACATTGTTACGGAAGGGTAGAGTTGGAACTTTGTAGTTATTTATTCCTGTTCCCTCTTGTGGGAAGGAGGGGCTCTGATTGTGCTAAGCTTCCTTTATTCACTGATACGTTTTATATAGTTAGTCTAAGCTAATGGGTATTTTGCATAAGTGGTTGAGATGACTAAAGTGATTTTCAAAGAAATAGACAATACCTATTGTGCTAAGGTAAAAAATAATAACTGCGGCCACGTTAGTGGGCACTGCTCCGATGGGAGGCCACGCCCACTTTGAGACCACGCCCACTGAGATACAGGCCATGCCTCAGTATCTTCCTGGCAGGGTCGCAGTTTCTCGCAGGGCACAGGGGTGCGTTCCCAGATGGCTACCTGGGCAGGACGTGTGAGTTGCGGTGGTGCTGGCGTTGACTGGCAGCGGCGGCAAAGTGGGGGTAGGGTCCAGAAGAGCTCAAACCGGCAGGACGCCGACTTGGGGGCAGTTTCTCACAGGGCCGCGTAGCACGGGGGGTCTAATTACTTTTCTGAAGGAGGAAGGTAGCTTTATCTCTGAGCTACACTCTTTGTTATTTTCTTCCCCTAATGATAGGGCCAATGTCTCAAACCTTTTTTTTTACTTTCTATCATCTTAGTTGAACCAAATTTTCCCCCAATTCCTAATAATTGTGTATACCAACTTCTTTAAGCTAACTGAGAATTGGTAAGATAATTAGCTCTCAAGAGCAAAAGAGTATTTAGAAATTGCACAGAAAAATAAAAAGAAGAAGGACAATTAAGCACTGAACAGATTTAAATAACTTTCCTCTGAAAATTCAATTTTTATCCATTTAAATATAAGGAACACAAGTGCCAGTGGAATAACTCAGTAGTGCGTGGAATTGAACCAAAGTCAGCCACATCCACGGCAAACACTTTAAACCCTGTGCTATGTCTCCAGTCTTATATCAAAGATTATTTCAAAATTCTTAGGATTTTTATTTCAAATCTTCCCCAAAATCCTATTTTAAATTTATTATCATAAATGTATCAATGTAGCAGTACTACTAATGAGGCAATCTAGTACCATATCTTATTGACAGAGTTAAAGTGCAAACATGATCAATTAGCTGCTTTTTGCTTAGCTTATAAGGTATTTTATATTGTTTTACTACTAGTGTGAAAGTATTTATATCAAATTATAGATGAACTGTTGTGAGTAAATATGTCCTTGATTTCAGTAAATCAAGCAATAGTTAGCCATATTAAATGTTTCCTCTTATAAGAAAGTGAGTGAGCTGCATGAATTGATTTGGTTGCTAGTCAATAACGAATGACTAGCAAGGCATTTGTTGCATAACTGAAAAAAGGATTAAAAATAAGTTATTATATTACTTTGTTCAAAACCAATTTTCTTTATAAAATTTAAAATATTAAAATTTAGTGTTTATCATAAATACTGCAAATAATTTATTATTTTGATGATGTATTCCTGAGACGATGGAATATTCCCAGACGATGCCTGGGGCATTACAGTCATTTATTTCTTTGTATGATATCAATATAGTTTTAATCTTCTTGCTTGTTTCTTATAGATATTTTTTTCTGAGATTACCTTGTATTTATCATATGAGGTACTTAACATATAATTTCTGCTCTTAGATGATCTGTACTGTCAATTTCAGAGCTAGGTCATCAGATTTCCAGTCAAGCAGTCTTTATGGTGAACAATTTTTTTGGTAAACACTAAATGTTATAAACTATATTAAACAATTTTTCAACTTTATAGCAATGACTGGTCATTTTACTAATGGATATAACCTAATGCACAAAAGACTTTCAAATAATTATTGAATATGATAATTTTCAGTTCACAAAATATCTATTTGACATGACTGAACACTAGAGAGAGTAATAATAGACATAATCAAACATCAATAATGTCAAACATGACTTGCTTCGAAAAGTGAATGAAATGAGCACTACATTATATTTATCTGCACTGTTTTTTAAAATAACTATACAATAGACAATAGGACCCCAAGTCGAGTTCTACAGGATCAGTGGATGACTGCACTCAATCGCCACCTTCAAAAACGGCCACAGTCACTATACAACAGGAAACATGTAAGCAGAAAATAGTAGTACTGCTGTGTGTGGGTATCATTGTGACATGCATTGGGGTGATCTGATTACCAGGGGATACATATTGATTCCAAGAATGTATTGGTTCTGTGTATATGAATGGAGCAAAGAACCATCATACTCTACTGTCACATGTACAACTGGGAATGAACAATAGTGGGAGTAAAAATGAAAAAAAAAGAAGAAACGGTGCTTAATGGAATAAGGGTTGACACCCCATTTTTTAGAAGTGTTCATTCACCACCCTGTATATTAAAACCTCAGCTATATATTGTGTTAATAAATGATTAAAATTCAAGAATTATATTACAGTAATAGTCCTGAAACTATTAGCAATAAACTGTAGCCAAGTTATTTCTCCTCTCTGAAATCCTACATATTTATCTATTACTTAGGTTAAATGCTTTAGGAGGACTACAAGAGCACTCATTTTAAAATTCTCTCTTAGGTAAGTACGTTATACAAGTGCTTCAAATTTAATATGAACAAAAACTATTTCTCATTTATATTTTAATTTGACTAAATGAGCACAATGTCAGGAGTATTCCCCAAATTCTATGGAGAAAAAGTCAAATTAATTGAATAATTAAAATATTTAGGAATGAGAAATTTTAACAAAATATTTACTTTATACTTTATTTTAAATTATTTTATTGTAAAAATATTATGTTATGCTTTAGGCACCATGATATACAATACTATTAATTGTAGGATTTCATGCAACAAAATATTTTAGCATCACGCCATCTATGAGAGTACTTCTTTCCACTATTGTCTAAGTGTATTCATCCCCCTGCCCCATGATAGTTAATTTTCTATAAAGGACCAGTTTTCACTTTATGTAGCATTCATATATTTGTTTTTTTTCCTAGTATCCTACTATGTTCTTATAAAAGAGATAATTTTATATCTGTTCGTCTTTTTTCGACTAATTTCACCTTGCATGGTGCTTTCTAGATTCATTCACGTAGCAGCAAATTGTATAACTTGATCATTTCTAAATGCTGAATTCTATTTCATTGTGTACGTGTACCATAGTTTCCTTTTCCAGTCACATGAAATTAGTCATATGGGTTGTTTCCAGATTTGAGCTATTTTGAAAAGTATAGCAGCTAACATAGGAGTTAACATGTTTTCTAAATAGAGTGTTTGTATTCTTGGAATAGATGACAAGAAATAGAATTGCTGATTCATATTGATGAGGGTCTCCTTTTTCCCCACATCCATACCAGCACTGGTTACTGGGAGGCTTGCTCTCTCCAATTTTTAACTGTAGTAATAAAAAGAGTGTGGTACTGGAATAAGGG
The DNA here is from genome assembly GCF_027595985.1 of Sorex araneus. Classification (NCBI taxonomy): domain Eukaryota; kingdom Metazoa; phylum Chordata; class Mammalia; order Eulipotyphla; family Soricidae; genus Sorex; species Sorex araneus. The sequence continues at coordinate 319,825,647 of NC_073303.1, read as the reverse complement.
TGAAGTCTGAGATAAATGAAACAGAATTAATATTCTAGAAACAGATCTTCAGCTATATAGATGGCAATCTCTGATAAAGGAGGAAAATTATTAAGTGAAACTGATCTGCTTGCTGCTCAGGTGAGACTTGCCTTTGGCTGTCCTCACTATATCTATTCCTATTCCGGAATGGGAGGTAGATATCCTCCATCCTGTCTCCTGCAGCCTCCACACCCAACCTGAGCCATATTAGGGGCCAACATTATAGCTCCTGAAGCATGTGGCCACTTATGCAGTCACACGACAATTCTACTCCATGAATTACATACTGCTCACAATTATTCTTTGAGGCAGAGAAGACAGAGAGCAGTACCCAGCTTAATCCATCAGTGTCTTCAAGGGTTTACTACAAAGTCTCACCCCTAACATACCAAGAACATTAGAAAACCAGTGGAGGAATCACATAGAAGCCTACCAAGTTCAATGAATGGAAACAATAGCACTGAAGACATGAAAAATACCAGTAAATCCTTGGACTTTGTCTTCAGTTAAATTGTGATGAGGATTTTCAATGAGTTCAAGGAAACAATAGCATAGGCCCTGAGCAGCACTCTGTATGGCAATAAATAATAAATAATAAGAACTAGAATAAGCAAAGAATAAGAAAGTATGAGAGTTGAAATGAAAAATCTACAACAGTCAGAAATGACAGGTAAGAAGAACATGGTAGGTGATATAAAAAATGTCAGTAGAATCTCTGAACAGCAGAGTAACAGATGTTGAGCAAAGATGAAGGTGCTCCAAGATGAGAAGTAAACCACTAGGAAACAGCAGAAGGTGGAAAATATTCTGAAAAGAAATGAATGGCATACCAAAGAATTATGGTATGAGTTCAAGAGGAACAATGTAAGAATTATAGTTCCTGAAGAAAAGGAAGGCAAAGTGATGAAGAAACATTGGTTAAAGAAATCATTGATAAGAATTTCCCATAGGTTATTACAGGAACTGAGATCCAAGAGGTTCAAAGTATCTCATGGAAAATAGACCCAATAAGGAAAACTTTAAAACATTTTATTCTCAAAATGGAAAAATCCAAAGATAGTGACTATATTGGATGCAGCAACATTTTTAAAAAGAACTTATAGGGACATGAAAAAAGAATTCCCATTCACAAGCATGCCCCAGAAAAAAGTGGATCAGCTTAACTAAAGAAGTAAAGGACCTCTACAAGAAAAACTATAAAACTCTACTCCAACAAATAAAAGAGGACATCAGGAAATGGAAACATATCCCCTGCTCATGGATAGGGAGAATAAACATTGTCAAAATGGCAATACTCCCAAAAGCATTATACAGATTCAACGCGATCCCTATAAGGATACCCATGTCATTCTTCAAAGAAACGGATCAAGCAATCCTAAATTTCATATGGAGCAATAAATGCCCACAGATAGCTAAAACAATTCTTGGGAAAAAGATGATGGGGGCATCACCCTCCCTAACCTTAAACTCTACTACAAAGTGGTAACAATTAAAACAGCATGGTACTGGAACAAAGGCAGAGCTGCAGACCAATGGAACAGGGTGGAATATCCCTACACAGAACCCCAAATGTATGATCATCTAATCTTTGATAAGGGAGCAAGAGATGTGAAGTGGAGCAAGGAAAGCGTCTTTAACAAATGGTGCTGGCACAACTGGACAACCACATGCAAAAGGATGGGCTTAGACCTCAATCTGACACCATGCACAAAAGTCAGATCAAATTGGATTAAAGACCTCAACATCAGACCACAAACCATAAGGTACATTGAAGACAAGGTCAGCAAAACCCTCCACTATATTGAAGATAAAGGTATCTTCAAAGATGACACGAAACTGGCCAACCAAGTGGAAACAGAGATCAACAAATGGGGCTACGTTAAACTAAAAAGCATCTGCACCGCAAAAGATACAGTGACCAGAATACAAAGACTATCTACAGAATTGGAAAGGATATTTACACAATACTCATCAGATAAGGGTTTGATATCAATGGTATATAAAGCACTGGTTGAACTCTACAAGAAGAATACATCCAACCCCATCAAAAAATGGGAAGAAGAAATGAACAGAAATTTTCCCAAGGAAGAGATACGAATGGCCAAAAGGCACATGAAACAGTGCTCTACATCACTAATCATCAGGGAGATGCAGATCAAAGCAACCATGAGATACCACCTCACACCACAGAGCCTAGCACACATCCAAAAGAACAAAAGCAACCACTGTTGGAGAGGATGTGGGGAGAAAGGGACCCTTCTACACTGCTGGTGGGAATGCCGACTAGTTCAGCCCTTTTGGAAAACAATATGGACGATCCTCAAAAAACTAGAGGTTGAGCTCCCATTTGACCCAGAAATACCACTTCTGGGAATATATCCCAGAGAAGCAAAAAAGTATAGTCGAAATGACATCTGCACTTATATGTTCATCGCAGCACTGTTTACAATAGCCAGAATCTGGAAAAAACCTGAGTGCCCTAGAACAGATGACTGATTGAAGAAACTTTGGTACATCTATCCAATGGAATACTATGCACCTGTTAGAAAAAATGAGGTCATGAATTTTTCCTATAAGTGGATCAACATGTTAAGTTTCATGGTAAGTGAAATGAGTCAGAAAGAGAGAGACAGTCATAGAAAGATTGCACTCATCTGTGGAATATAGAATAATAGACTAGGAGACTAACACCCAAGAATAGTAGAAATAAGTATCAGGAGGTTGACTCTATGGCTTGGAGGCTGGTCTCTCATTCTGGGCAACTCAGAGACGGGAACACCAAGTAAAATGTGGTCAGAGGTCATGCGGGGGAAGGGTGATGCGTCCTGAATGTAGACTAGAGACTGAACACAGTGGCCACTCAACACCTTTATTGCAAACCACAACACCTAATCAGAGAGAGAGAACTAAAGGGAATACCCTGCCATAGTGTCAGTGTGTGGTGGTGGGGGAGATGGGATTGGGGAGGGTGGGAGGGATGCTGGCTTTACTGGTGGTAGAGGATGGGCACTGGTGAAGGGATGGGTTCTCAAACTTTGTATGGGGGAAACATGAGCACAATAATGTATAAATCTGTAACTGTACCCTCACGGTGATCCACTAATTGAAAATAAATAATTTATTTTAAAAAAAATAAAAAGAACTTATATACAAAGGAAAGTCCATAAGATATATAGCAGATCTATCAAATGATACTGTGTGCCAGAAGAGTATACAAGGATATAGTACAATGAAATGAACATCTGATCAAGAATGCTCTATCCACCCAGATTATCATTCAAATTTGAAGAATTATACAGAGGTTCATGGACAGGGAACATCTTGGGGAATTCATAATCTTAAAACCAATTTTGTAAGCAGCATTAAAAGAGCTCCTTTTAAAGGACAGGAGAAACCTCTTGTCATGTAGCACTGACTATGGCACTCAATATGGTTGTCCTTTACTAGACTAAGAAAGGTTAATATATATCAATTCAATTCATAATCAAAAATGATATTAAATAGAGAAAGAAAAGCATCTTCAACAAAAGATGTAAAAAATATTGGCAGGTCTCATGGAATAAAACAAAATTAACTCAGACCCTTTTCTAACACTATGCACAAAAATTGAATCAAGATGGATTAAGACATCAACATCAGAAAAAATATATTTTTACATTAATGCCTATATTAAGGTGTTTAATCCATAGCTATCCTATTTAAAATTCTACTTCTATGAAGTAATATTTATATTATTATTCTGTTCCTCATCATTAACTATACTTGATTAGACCACAAGTATCAAAATTAGTCTGATTAGTGCATTATTTTTTATACATTCAAATATCTAAATAACATGGTATTTTCCTCAGCTAAGACAAAGTATCTTAAATATAAATTCTTTAAATCTGTTGAAAATTTTAAAATGATTTTAAATTTACCATCAATTACTATTTATTTGGTTAATTTATCTACTTGCCTACTTGAAAAACTGAAATATCTACTCACCTGGATTAAACATTCTGAGATCCTCCCTTCCCATCTTCCAATATAAACAATGTAATGAATTAATTGAAGTTTGATCCATCAAAGAGTCTTCTGATAAAATATCAGATAGAAGGCTCATAAACAAACTCTCTGCAAAAACTAAACCATAAGTGAATAACAGCATAGACAAAAGCTCACCCACTTAAAGGCAAGTTTTCCTGAGAGACAAAAGCATACATGTATGTAAAGGCACATGACTATGGTGTTTGATGGAGGGAAGAAAAGGGCCACAAATATAAAAATGACAATTTAACTTTCAGACAGAAGTGAAAGACTATGCTAACTCAACACTGGAATAAGGTGAAAAGGAGAGGAAGAAAGGATGAAAAGGAGAGAAGAGATGGGGAGGAGAGGAGATTGTAGGAGAGGGGAGCACAGGAAGAGAGGGGAGGCCTGGGGAGGGGAGAGAAAGGAAAGAGAAGGGAGGGGAGGGAAAGGCAGGAAAGGATTTCTGTAATATTGGCTACTGGAAAAGTGACCAGCTGAGTATTCTTTCCTAAGTGAGAAACTAACACACTCAGTCAGTCATATTCCAGAGGTAAACTGTAAAACAACTGTCATCAAGGAATCAGTCAGTAATTAGTGACTGTAGATTGAGGGTTAACAAGTCTCCATATGTCAAATATAGAGTTGGAAGAAGAATTGGAACATAAAATTAAGAAACAAAAATTTAGAAAAGCTACCATAATCTAGTTAGTAAATTAGAAACAGAAACAGTGAAGTGTACCTAAGATATAAATACATATGTATAGACATACATATATATGCATATATATACATATATATATATATATGTCTTTAAAGCACATGAGCACATGAAGTGCTTCAGGAAGGAGACTAAAGCTATTAAAAAGTTCCAAAAGAGAGATGGTAAGTATTGAGAGAAATGCTGACTGTGATGAACATATCAGTGGAAATGGTATCTAACCTGAAAAGCTTAACAAGCAGATTCAATTTCACAGATGAAAGAATATCAGACATTGAAGATAAAGTAACAATGGCTCAAATGGAAGATGCAAAAAATAGTTTATAAAATAAAGAAAAATAAATAATATATGTTTAAAATAGCATACTTTACTAGAAAGATAAATAGCAGAATTATGGGAGTATCAGAAATCAGAAAAAGAAAGAGGACAATAGAATAGAAAACAGAGACCATATTCAAAGATATGGCCTATCTTTGAATATGGTCTCTGATAAATGCAAGAAGTGTAATGACTGGGTCAAATCTAAGTTCTGTCCCTACCACAAGGGACCAAAATGACAATGGATAATGGACATTTGCAGCACTATCTACAATAGTTAGCTTCTGGAAACAACTTAAGAGTCTGAGAACAGAAGATTGGATAAGCTATGAAACATACACATAATAAAATATTGCTGTCATTAGAAAAGATAAGAGAATGTAATTTCCTACTATGTGGATGGATCTGGAGAGTATCATCCTGAATGAAGTTAGCCAAAGGGAGAGAGAATGACAGGTAATAAGACCTCTCCTATGCAGAATATAATGAAACGTAATAGTGAAATAACAAGTGCCCAAAGGCAACAGCAATGAGAAACATGAGAAATGGCCTTCGGTAGGAAGCATGCCACTTTGGACGGGGGAAGTAGAACACTACACTGTGGGGGGAAGTGTTCAGCCATGAGGAATAGAGGGCACTGAAAGGCAGGAAAGCTTTATGCATGAAGCCCTATCAGCAACAGAGCTGTTAACCACGGTGTCAAAACTAACCAAAAAAAGTGTTCTCATAGAGGTAGGTAGGGAAAATGGGCTAGAGGTAGGGTAGGGGGTCAATTGGTATAATTCACAGTGAATTAAAATTTAAAATCCAAAAGCATGACGATGTGATTATTGAGACTCCCTACACTTAAGGAAAGATCTGAGGGACAGAGAGAATGATTAGGGTAGGATGCAGTGCAAGATGGTTGAATAGACAGATCCTTTGACATCAATATTTTGTCAATGTGAAAATTATAGCAGACCTCAGATTAACCACAGAAACTTGCTTCATTACTCCTTGGGATAGAATGGAGGTCTCAGACAGTAGTGCCAGATGCAGAGAGACATCTCCTCAGAGCTATAAGCTAGAGTCCATAAGGTCATTAGATATTACGACTATCTTTAGAGTCACATGCCTTAGAAAATTCTAAGGTCTACTGAACACTACTATTGAAAACAGGAGATGATATTTAGAACTTCTATCACCCCTACTCTACAATTATACTATTATAAGATAGAAATGTGACCTTGAATACCAGATCACACCCCATTCTTATGGATGTATTAACTAGGCACACTGTTGCCCTAAGGTGTTTACAAATAATGTATCCAGAACTTCTGGTCACTTTGGTCCAGGCCATTTATATTTGAAACAGATGTGTCGCTGGGTACACTCGTAATAACTCATAGAGCTGTTTGAATTCTGTTTGTGAACAATTGTGACTTCACAGCCCTACTGTCCATCACTGTATCATTGTTATCCCCGTTGTTCATCAATTTGCTCGAGCAGGTGCCAGTAATGTCTCCATTCATCCTAGCCCTGAGATTTTAGAAGCCTCTCTTTACTCCTCCTTTCCAACGGTGCCGTATTGGAGGCACTTTCAGGGTCAGGGGAAAGCAACCTATCATTATTACTGTTTATGGCATATCTAATACACCATGAGGCGCTTGCCAGGCTCTGCCATGTGGGCAGGATATTCTCAGTAGCTTGCCAGGTTCTCTAAGGGGAGAGCTAGACAATAAGAGGGCTTGAGGCTGCATTTGTGCTTCTGGAAGCTTTGTTTTATCGTCTCTGAATCTTGGCCATTGATGGGATTACACAGTGTGGGGGCAGTTTGTGGGTATGACTGCCTGTCATTGTCACTGTCACTGTCATCCCATTGCTCATTGATTTGTTCGAGCAGGCACCAGAAACATCTCTCATTTTGAGACTTATTGTTACTGGTTTTTGGCATATCAATTACATCATGTGTAACTTTCCAGGCTCTGCTGTGCGGGCGCGATACTCTCAGTAGCTTGCCAGTCTCTCAAAGAGGCACAGAGGAATCGAACATGGGTCGGCCACGTGAAAAACGAATGCCCTACCTCTGTGCTATTGCTCCAACCCTAGCTACTGGAAAAGGGGGGAATCCGGGTGGAGGAGGCCTAGTCCCAATCTGAGCAGGCTTGGAGATCTCAGCCCTGGGTCCCGCACCTGGGTTCCTCTGCTGGTTACTATCCAAAGATACTCAAAAGAGAAGCCTTCTGATACATCTTTGACTTTAAACATTTGGTGTCAACACAGAAAAGTTCATATTTGACACTATGGGTCTTGCCAAATACTTGCAACATCATACCACAAGGCTTAGTAAGATTCTGCATGGTAGATACTATGCACTGGCAAACACTTTCACTCTCTTCATTATGCAAGTCAGCTTGCTAATAATGTTACTATTGGCTACTTACAGTTATACGCCTAGAAACTTTCCAGACATGATATATTTTATATGATGCTCTCCACCAGGTAGTCACAACTGTGGACCCTGCATTATAATTCAGAATCACTAGAACTAGTACCATTAGAGCCACTGGAAAGTTATTGTAAATTCCGGGAATTATTCAGTTAAATACAGAATAGCAATGCAACCACTTTAAGGAATTTGTGAATCTGAAATTTTGATTATTACGCTGGAGGCTTGAATTCATAACATCACTCCTAACCTTATGTTAAACAAGTTTTAAATAAACTAAATAATTTTATCAAAGTATGAAGGACCATGAAAGTTGAACACTACCACCATTCAAAGTATATCAAAGCCTTCTAAACTCCCTGATGAAAATTTCTAAGCATCTTCTAAAATAAAAAAAAAGAGCAATCTATTTTATTTTATTTTATTCTATTTTGTTCTTTAATTAGTGAATCACCATGAGGGTACAGATACAGATTCACACATTTTAGAACTTGTTTTTCCCTCATACAATGTTCACAACACATTCCTCCACCAGTGCCCATTCTCCACCACCAGTAAACCCAGTATCCCTCCTCCCTCAATCCCATCTCCCCCCCACCCCACCCTGCCTCTGAATCAAAAGGATTCCCTTTTGATCTCTCTCTCTCCAATTGGGTGTTGTGGTTTGCAATAGGGGTATTGAGTGGCCATTGTGTTCAGTCTCTAGTCTACTTTCAGCACGCATCCCCCTTCCCGGGTGGGATCTCCAACCACATTTTACTTGGTGTTCCCTTCTCTATCTGAGCTGCCTTTTTCCCCAGCAAGTGAGACCAGCTTCCAAGCCATGGAGCCAACCTACTGGTACTTACTTCTACTATTCTTGGACATTAGTCTCCTATTCTGTTATTTTATATTCCACAAATGAAGAGCAATCTATTTTAGAAATAGAAGATAATCTTATAAGGATATTGAAAGTCTGAGAGACAGCATGAGAAAACAGCAAACAATAAATGAACGAAAGAATACAGTATTTGAAATGAAATATAAAATAGAAGAACTTAAGAGTAGAACATACGACACAAAGATCAATCATTTTGCTCAAAAAACACAGCAGAAGCTACTTAAAAAAGAACCTAGAAAAATAAAATAAAAATGAAGACTGAGTCTAATAATGTCTTTATAATTAGTATTCTATCAAGTAAGTAAGTAGAACAAATGGAGAAGGTGGGATGGTAGAGGAGCTCTTCTCCAATAAGGAGGAAGTCAAACCTATATCCATGAAGCTCAGCAAGATGCAAACAAATGAAACCAAAGATATGAATACCAACACACACAATCAAAATGGCAAAAATTAAGCATAGAACAAGAATCCTAAATGTAGCAAGAGAAAGACAAAAGTTCACATATAAATGAATTCCTATAATTCCTACTTCATGTCTATCAACATAAACTGGATAGTCTTAAAGAAAATGGTTATAATATATCCGAAGAGTAAAAATAGAAACAACTCCAACTAAAAATATTCAATACAGCTAAGTTTGCATCCAAATTAGAGTGGAAAAAATTTTTTTTCAGACAAACAAGATCATTGATCACTAAATTGGTTCTTAAAAAATTACTGACCTTCTTTGAAAGAAAATATTTTTAAAAAGCTTAGAAACCAACATTATAAAATAAATGAAAAATAGAGAAGAAAATGAGGTGTCCTAAAATTGAGACATACTTATTAAATTTTAAATTGGAGATAAACTCAAAAAATTAAGATAATAATTGTTTTATAAAATGTGTATGTCCTTAAGAAAAATTACTTGCAGGACAGACATATTGTACAGCTGGTCATACAGTTGTCTCGCTCAGGCCTGAATAGGGTTGACTCTGTGTTATTACATATAATTCCCCAAGCCCAACCAGGAGAGATCCCTGAGCAAACAGCCATGATTAATCCCTGAGCACTGCTGAGTATGGCCCAATATTTTGTTAAAAATTACTTATGATTAACAAAAAAGAAGAGGCAAATGGAACCTGACCAGAGTCCAACAAATAGATAAAAAAGTAACAGGGAAAGAATTTGTAAAAGAAAACAGTAACATAGGCAAAAGGTAAACAACAACACATAGATATAAAAAGAAATAAATTTCCCTACTTCAAAATCTTCCATAGACAGCAATATCTTGTATTCAACAATAAAAGGCACTGAGAAATAATATATTTTAATATATAAAACAATATCTCTTCTGCTTACAGATGACATGCCTGAACTTTAGCAATAAACACATGTTCAATGTAAAAGATTGGAAAAATTTATACAGGTAAATAAAACTGAAGTCTAAAGCCATCAAAGTTTGATATTTATGTCATACACTATAGACTTCAATCTTTAAAAAACAGCAAGATACAGACCTATATACTACACAATTATTAAGAAATTCATTCATTGCAATAATATTTATTAGCATAACATAAAGAAGGGACACCAAAATATATGAACTAACTACTATCGGACCCATAATTAGACAGTAAGAGAATGCTGTAGTAGAAGGAGATATTTAATATACTGCACTCATTATTGTATAGATCAATGAGACATATAATAAATAAGGAAACTCTCAAATTGAAGATGCGGAAGTTGGGAAATGCTTGGGATGCAACAGACATTTATATAGCTTTCTATCTCCAAAAAGGATACTTATTTTTCTCCAGGTAAGACACAGAATAAACATAAATAAATCATAAAGATTGAAGCTGTATCAAGTACCTTTATAGATCACAGTGTTATAAATGTAGAAATTAAGCATAAAATGAAAACAAAGGTAAAACTTTCATGTATATTTGCGGGACTAAAAATAGACTTATTGAAGATGCATTATTCATAAGAATAAATAAACTTTCATATATTTAGGGTGACTTAAAATGATATATTGAAGATGTATTGATTAATGAGAAAATAAATTTCTGGAAACAATAAAGAGTGAAGACATAAGAAATAAATACAAATGAAAAATAATAGAAACTATATAAATATTTCATTAGCAATACATGTTTACAACAGGAGTAAGAAAAAGCTCATATATTACAAATGACTCAGCAATTTCATTACATTAATATCCCAAAACTCTATTTAGAAAAGATATTTACATCCCTATGTGTATTGTAATACTATTCACAATATACAAAACCTGAAAATAGCACAGGTGTCAAATAACAGAGCTGGAGAAAGAAATTGTGGTGTATATACACAATGGAATACTATTCAACTTTTAAAAAGACAAAATCTGCAATTTTCTGAGTTGGGTACATCAGAAGAGTATCACACAGAGTGAAATTATAGGAGAGAGAAAGCAGAGCATGATCTCTCTAGTATGTGTGATATAAAGAAATATAATTGGGTGTTGAATAACTTTGGGTTGTCCTTGCTACCCCGAAAGGAGCTTAGGTTTATTGAGCCACTCCCACAACAATACCTCTGAGGCACACCCAATTCCACCAAGCACTAATAATCCTATATTGCTTTTCTCTTTCCTTCATGTCATTTGAATGGTTTAGCAATGTCCTTTTTGTATAGAAACAGGAAGACAGTTCATGCTACGCTTTATAGCTTGGAAATTAATTGACTCCAAACAGTATTTACTCCTGATCATCCATATTTACTTGACTTAAGCCTCAGTTGCCTTAGTTCCTAGCACTCCAAAAGCAGGGTCCCGACATAAGGACTGAATGTACCCAGGGCAAGCTGTAAGCTATCTTGACATTGAAAGGGGACAAGCTAACCACAATCAGTATAATAAGTTAAGAGCATGGTCATGGGACAAACTCTGATATGACCCAAAAAAAATGTAACTGACTAAAGACCCTGCTGGGGTTAGGAAAAACTAACCTGGCCTGAGGACTGTGGTTTGGAATATATAACGAGATGTCTCTAGGAGGAGTCAACTTTTAAGCTTAGTTTATCTACTACTGTGTTTATACAAAATGACTAAAAATATTATAAGAAGTAAATTTGCTATGATTGTTTAAATGGATTACTAGCTGAGGAAAGGAGGAAGCAATACACCCTGATGGAGTCACGCCCTTGAGTGGATCTCCTAGTTAGTAATCTGGAGTGCTGAACCCTCAGATGAGATTTTTGTCCTTGAATTAATCCCCTAAAACCTCCCCTGAAGGAGTGGCTCTACCTCTGTTGTTATGACAATGTTCAACCCCACCCATGTGTACCCCCACCCTTCATGATTTCTATATAACTATGCTGTAAGGAGTAAGAAGGAACTATGACTCGACTAGACGAGAACTAGAAAGAGGAGGACTAGGAAGATGCGGATGAGGGAACTATTATGACTGGACTACGACCAAAACTACAACTACAGTTGTGCAGTAAGGGGAGAGATCAGACTACATTGAGGAAGAGAGAGAAATAAATAGACTATCAACCAGGCGGGGGCCCAGTCTCTCTGTTCTCCCAGTCCTTTGTCCATCTGTTTCTGTGGGCCAGCCAGGGGAGCAGCTCTTGGCCACTGCATGCTCGAGTCCCATGTGTGCCCCACATTTTTCTTTGAAACTCACAATAGGGTAATAACAAATGTCCAAAGGAAACAGAAACTGAGAACAGGTCTGGGGTGGAAATATCTTATCTCCCAAACTTATTAATTTTTAGATTCTTATAAACCCATGTTGCCTTAATAAATAAACTAGTAAAGACCTACTTGTTAATATTAACTTTGAAAATTAACAAATGTCTAAGTACCTATTATGATCATGAATGTGGGAAAAAGAAGTTTCTAAATTTTACCTCATTTGTCATCACTGTAATGAATTCTCTCTTTGGTTGTGTTAAATATTCTATTCTTTCTTGTTATTAATTTTAAAAATTAAATTGCACATTCTTTCAATTATGTTCTATTTTATTCTTTTGAAATATAGCAGGTGATATTTATATCTCCCATAGACACATTGACTTTTTAATTATTTCAAGTGTTAAAAATTGTTTTGATAATTTATATTTAAAAATAATATTTTAAAATATTATTTATCTGTGCTAATTTATCTGTGATGGACTTATTCCTGCTTCCATTGTAACTTACTATTCCTTGTGTCTATGTACTTATTATTCTACTGTGTTTTATAGATTCATTATCAAATCAGTTTTTATACTGGTTTATGTCTTCCAAGTCACAAAGCTACTGGGGCCAACATGACTTCTTCCTCATTTATAAAACAGCTTGTTTTTTCCCCTTCCTGTTACAATATATTTACCACTCTAAGAATTATTTTTTGACATGTTTCATGAGTTATCTATATTTAAACCTCTTCTGAAGTGCTATTTACTATTCTTGATTTATGTATACCTCTTTCCGTCATAAACCTCAAGATTACACAGTTTTACCTCACAACTTGATGCTTTCTGAACATAACAAGACACACTCTATATTATTATTAGAGTGGTTGCTTGAACTTTAACCAGTGCAAGAAGAAAATACATTTCTTATATATCTACAAAGTTCTTACACATTGACGAACATGTATCTTGCAGAGCATTTTTTTTACTTTTTCTTTATATTTTCCACAATAAAATATAATTTAGTTATATGTACCTATACACCATAGGCCACACGCAAATACACAAACACACACTCACTCACATAATACATATACACTTTTATTTATTTCCAGATTTTCAATAGACCATGAGAAATAAGGCCATGTCCTTTGCTCTATGTTTCTATCTACAACACACAATAATAAAACATTTAAAATATATCTTTCAAATATATATCACAGTAACAGGAAGTCTCAAGGGAGAAGTTACTGGTTCCTGCTTGAGCAAATCAATGAACAATGGGATGACAGTGCTACAGTGCAGTGCTACATATATCACAGAAGAAATAATTTAGAAGTTTAAGAGGCACATTTTCAAATGCATGAAAGATATACTACAAAAGTAAATGGGTTGGGGCAGGGAGAGGGAGGAGGAATTCTACCACTCTGTTGTAGAGTTAGAAACAATGGTGAGGTTTCAAATAAATCACCCTATATAATTTAAATGTATATAATAAACTTTATCAACTATCTGGATATGACTGTTCCTATTTTTCTGAGAAATTTATTTCCAGTGTAAAAGTGAAGAATTCACAATCCTTATTAAATGTTTTTAGAGAGAATTTCAGCATAAACATAAGTATCTTTCAACCCTTTTCTAGTTATGAAAAACTTTATGTAGATAAGATTATTTTAACACCAAAAACAATGAAACTTTTTTTTAATTTTTTAAATTTTATTGAAGGCAAGGTTGCCCACTTTCGCCACTCCTATATTCAATATAGTACTGGAAGTCCTGGCCATAGCAGTTAGACAAGAAAAAGATTATCAAGGGCATACAGATAGGAAAGAAAGAGATAAAGTTATCACTATTTGCAGACAATAAAACATTTTTATGGTTAAAAATAAACATTTTTTGTAATCAGGATGACTTGGCCCCTTTTTCTTCACAAGCTTTATTTATGCATTTCTAAAATAGAACCTGAATATTACTCTGCTATATCAAAAGGCATTACATTAGTCTCTGAGGATGATTAGAGAAATCTTTCCCTAGCTTACTTACTTTAGTTGGAGAGACATTGTTTTCAACCAGGAATGTGACCAAGCAGGAAAGCAAAGCATATGCTTTGTACGTGTGAGACACGGGATCTGGTCATTTGTACTATTTTTTAAGTAAAAATTGAAATTTAAAGATACTATATATTTGACAAGATTTTCTGTGATGAATATTCAGAGTTATAAATATTAAAATAATTGAAAACAGCTTCTTATTTTAAAAAGTCAAGTTTAGGAAGAAATAGCATTTTACTAAGAGAAGCAAACTAAAAACTGCATAACAATTTGTGCAAATTGGTTTTATTTGGCAATGCAACAGTGATATCAGAGAGAAAATATCCACCTTTCTGCATTCATAAAGAAGATTGAATCCCTAAAGGGCAATAATAAATATGGATGGAAGAGAGAAGAAAGAATAAACTTAATAATTAATGCTTGCTAATCTTCCATTGATACCTATTGCATATGAAAATTTTGATCTTTGAAATTTTGTTGTTTCCATGTGATCTGCATTAGCAAATAGATAAATTTTGTCAGTTTGTTATTCAGTTTAAATATAAATGAACACAGTCCCTATATGGGGCTTGTTATCATGTGTTAGCATACATATATAGGACACGCTATCATTTTTAGATCAGTTGGATCTATGGAGCTATGTGTCCATACACATATGTGTCCATAGAGATACGCAACCCTCTCTCCAGTATAAGAAAAGAACTCTTTAAGTGATTCAGTCTATCTTTTACCTTCTCAGTACTAGATGCATGTACCTGTTAGTACTTGAATATGTAGTATTTGGATAACAGTACTAAAATACTTTTAATATTTGATTATTTGCTATGTGTAATATTATATCATTCTTTGTTCTTACAAGGATTATGTCAAAATGTGGTATTTTCATAGTATCAAGTAAGATTTCCCTATCTCAGAATCATTCCTAAGAATTATTGTTCTTACAATGGGACAATCAGTAAGAAAAAAATGTGTCCTAAAAATAGAAAAAATATATAGCATTAATTTATTTGAAATTACAAAAATAGGTTCTAGGGGGCCAGAGTGATAGTACAGAGAGTAAAGCGTTTGCCCTGCATGCTACCAACCCAGGTTTAATCCCCAGCATCCCATATGGTCCCCCAAGCACCATCAAGAGTAATTCCTGAGTGTTGAGCCAGGAGTAACTCCTGAGCATCATTGGGTGTGACCCAAAAAGCAAAAAAAAAAAAAATAGGTTTTAAGATCAAGGGTTCTCAATAATTAGTTTTGTGATCTAAGAATGACTTAATAGAATGTAAGAGCTATTAAAAATTGTATGTAGTAAATGGGAAATTTTACTTTAGAGGAAGATAGCTCAGATAACAAATATCATTGCTCAAATCCTGATAAGTGAACTTATTAATCAATTCCCTATGACTTATGGCTGGCAAAAGGAGATCTGAAAGAGGAAAAATTCCCCACAACTAAAAGTGCATGCACTAGACTCATACACATCCATTGCAGTGGGATAGTAAATCAATGCACAGGTCTTATCTGTAGTAGATGAAGGGATCCATTTTGGCAGAAGTTTCAGGGGAAAAAAAATCAAGAAGTTATAAAGCTGGCACATGGACTAGGAGCAAAAGACAACTCTGTGGAAAGATTTCTCCTGGTCAAAGAGCTGGTGGCCATTTCAAATCAGTGAGGGAAGCAACAAGGCGCTAATACTTGACAATTCCCACAGGTCAGACTGGTGGTGGATGTAGTTTTCTAATGTACTAAGTAGCCACCTGTTAATCTACCCCACATATCTCGTAAGATCCACAAATTGGCCTCTTATATGGAACTCTCACCAGGGAAACCTGCCTACCCCAACCTCATTAGACCAATAGTTAATTGATAGGCCACTTCAATCAACATTCCCCAAAACCCACAAAAGTAACAGTGATCAAGTGCAAGAAACAATATAACCCTAATCAAAAAGTAACATTAAGCTCAGCCAAAGAACAAATTTCTTGAATCAGACAATAGGATTCACAAAAATAGACAAAACCATCAAATTGGAACGGAATATCCTTGAAAGGAGAGAAGACACCATATCCTGGAAACACAAACATTTTCTATGAAGAAAATATCATTCCAATAACAAAAACAGAGAGAGAGGCCACAAAAAAAGAGAATTATAGACCAGTGTCTCTGATGAGCATAGAATCAAAGATCCTCAATAAAATTTCTAGCAAATAGAATTCAACAACTCATCAAAAAGGTCAAATGCCATCAACAAGTAGGACTCATCCCAGGGATGCAAGGACAGTTCGATATTCACAAGTAAAACAACATGATATATATCAATATAAATATAAATACATATCAATATAAAGAAAACTTATATCAATAAAAAGGAATAAAACTAAATAATCATATGAATAGATGCAGAGAAAGAATTTGACAAGACCTAGAACCCCTTCTTTATAAAAACTCAACGAAATGTGAGTAGAAGGAACTTTCTTCAATACAATAGAAGTCATCTACCCCAAGCCCATAACAAGCATTATTTTCAGTGGAGAAAATCTGCATGACTTCTTTCTAAGATCACACACAAGACAAGGTTGCCCACTCTTGCCACTGTTATTTGATATAGTAGTAACAGTGCATTCCATGGCAGTTAGATACGAAAAAGGTATCAGAGCATCGAGACAGGAAAGAAAGAAATGAAGCTTTCACTATTTGCAGATTGTATGATACTATACTCAGAAAATCCTAAAGACTACAAAAAAGCTCCTAGAAACAATAGATTTGTATAGTAGTCAGATTGCATAACCAATATTTCATGGGTTTCCTATTGAAAAATAATGAAAGAAAATAAATAGATACTAAAAACAAACTATCCTGTTCATAAGTGTGCTCATAAAATCAAGTATTTTGAATCAGATTACATAAAGAGATAAGGGACCTATACAAAGAAAATGCTACATACAACATAAATGAGGATAAGAGGAAATGGAGACACATTCACTATTCATGGACAGGAGGATTAACATTGTCAAAATGGCAATACTCCCCTGAAGCGTTATACAGATTCAATGTGGTCTCTACAAGGATACCCATGAAATTTTTCAGGGAAACAGATCAAACACTCCTGAAATTCATATGGAACAATACGCCTCCACAAATAGCTAAAGCAATCCTTGGCAATAAGTAGATGGGAGGCATCAGTTTCCCCAACATTAAACTGTAGTGCAAAGCAGTCATAGTACCCGCAGACCAATGTATAGAGATGAATGTCCTTGTATACACCCTCAAATATATGATACTTTAATTTTGATTAAAAAAATAGATACATTTAGTGGAGTAACAAATCTTTTCAATCAGTGGTGCTGAGAAAACCCGGCAGCTATATGCCAAAAAAATTAAATAAATTTCAGAACTCTTTTTAGTGCAATGCACAAAGTCAGATCAAAATGAATTAAATATCTCAATATCAGACATTAATCCATAAGGTACATGAAGGAAAATATAAGCAGAATATTTCATGACATTGGAGCTAAAGGCATTCTCCAAGATCAAACACCACTCATCAAACAAGTGAGAGCAAAAATTAACAAGTGGAACTACACTAAACTAAGAAGCTTCTACACTTCAAAAGAAATGGTGACTAAGATAAAAAGATAGCTCACGGAATGGAAAAAATTGTTTATTCAATACCCATCTGATGAGGGGTTAATATCAAAGATATAAAAGGCACTGGTAGAACTTTACAAGAAATTAACATAGAGTCTCATCAAAAAATGGAAAGAAGAAATGAACAGAAACTTCAAAGAAGAAACACAAATGGCCAAGAGTCACATGAAAAATGCTTTGCATCACTAATTGTCAGTGAGATGCAAATTGAAACAACAATGAGATATCATCTCACACCACAGAGACTGGTACACACATCAAAAAGAGCAAGAACAACCAGTTCAGGAGAGAATGTGAGAAGAAAGGGACTCTCCTTCATTGTGAGTGGAAATGCTGACTGGTTCAGCTGTTTTGATAAACAATATGGAAATTCTTCAAAGAACAAGAAACTGAGCTTCCATATGACCCAGCAATTCCACTTCTGGGAATAAACCCTGGGGGCAAAAACACAGAGCAGAAAATCAGAAAAGTAAAAAAACTTCTGTGCCAGAATCTGAAAACACTCCAAGTGTCCAAGAACAGATGACTGGTTATAGAAACTGGCACTCTACATAACGAAATGCCACACAGACACCTGGAAAAATGAAGTCATGAAATTTGTTTACAAATGGATGCACATGAAAGTATCATGCAGAGTAAAATGAATCAGAGGGAAAGAGATAGAAAGAATAATTGTAATCATTTGTGGGATAAAAAATAGAACCTTAGTATGGACTAATAATAGTAGCACAATAGTAATGAGGGCAGAGAGCACTGGTTCATCATTGAAAGCTTTCCACAAGTGGGATGTGCAAGGGGAGCTAGGAGAGAGAAGGGACCACTATTAAAATAAAATAATAGTCAGAAATGATCATTCTGGAGAAGAATTGAGTCTTAAACACATGTGAAGGTATATAGGTATATACATGATAACCTTTCAGTACCTGTATTGCAAAACAGAAGGAGGAGAGAGGCTGGGAGAAGAAAAGTGCCTCTTATAGAGGCGGTGTTCAAGGGGCGGGCAGGGGTCACGGTAGGGGGGAAACTGGGGACATTGGTAGTGGGAAATGGGCACTGGTTAAGAGACTGGTACTGGAACATTGTATGACTGAAATTCAATCATAAATATGAGACTGTGTATCTCAAGGTATTCAATAAAATACAAAAAGAGAAAAAAATGCTAAAGCTAAATATCCAAACCACAGAATCAAACACACTGAGATCATGAGACCCAAACTTTAACAACCAAACCTAAAAAGGTGCTTATCAAGATGGCAGCCTAAGGTTGGGAGTGTAGTAGAGGGAAGCTGGGAGCACTGTTGGAGGGATGTTCACAATGATGGAGGGATTGGTATGTCTAAAGCCCGACTATGAATAACTTTGTGAATTAAGGTGCTTTAATAAAATTAAATTTAGGTGAAGAAGAAAATTTCAAACTTTAGAAAGTAATAAAGAATAGTCTAGAAGGACAGGTCAATAGTACAGCAGGTAGGGTGCTTGCCTTATACGCAGCCAACCTGGGTTTCATTCCTGGCATCCCATATGGTCCTCCCGCCCTGAAAGGAGTAATTCCAGATTACAGATCCAAGCGTGACTCCTGAACATCTTTGTCCATGCCCCTCCCCAAAGAAAACCCAAACAAACTAAAAATGATGGTCTAAGAAAGAGCAGTTCTGAGGGCATTAAATATATTCCAGGAAAATTCCAAAATCTTAATTTTCTCAGAAATGTGGTGCAAAATCTTCCTTCTCCAGTTTACAAAATGTTTTTATTCCCACATAACAGTGATAAACAATAATGTCAACATTTTCTCTGACAACCCTACACTACTCATCTTCTGAGAATCTTAGTGAATCTGACCATTTGTATCCTACTTAGCACTGTAGCAGTGTCATCCCGTTGTTCATCGATTTGCTCGAGTGGGCAGCAGTAACATCTCCATTGTGAGACTTGTTGTTACTGTTTTTTGCATATCAAATATGCCACAGGTAGCTTGCCAGGCTCTGCCATGTGGGCTGGATACTCTCATTGGCTTGTCAGGGATAGAGAAATCGAACCGGGATCAGTCACCTGCAAGGCAAACGCCCTACCTGCTGTGCTATCACTCCAGCCCTTATATCCTACATGCATGAGATAATGGTATTTGCTCCTAGGAGCACATAAAATACAATTTCCATTTTCCTGCCAGCGATAATAGTGACAATGCTAGAATCACGTTTGTTTATTTAGATTAATTTTCCCTCTTTCAAGACAAGATTAGCGTCTATCAGCTCACTGGCTTCCCACTTCAATGTGTTTTGATGACAGATTTGGACATGCCTCCTTCCATTCTCTCTCTCTCTCTCTCTCTCTCTCTCTCTCACACACACACACACACACACACACATACACATTTGAATAGTATACTCTTCAGTGGGTGGAGAGAAAGCACAGCGAGTAGGGCATTTGCCTTGCACATCGCCAACCCGGGTTCGATTCCTTCTTCAATCTCGGAGAGCCTGGCAAGCTATCAATAGTATCCCACCCGCACAGCAGAGCCTGGCAAGCTACACGTGGCATATTTGATATGCCACAAACAGTAACAAGTCTCACAATGGAGATGTTACTGGTGCTTGCTCAAGCAAATCAATGAACAACTGGAAGATAGTGCTACACCTCACTAAATCATCAGTTCAGATAGTGTGGTGGGGAGGTCTCACATCCTCCCCCTGTGAACTAAAAGCATCTTTTTGCTCTGGAAAGGTATGGTCATCATGCAGAAAGAATATAAAATATTATTACGTTGAGATCAGACACAGAAATCCATTGTGTGATCATGATTGTCATGGAATTCTTATTTACTCCTTAGACAATATGCAGATCTATAAGAGGCTACAGGCTGGGGATGCCAGCAGAGAAAGTCTGGGGAATGTGGTCCCCTTCTGGGCAAGAGTGACTCCTTCATGCTGTTGCCAAGGTAGATGAGATTGAGAGAGAGTCCTGGATATGTTCAGTAATTACTCCTTGATGGACATAATTCAGTCAACTTCTTGATGCTAGCATCTCCTTTTTCAATGATCACAGAAGTCAAATTTGGAGATGAGTCAAATCTGAAAAATGTCTTCAATACAGTTGATGAACCTAAAATCCAAGTTACTATAGTTAAAACTTTATTATTTATAGGATCATTACTGGGGAAACTAGCAATAGAAATATTACTGCGAATTACTTTTTACATGCAAGAAATCAGTGAAATAAGATATTGATGGGATAAAATTTTAAAATGAGAGACATCTTGTGGAGAAATTCACTCCAGTAAATTTGAAATTAGGAGACATTATTAAGATTTCATTTTGTTGAAAGAACAACTTGAAAGACCACACACCACATTGATTATTCTACCATTGCCTGGTGAAATATTTTATTTATTTATTTTAATTAGTTAATTTTTATTATTAAATAACATCAGAAACAAAGTTTCAAAATTGTTCATGGTTGGTTTTCAGTCATACAATGTTCTAACACTGGTCTCTCACCAGTATGTATTTACCACCACCACTGTTCACTCCCACCACCCTCCCCCAGTCTACTTCTATAGCAGAAACTTTTATTCTCTCTCTCTCTTTCTCCTTTTCTTTCTCTCTCCTCTCTCTCTCCTTTTGAGCATTATATTTTGCAATACAGGTACTGAAAGTTTATCATGTATATACCTTTATCTATTTTCAGCACTTAGTTCTCCAGAATGATACTTTTTAAATTTTACTTTCGTAGTGACCCCTTCTCTCGTAACTGATCTCTCAACTTCCAATAGTGGACCAGCCCTCCAGACCCTCATCAATATTGTCCTTGAGTATTAGTCTTATACTATATTTTTACATAAAAAAACAAGTAAAGCATTTCATATCTCTTCTTTTCCTTCTGTTCCTTTCCTTCTGATTCATTTCACTCAGCATGATACTTTCCATGTGCATCCAGTTATAAGTACAAACTACAACATCCAATCTTTAAAATACACTTGTAAAAGAGGCTGGAGAGAACCTAGGGAAATTGTTGAATAGAAGTTGACTTGATGGTATCACTGGTGTTGGAACATTGTATGCCTGAAAGTTTATTATGAAACATTTTGTAAATCATGATGACTTGATAAAAATAATTATTAAAGTACCACTGTAGCACTATCTTCCCATTGTTCATCGATTTGCTCTAGCGGGCACCAGTAACATCTCCATTGTGAGACTTGTTGTTACTGTTTTTGACATATCAAATATGCCACAGGTAGCTTGCCAGGTTCTGCTGTATGGGTGGGATACTCTTGGCATATCAAATCTTTGACATATCAAATATGCCACAGGTAGCTTGCCAGGCTCTCTGAGAGGGATGGAGGAATCCAATCCAGGTCGGCTGCATGCAAGGCAAACGCTCTACCCGCTGAACTATCACTCTAGCCCAATGATTAAAGTAATGAATGAAAAACGAACAATCAAGATTGAAAAATCCCGTTGATTACTGATCTCGGGCAGGCTCAGTAACCTCTCATTTCGTCCTTTCCCTGAGATCTTAGAAGTCTATCTCGACTTGGCCCTCCCAAGGATGTGACACTGGGGGCTCTTTCAGGGTCAGGGGAATGAGATCCAGCTTGTTACTGGATTTAGCATATGACTACACCATGGGAAGTTTGCAAGGCTGTCCCATGTGGGCAGGAAACTCTCAGAATATTGCCAGTTTCTCACAGAGGGAGAAGTAGGCTGCAAGATATCTGGGAGCTTGCTTTTAAGTCTCTGAATGTTGGCTGTTGATGGGATTACACACACCTGGGTTCCTCTGCCGATACCTTCATACCTGAGGCCTGTCAGAATGTGTGGAGAGGAGCCTCGAGCATGGCTGTAGCTAGGTTCTGGTGGTCTTCGGTTGCCGGGAGCTCTGCTCAGGGTGGGGAGGGAAGTTGGAGCCCATCCCCTCCGAGGGGCCCCGGGGAAGACACCAGGTGTGCAGGCAAGAGACTTTCTGCCGAATGAAAAAGAAATGATGAAAATTAAAACAGTGAAAAAGAAGAGAGAAATAGAAAAAAGAGAGAAAGAGAGAGAAAGAAAGAGAGAGAAAGAAAGAAAGAAAGAAAGAAAGAAAGAAAGAAAGAAAGAAAGAAAGAAAGAAAGAAAGAAAGAAAGAAAGAAAGAAAGAAAGAAAGAAAGAAAGAGAGAGAGAGAGAGAGGGAGGGAGGGAGGGAGGGAGGGAAAGAGTACACTGAATGGAGAGGTAATAAATGGATTAAGTTGCGTGCCTTACACAACCTGACCCAGTTTAATCCTCAACACCAAAAATGGTTCCTGAGCATTGTCAGGAATAATACTGGAGCCCAGTATCAGAAGTATGCCCTGAGCAACACATGCTAACCACAACCATTTCCCCCCAAAAAAGATTATGAGAAGTTTCTATACACTAAAATTTGAAAATTAGAAAAATGAATTTTAAAATAATAAATAGGTGGAGATCTATATATTATTTGTGAAAGCTAAACAATTTCTCCCCCTAAGTTTTCATAAAGGTTCAATGTAATTTAAATAAAATCAGGCTTTTTACTGATTGTAATAAGCTGATAATAAAACATATATGTAAAAACAAAAGGAACCATAATAGTCAAAACTACTGGAAAATCGTAAGTTATAAAACTGATCTTTGCCCATTTCAGACTTTATATAGAAATATAGTAATAAAATTTATATTGATGATAGTCTAGACACTTAATGAGAAATCAATGGAACATGTAACTCATGGCATAAATAAATCTATGCCACTGGTTTCTTATAAAAGTGTAAAAGTAAATAAAATACTAATTGTAATCAACTACTAAGAACTTGGTGCTAGAATACTTAAGCTTTTATATGATACCCTCACCATGAATAATGATGACTTATATTCACACAAAATCAAAATATAGATCAAACCTTAGAAACTAATATCCAAAAATATCAAGTATTAAGAATTAATTTAACAAAAGATGTGAAAAAAAGCTAGGAACACTATAAGTCACCTTGAGAGAAAAAGAAGTGGACATTTTTTGGATCATAGTTTCAAGCATCCTGAACTTAACATTGGTTTGTTCTTTCTCCTCCAGCAGAGAGTTTATGTTAATTGAGTTCTCCTGGGGACACAGGTATCCTACCAGGGCAGTCCTAATCCTCTCTGTTTTTCATTAATCTCTCTTCTGTCTTCTTCTTACTCTATCTGTTAGTCACAAATATCTCCAAATCAGACACAGTAACTTGTAAAGACAAACCTTCTGATGGCTCTGGATTTTGTATATGAAGTGAAATATTTGCTTTTCTCTTTTCTTTATGCCCTTTGCATATCTTTGTTTTAGAGTAATGTCCTTTTCTTATAGACACAGAAAGACAGTTAATGCTATGCTTTTGTAATATGGGAACTCAGAAAAATATTAACTCTGGGGCATCTTCCATATTTACTTGATTTAAGCTTTGGTTTTCCTTGATTCACCTTAGTTCTTTACACCCCAAAAGATTAGTCTCACCTAGAGTCTTGGATGGACCTGGGCTGAGCAGTAAACTACACTGACTTTGACATGGACAGCCGAAGGGCCATAATAAGTACAATGTCAAGAACAAGGTCATGGAACAACCTCAGTCATGACCCAAAATGACATAACTGAAAAGGAGTCAACTGGGTAAAAGCTAATTTGGTAGCTTTTCCCTGTAGTCTGGGAAATATAATGAGATGCCCCCAGGGAAAGTCACCCTCTATCATGAGTCCAAAGACACTATTTAACACTTAATCTAGGGTATAGATAAGAGTCTGTACCTCTTCCTATGTTCATACAAAATGACTAGAAATATTATTGTCACTCCTATTGCTCATTGATTTGCTCGAGCGGGCACCAGTAACGTCTCCATCGAGAGACTTCTTGTTACTGTTTTTGTCATATTGAATATACCATGTGTAGCTTGCCAGGCAGGGGTGGGGGTCCGGGGTGGGAGGTATACTGGGTTTTTTGGTGGTGGAATATGGGCACTGGTGAAGGGATGGGTGTTTGAGTATTTTATAACTGATACATAAGCCTGAGAACTGCAACGTTCCACATGGTGATTCAATAAAATAAATAACTAAAAAAATAAAAATAAAAATAGAAGTGAAATAAAGTTATCCTGTTAGTTTTTTCAACATATGTTGACAGTAAAACTTGATGGCCACATGTCTGAGAAAGAAAGAGAGAGAGAGAGAGAGAGAGAGAGAGAGAGAGAGAGAGAGAGAGAAAGTGTCTGCCATAGAGCCAGGTTGGGGGTGGGGAATGCAAGAGGGATACTGGGGACATTGTTGATGGGAAATGTACACTGGATAACACTGTTGGAATATTGTATTACTGAAATCCAATCATGATATCTCTCATGATGGGTCAATATAAAAGTGTGTGTGCATGTGTGTGTGTGTGTGAAAGAGAAAGAGAGAACAGATAGACAGGAGGTAACAAAGGCAAGTGTCAGTATTCTTGGTCACTGTAATGGTAGAGGCATAGAATGCGTTTATATCTAACCTACATGTCTTACACTACTATAATCATGAGACTCTGGCTAAATTAATTAATATTTTCAAATGTGTGCATAAGACTAGAGAGACAGCATAATGGAAAAGGTGTTTTCCTTGGACTCAGCATAGTCAGCTTGATTGCCAGATTTGCATATGTTCCAGAAGCAAAACCAGTCATGATCCATAATCATAAAGCTGGAGAAATATCTGAGTGTAGGCAGATGCTCCCCCACAAAATGTGCCTATATAGAGCATCTGTCCCTCATGATATAATGCTCTGTCACATATCATACAGAATAAGACAATTCCTTTTGTTTCAAAATCAAAGTTTCCCTTGATGCATTGTTTTAAAAATGAAACTTCATGTGATCAATACCCATAGTACAGCAGGTGGGTCATTGCTTGCATGCACCATCCAGTGTTCAATCTCGGCCTGACATCCCGGATAGTCCCCTGAGCACTCCAGGGTAATTCCTGAGCACTGAGCCAGGGTCCTTGATCAACACTGGTGTGTGCCCAAAATTTAAAATAAATAAATAAATTGGAAAGTAAAGAAATAATAAATGATAAACTTTAGAATTCAGCAAATAGAACTAATAACTTAGAAAATAATGAAAATTCAGTTTGCTTTTGTTACAAACAAAACTAAATATCTCCCAACCTCATCATGGGGTAGAACCTAGCACCTGGAAATTCAAAAAATTGAAAGTTTATGAGAATCAATAATTATGGTTTAAAATTTTCCTAAAATTAAAAAATTATCTATTTTATGACATCTGTGATACATTGACAGATGGACACTTATAGGAAACTTGTTCAGCACCACTTTTTAAAATTGTCTTATCGATGATAGTTCAATTCCCTATTAGTTTTTATTCTACTGTATGTAATACTACAAAGCATTTTTGTAAAGTTTGCCTTTACTCTGATTTTGTCCCCTAGGGAAAACTTCTCTAAATAGAAGTTACAGTTAATTTTTCATGTGGGTCCCAGTAAAGGTCATGAAATCTTTGCTCAGAATGAAACTCAAATTCGTATAGTAAGGCAAAATTGTATGCCTCCTATCAGTACAAATATTGCTCTTTTATTTTTTTGTTACTTTTAAGTTCTGAACTAAAGCAATTGGTTTTGCCATCTAAACGGATATACATTTTATTAAAAGCTGATTTTAAAGAAAAACTTTTGTTTGTGATAAAAGAGCCTATATTAATACCTGAAATTTCAAATTAAAACTGTCAACACAAAAATCAAAGTTATCTAAAATGATTTTTGTGTGATGCTCAGGAGTTTCTCCTAGCTCTGCACTCAAAGTCACTCCTGGTAGGGTTTGGGAGACAAAGTACAATGCTGGGAATCAAACCAGTGTCAGCCATGTGCAAGGCATGCGGCCTACTCAGCTCCAAAAAGTGATCTAAAAATTCTGTTTCTCCTAGATAGAATTTTTTCTATTAAATATAAATTGCTCCCTGACAGAAGTTAAGCTGTCATAAGAGTTTCTTTACGATAAACAAAGAATAACTTAATATAAAATCTTATAGTAATGGAAAATTATTATTAAGTTTACAAATATTTTAAGCAATTTGAGCAGAGCTGAGGTAATAAGTTATAATGAAAGTTTTCTCCTATATAATAATTTATGTAATAGTTTTCAACCATAAATCCAGACTGGTTTGCAGAAATTTATATTTACAAAAAATTGTCATCACTTCTCAACATGCAGTATATCTAGATCACTTAAGCACTACAATGATTTTTGACCAAACCAGCAGAAGATTTATTTGAAACCAAGTTAAGTTTTCATTAAGCTTTGTAAAAAATATTACGTTTGTAAAGATTCTAAGATTAAATTAACTATATTTCACTTTGCTGTTTTAGTTTTTAGAGGTTTTACTCATGTGCAGGGCTCATTTCTGGTGTTGTTCAATGGAGCGTGCAATTGTGTTGCCAGCAACCAGAGTCACTTGCATTCGAGGAATGATCATTACATCTCCCTCTCTCTACTTCAATTTTATTGAGACATTTTCAATGTTTTATCATATTTTAGGCAGTGTGATTGCCATACTACTAAATATTGTAGTACTGATGTGCAAAATTTCTGCCATATCACCATCACTAAAGTCTTCATGCCCTCCATAACTGTCCTAGTGGGACCTCTGGTCTGATTTTATTCACTCCTATTCATCCTTCAGTTTCAGTAAACTTTGCAATCCAAGACCAAGGGTTAATCATAGTTAGACACTATTCTATTCCCTCATAAGTGGGTTTTATCTCTCTTTATTTCACACATAAGTGCATGTGGGTTGATTCTATATCTTGGCTAAACATAAGGAAAATTGGTACGCAGTTAACTTTTCCAATTAGTGTTTCTGTTTTTGAGGAGAGATGCTAAGTAGTAGAATTGCTCATTTATATGGAAGTTCAATTCTTATATTTTTCAGATATATCCATGCTGTTTCTTTGGCGATATTGAACCAGAAGCATTCTCTTTTATTTGAGGGGGGCACATCTAGTGGCACTCAAGGCTTACTCATGGATCTGTGCTCCAAGATCTCATAGCAGGCTCAAAGGATGAACAAGAAAACATTCTTATCAACAGTGAATGAGGGTTCCCTTTTCATTGCAACACCACAACATTATTTATTTCCACTATTTAGCTATAGTCTGTCTTGTGTGAGATTACATTACATTTTTATTTGTATTCATTTGATAATAAGTTTGGTTGAACACAATTTTTATTGACATTTATGAATCTATTGATAGTTGAGATTCAGGTATTCAATTTTCCATTATCAGCATCAGTATTGTCAACCTCCCTCCACCAACGCCTCCAATTTGCCTCTCACACCCCAGCCTGCATCCTTCACAGGCACACTTTTAAGTATCATTGTATTTTGAATCTTGTGCTTTCAGTGATGCTGGTTCTGTAGTTTAGATATATAGTTATGTTCACAGCTCTATGCCTCAAATATTTCAAAGGTTCCTGCCTGTTACCTTCTGTCTACTACTTCTTACTTGCCCTGTCAATTTCTTTGCTTCCAGATGCTATAATATAGTTATCCCAATTGATAGTTTGCATTTCCTTGTCCTGTTATTATATAAACTAAAGGTTAGTAATCATATATTATTTATCTTTATTCTTACTTATTTTTCTTAATAAAATCTTCTCTAGTTTTTTTTAAGTTACTTTAAATTACTTAATTTCATAATTCCTTATAGCAGAGTTGTATTCCATTGTGCCTATGCATCACACCTTCATTATTCAGTCTTCTGTTCTTGGATACCAAAATTGATGCAATATCCTACCTGTTGTTATAAGTTTTGCAATGAATAATGCTGTCCCTAAATCCTTTGAATGAATGTTTTTTATGCTCAAGGGTTAGATACATAAAAGTGAAATCTCTGGGTTGTATGGAGATTGTATCTTAATTTACTGAGAAGTATCCACATTAGATAGGACGCACGGGGAATCTCGTGATGTGGGGGGCAGAACCGGCCATGCCCCCCGCCCAAATGAGACCCTGAGAGGCCACCCACAAACAATTTCTCCGCTCCTGAACAGCCACGATCCCAGAGGCACACAAACCAAACTTAGTATGCAGCGGCTGGTGGCAGAAATTCTTCTGGACTTAATTACCAAAATACCAGAATCCCATAACTGGGTGGTCGCTTTCGAGACCATGCAACATCATATGCTCTTTGTTATCAGTGATAGAAAGCATATGATCTAATGATGCCATTTCAACAGGTATGATTCTTGGAGGGAAAACTCCAAATAATAATTGTGGGTTTTCTCAGCACTGTTTACAATAGCCAGAATCTGGAAAAAACCAGAGTGCCCCAAAACAGATGACTGATTAAAGAAACTCTGGTACATCTACACAATGCAATACTATGTAGCCGTCAGAAAACATGAAGTCATGAAATTTGCGTATAAATGGATCAACATGGAAAGTATCATGTTGAGTGAAATGAGTCAGAAAGAAAGAGATAGACATAGAAAGATTGCACTCATATGTGGAATATAATGAAACTGAGAAGTACAAGTTGGCAATGATGCAACTTCTGGCAGATATCTCTCTGGACTTAGTTACTAAAATACTAAAATACAGAAACCCAAAACTGAGAGGCCGCTAAGTGTGGTCACTCGACCTCATACCTCTTCATCCTCAGCAATGGAAAACAAATTATCTAATGCTTCCTTTTTAGCAGGTCTGACTTTAGGGGAGAGACTCTCCAAACAATAATAGTGAGTTTTGTTGAAATATTGAATGCAATCAAAGTGAAAGTAAAATGAAATTTATTAGTTACACAGGCGGGGGCTAA
The DNA here is from genome assembly GCF_027595985.1 of Sorex araneus. Classification (NCBI taxonomy): domain Eukaryota; kingdom Metazoa; phylum Chordata; class Mammalia; order Eulipotyphla; family Soricidae; genus Sorex; species Sorex araneus. Next base: position 319,796,112 of record NC_073303.1, on the reverse strand, counting down.
GGTTGGGGGGCTAGGGGCATGGGGGGGTTAGGGGTGTGGGGGTGCAGGGTGGAGCTATAATGGGATTCTTGGTGGTGGAATATGTGCACTGGTGAAGGGATGGGTATTCGAGCATTGTATAACTGAGACTTAAACCTGAAAACTTTGTAACTTTCTACATGGTGACTCAATAAAAAAATTAAAAAAATAATTGTGGGTTTTCTATCGAAAATTGAATGTAATCAAAGTAAAGAGAGAGTAAAGTGAAAATCATCTGCCACACAGGCAGGGGAAGAGTGGTAGGGGAGATATACTGGGGCTTTTGGTGGTGGAGCATGTGCACTGGTGAAAGAATGGGTGTTTGATCATTGCATGACTGAGACTTTACCCTGAAAGCCCTGTAACTGTTCTCATGGTGATTCAATAAAAAATAAACAAATCAAAAAAAAGAAGTATCCACATTGTTTACATAGGATTGAACCAGACAACATTCCCAAAAGCAGTGAATGATCTTTCCTTTATTTACCATATCAGATTGTTTCAAACTGTATTGGATCTGTATCATTATCATTGGTAAGATATGATATTTCATCACTGTCTTGATTTAGATTTCCCAGGTAATATGGAAGGTTAAAATTTTCTATAGGTTTTTCCAGTTTGTAGTCTTATATATTATAAGTTTCTATATAATATATATTGTGGCCATATATATTATAATTTCCTCTAGGTTTTCTATTTTGTGGTCATAAATATTTTCATAGCATCTTTATCTTTTATATTCCTGTATCCCTTTTAATTGCTGATTGAGTTTATTACATATATCTCTCTTTAAAAGACAGGTTTAGCATATATATGAATATATATGTGTATATGTGTATATATAATACTAAATACTAACTATATTAGGTAGTATCACAACATTGACCATATAGTCTTCTCCAGTACACATAGGACATTCTCCAAGATACAACACATGATGACTTGTAAAATTAAGAAGCTAAACTCAAACTATGAATAACTTTGCAAAACATGGTGTTTTAATAAAAATAAAATTTGGAAAATATCAAGAATATACAAATTGTATCAACAATCTCTCAAAATGTGATGCTCTTAAAACAGAAGTTAATCACAGATAAGAAAAAATAATCAACTACTTAGAAATGAAATAATTCACTATTCAAAAATCAGTGGATGATAAAGATCAGGTTAAGAGAAAAGTTTATAACCATGCAAGTGTTCTTCAGGAATCAAGAAAGGACCCACATAAATAACCTAACTACACATCTTAACTAACTTTTAGTGACAGGCCAACAAAAGATCCAACAAAAGGAACCCAAAGCAAGAATAAGAAACAAAATAATAAAACTTGAAAGATAAATTAATAAAATTGAGGTAAAAACACATTTCAAAAATCAATAAAATCAAGAATAAAGAATCTTAAAAATAAAAAAGTTTGACAAACCATTAACTAGATTCACAAGCAAAGAAATATAGACAATTCTAGTAAACTAAATGAGAAGTGAAAGGAAGACAAGTACCACAATATCAGTAATTACTTCAAAAAACTTTATGCAATTAAAGAAAATTTAGAAGATATGGATGATTTTACTGATTCCAAAAGTCTTCTGAGAGTGAATAAAGAGAAACAAATACTTAAACTAGTCAATCTCACTCAATAAAAAATAATTCATAAAGATTCACTCCCCAAACAAAATTCTCGACCCAGATTGGCTCTTTCAAACCCTTACAACCTACTGCTAATCCCTTCTAAGCTTTTTTAGAAAGTTGAAAAAACAGAAATTTTCTTAAATATTTCCTATAGGGAAAACAGTATACCGGTACTAATAGTGGACAAGGACATTTCAATAAAATAAAATATAGACCTGTATATATAATAAACAGAGATGCAAAATTCCTAACAAGTGTTAGAAAAGCAAATTCAACAATACAGCAAAATAAGCATACAGTATGACCAAGTAGTGTGTATTTTATGGAAAGAAGGATGGCTAAATATATCTCTAGATAAATCAAGGTAAATCCATAGCATTATAAGGAAAAGTAAAAATCATACAATGACATCAATAGATGCAAAGAAAGCATTGGAAAGGATCCTTTCCTGATAAATCATTCAATAAAACCGAGGTTGAGGCACCTTTCCTTAACATATTAAAGCCATAAACCATAATCCCAGAACAGATATCATAATCAATGTTGAAAAACCAAAAGCCTTCTCTCTAATATCCTTTCACCTCTATTATTCAATGTGGGATTAAAAGTCCTTGCTATAGAAATTAGGAAAAATGGTGGTATTAAGGGAATTCATATGGTAAAAGAAGTTAAACTCTTGCTGTGTGCAGATATGATATTATTTTAGAAAATCATAAAAGCTCAACAACAACAAAAACCTAGGCTTGCAAAGTGACAGACTACAAAATCAGTGCATGAAATCCATCACTTTTCTATATTCTAATAATGATATGGAAGAAGATAGCTTTTTTTAAAAAAATACAGTTCACAATTGTGCCTCAGAATATCAAGCACCTGGAAATCAGCTTAGCAAAATGGTAAAAATCTTATTCAAAGAAAGCAATTAAAACAATACTAAAAGAAATAAGACTATACAAGAAAATGGAAACAAGTGCAGTTTATAGATTTAAAAGATTAATGTTATAAAAAATAATGGTTTCCCAAAGCATCACACAGATTCAATGCTCTCTCTATAAAAATATTCATGATATTTTCATAAGAGATAGATCAAACAATGATGCAGAGCATTTTTTCATGTGCCTTTTGGCCATTCGTATCTCTTCCTTGGAGTAGGAGACTAACACCCAAGAATAGTAGTATATAATACCAAGAGGTTGACTCCGTAGCTTGGAAGCTGGCCTCACATGCTGCGGGGAAAGGCAGCCCGGATAGAGAAGAGAACACCAAGTAAAATGTTGTTGGAGATCCCGCTCGGGAAGGGAGATGTGTGCTGAAAGTAGACTAGAGACTGAACAAGATGGCCATTCAATACCCCTATCGCAAACCACAACACCCAAAAGGAGAGAGAGAACAAAATGGAATACCCTGCCACAGAGGCAGAGTAGGGTGGGGGGGCGGGATTGGAGGGTGGGAGGGATACTGGGTTCATTGGTGGTGGAGAATGGGCACTGGTGGAGGGATGGGTTCTTGAAATTGTATGAGGGAAACACAAGCACGAAAATGGGTAAATTTGTAACTGTACCCTCATGGTGACTCACTAAAAAATTAATTAATTAAAAAAAGAGATAGATCAAACACTGTTAAAATTTACATGAAATAAATACCCTCACCCCCCCCCCCCAAATAGTCAAAGAATTTTTAGGAAAAATAAGATGGTAGGCTTCCATCTCCTCAACTTCAAACTATGCTAAAAAAAAAAAAAAAGAAAAAGTGTGTTACTGGAATGAGAAATAAGCCCTGAGCACTATAGGGTATGGTCCAAAAACAGAAACAGAACCAGAACTCTTGTCTGCAGAGTTTAGAGGAAGGGATAGCAAATCACCAAAGGTGACAGACACTGAAAACTGGTCTCTGATGGGGAAACTCACCAGAAGGGGGGAGGAGAGATTCCCTAGTAATGGCTCCACATTTGGACCTTTCTAAAGAAAGCGCACCAGAAGCAGGGAGGGGAGAGAAACTCAGAGGATGGTGTGGCACTGAAAAGTTTTGTGGATGAAACCCTGCTAATAACAGTTTCATGCACCACATTGCCTAAAACAAAATTAAATTACAAATAAAACAGAAAAAGAAGCTATATTTGAATAGAAATCAAATCCTACACAAGAAGTAATGCAGTAAAATTATACGAATATCTTCATTTGTGAACTACACTCAAAACTTTAAACCATTTACAATAATTCAACTGATCTTATATATATTTTTAAATTTTTTAATGGCATATGCTCCTAACATACCAACCAGGAAGTGTTCATCACATCTACTGACACTTGGTTACTTTTATTAACAGAAAGTCTAAGTAAATGTTCATGTTAATTGCTAAAAAGTATTTCACTTATTGCATTTTCATTCATTTTCCCACTGTGTTTTTTTAAAGAACAAAGTGCAGTTATTGGAGGTCCAAATTAGAGGAGCCACTGACCTATAAACTGAAATGTTTCTCTCAAGATGGAAGTTCACAAAAGGCCATAATGAGTCTCATCTTCAGTGAAATATAAAGGGCAAACTTTGAGACATTCTAAAAACTTAAATCCACTCTCTGTGCAATCAAATGAAACAGTACCCACAGGATTTTCTTTATTTAAGTTGCCAGCTGCAAGTCTAGGTTGTTACAAGGCCATTTCCCTGAAGACCAGCTGGCTAAATACTTAAATGTGTGCTTGTCAAGGATGCAGACTGGGGTATGGGAGGAAAATATTTAGAATATTATTTTATGATCACCTCAACTGGTCTGTCTTCTTAGCACGGAACTATAGATTTTATCCCTAGACATATGTCAAATGCAGTCCCTGCATCCCTGCTCTCTGTTAGCCCACTGATATGATAACAGAGTATATGATATCTGACACAGAACCCAGGTATATCATAACAACACAATGAAACAGTGTGACTTCCAGTAAACACCATAACTGGAGATGTGTGAGAACAGTAGTCAATCAGGATGTATGATCCCTGACACACACAGGTGTAAGCACCACTGTTATTTCTGGTCAGCAGTGCAACTAGAATGCAAGTGAGTTTTCTAAAACAAGCAGGACACCAAATATGTACCATGTCCAAGCACGTAATCACTGTTACTAAGTGTGCAAATATTTCCACCAGAGATATCACCACCATAAGCAACCACCCAAGCGTGCAAGTTCCACAAACAGGCATATGTTGAGCTTCAACTTCTCTTCAGCATCATCTCTAGACATACCAACAACACCTGAAGGAAAAATGTGGCAGATGAAATGGAAGGTATAACTAGAGTGAGGTTTAGGGTTGTTTCAACATAATTTTAAGTCATTCTATCCAGAAAGTGACAAATATAATTCTCTTCTCCTAGAACAAATGCAAATACAGTTCATGGCTCACTCAGAAACCTCACTCCACTTTGGTGATCAGAATTTGTTTTAAGGGTTCAGTGAACAGCATTGGGGCTTACTTCTGACTGTACTCAGGTTTTATTCCTGGGAACTATTTGGTATTCTGGGGATTTAACAGAGTTTAGTGACATGAAAGGCAAGTACCTTACCTGCTGAAATATCTCTACGGCCACTGACATGGCATGTTTTAAATCCTGCCTCATGGACACTGTTAGACTGACTGTGGTCAATGTTCCACAAGACCAGAATTGAAGATTTTCTAATCACGTGGGTCATTCTAGGACTTAGAGATCATCTCTCAGGAACTGAGGTAGTAGAATTTTATTTGCTAAGCTTTTGTTTTCCAAATGGGCCCAACGCTTGTGTATAATTTAGCTAAGTTTTATCCTTTGTTTTAAATTATTTTTTATCATTTAATCAGCGTGAGAACAGTTACAAAGCTTTCAGGTATAAGTCTCAGACACATCCCTTCACCAGTGCACATGTTCCACCACCAAGAACCCCAGTATACCTCCCATTCCACACACACCCCCACAGCCGCCTGTGTGGCAGATGATTTTCACTTTACTCTTTCTTTACTTTGATTACATTCAATGTTTCAAAATAAAACTCACTATTATTATTTGTAATTTTCCTCAAATAATGACACATGGCAAGAAGGAATCATTAGGTAATGTTTCCTATTGCTGATATTGAAGAGTATATGAGATCACGTCATGGCTATTGCAGCCGCACAGCTTTAGATTTCTGGTATTTTAGTAATTAAGCCCAGGGGAATTTCTACCAGAAGTCGCTGGGTTATGAAATTGGCTCCAGGATCATGGCTGTTTCAGAGCGGCAGAGTTATTCGTGGGCAGAGGAGCCATTTGTGGGCAGCCGCTTGGGATCCCTAAGTTTTATCCTTTTATAGTCATTTTTGTTGTCACATTTACTCTGTTTTAAATTTTTCAAATTTTGTTTGTTTTTATTTGGGGTCATACCCAGAAGTGCTCAAGTTCTGTGCTCAAGAATCACTCAAAAAAGAATGCAGGGACCATATGGGGTACTGGGTCAGGGGAATTTGCCTTAAATGCCCTACCCACTCCCACTGTACTGTTTATGTCTTGTTTCCAGAATATGGTTCAATTCCAGAAATAAAATATAAGGTCTGTCAATCATAGAATTTAGAAAATACTCAGTCTAAATATACAAGGATTCTTCGTACCTACTGGAAACAAAAATAAGAAAATTAGATTATAATGCCAGGGCTAAAATTTACCTGAGCATGTTAAGATATTTATTCAGGATTTTTTTCATATAAAATTTGCATAATATTGGGGGCATAATATTGGTGGCATAATATTGGGGGTTGGAGCAATAGCACAGCAGGTAGTGCATTTGCCTTGCATGTGGCTGACCCAGGTTCGATTCCCAGCATCCCATATGGTCCCCTGAGCACCACCCGGAGTAATTCCTAAGTGCAAAGCCAGGAGTAACCCCTATGCATCGCCAGATGTGACCCCAAAAGCAAACAAAAAACATTTGCATAATGTTCACATCAGATAATGATGATGAGGCTCAATCAATAATCTAACATTGCCTAATGGATGGTTATGGCATGATGTACTATTGTGTTATTAGTAAACATCTCAACAAATGTGATTTTTTTCCTTTCTTGACCCATATACATTCTCAACTATATGATTCACATACCTGACACTGTTGTGTCAGTAGAATTCAGATTAAAATCTCTAGATTGGGTGTTAGAACAGGAAATTATAAACAAGAAAATTACATATTTTAAAATCTTAGACTTTTGGGGCCAGAGACATAGTACAGAGGATAGAGTACTTGCCTTGTCAATGATTGACCCAGGTTCAATTAACAGCACTGATATGGTCCCCCAAGCCCAGCCAAGAGTGCTATCTAAGAGCAGAGCCAGACATAAGCTCTGAGCATTACCAGGTATAGCCTCCCTAAAATTTAAAAAATAAGTAAAAACAGAATAATAAATCTTTGACTTTTTAAAAACCCTCCAATGTTCTAACAATTATTTCATCTGTGTTTCAGAAACAAAGTCACTGGTAAACTGTTCACTGATGGACCATTTAGTCCTAGGTTAAAGCCTAGGTAGTTTAGTGGTAAGAGCCTAGGTAGTTTCGTGGTAAAGGACAAAGAGTAAATATGGATAAAAATGGGCTTGTTGGTAATTCTGAGACTAACATGATTTGGTGTTGGAATAATGATACCAATTTTCAGGAAATGGATCTTTTCTCAACAGGAGATTATAAATACTGATTATAGCTAAAGGTCTGCGGAACCCATTCCAAGTAAAAGAAATGACAATAATTCTGAGAAGCAATTGTAGCATAGTAATTTATGCTGAACAAATTGCAGTGAAAAGTGGCACACTTTGTCATTTCATTCTAAAGGGCTTCAATACTCTTTTGAATGAAATATCTAAAAAAGATGTAGAGTAAAAAGAAGAAATGGTACCATTTTATTTCCACAAAATTCTGACTTGGTTTATAATTTGAAGATACTACATTTTATAAAAAGCCTCAGGTGTGTGTTCAAAAAATGTTGTCATGTTTCAGAAGTGCAAAATGAACACAACTACTAGTTTTAGTAGAACAACAAAATATTTTGGCAGTTGAATGACAAAATAATACTATTGGCAAAAAATCTTTATAAAATAGTGCATTAGAACCATTCAAATGTTAAAACTTAATCCCATAAGTTTTAGTGGTTTGTATGTACCAACTTCTCACATAGCACTGGGATTGGGACTTGTCCTTGTGTATATTTTAATTTAATGTTATCCTGTTTAATAAAGATCTTTTCATGTTTATTGATAAATAACATGATTGTTAAAATCACTTTGAGTTTTGATGGTTGTGTTAATTTATTTAAGAGTAATTTTTCCTGTTCAACTACTCTAATTCCATGATGTATTCATTATGACTACTGTATCACCATATCACTGTCATCCTGTTCATTAATTTGCTCGAGCGGGTGCCAGTAACATATCCATTTGTCCCTGTCACATGCTAGTGTAGCCCGATGGCATATTGGGGTCTTTTTCAGGGTCAGGGGAATGAGGACCGTCATTGTTACTGTTTTTGGCATATTGAGTAAGCCACGGGTAGCTTACCAGGTTCTGCCATGTGAGCAGGATACTCTCAGTAGCTTGCCGGGCTCTCTGAGTAGGATGGAGGCTTTTGGGGTGGCCTCTAATCACCTTTACAGGTGTTCCCAGTCTACGAATATAAGCTCTTGGTCAACTGGCATGTTGTAACAAACTGCACACTGACAAACACTCAACTGCCTGCATCTCTGGGCATCACCTGGGACATCTGAGGCCTCAGGTTGATCTCCTTGAGGTTGATGAAGTGCACCTGGAGGCTGTTGAGCAGCTGGCAGAGCAGGACCCTATCAAAGAGTATCTTTGACAGGTCCAACTTCTGCGCCAAGTCCCAGGTCCCCTGGTGGTTGGCTGACAGCACTCCACAGTGGATGAGCCACTGCATGAACTGCTGCCATGGATCTATATCTGACAGCACTGGGACTCGGCCTGGCCAGGGCAGATGGCAATGCTGTGGCCACCACTGCGATTTCTCCATGCCCTGCTGATACCATTATGTCTGAATCTTGCAAAACAGCCAGCAATGTCCAGCAGAAATCACGCAAAGAGTTCCAGCAGGGGTCACTCATGGAGTTCCATGCCTGGCGTGCTGAGCTGCGTGTTGTCTAAGGCGAAATGGTGAGCCAGGTTCAGGAGAGCGCAAAGGGTTCAGGTGGCATTGGTGCCATCTTGCCTCCAATCAAATATGGTGTGGTAATTATGGAAAATGAGTTGGAAGTGTCTTATGATGTAGGAATATGTTCACTCATGCATGAGGCTCGGCATGTGGAAAACGGCCTGGAGCGTGGCAGTGATTGGGTTGTGGAGGTCGGCTGCCAGGGCTGGGTCCCTTTTGTGGGGAGCCTCCCATCCAACCCCTCTGTGGAGCCCCTAGTGAAAACAGCCTGGCACAGAGTCCGGTGGCATGGATATGGGGGCCTCATTTTATGTTCCCTTCCGGGAGAAGCAGCCATGAGATCTGGATGGTGGTCAATGAGAACATTATCTGGCACCTGCAGGAGGTGGCTTATGGGTGTGACCCCTGGGCAGTTGGAGACTGGGGGAAGCAGGCAGAGGATCTCTACTGCCAGATCCCTTTGAGCCCACAGTCCAAGGTCACACAGTTCCGCATTACCTGGGTTCTGTGGGACTTCACTCATGTGTGAAGCTCAGCCCGAGCATGTGAAGAGCAGCCTGGAGTGTGACAACGGTTGGGTAGTGGAGGTCAGCTGCTGGGCTGGGTCCTTGGGTTGGGGAGGGCTCTCACCCGACCCCTCTGGGGTGCCCTGAGTGAAAACAGCCTGCAGAGAGTCTGGTGGCATGGCTATGGGGGCCTCATTTTATGCTCCCTCTCAAGAGAATGGAAGGGGAGGAATTATGACTACAATTCATATGAATCAAAACTATAATATCTGATGTTGATATTACAATATCTGACATTGACTTACTTTAAGATACGCATGAATTGGCCAACATAAATTTTCAAAGTTGTAATTGGTTTTAGAATATTTTGGTTTACCCCTACAGCAGTGCTCAGGTGTTCGGTCAACCAGACCAGCAGTTCCTTACCAGGTCAAGGAAAACAGTGCTCTCTCAGGTCTGCTGCTGCATGCAGAGCAAGAGCCTTAATCCATATGCTATCTGTGTATACTCTCATTTCTCAATTGGAATCCATTCATTGTGATATAGCTGATATTAGACATAGATTGCTCGAGTTTGATGGTGGAACTTTTCTGGTTTAAGTAAACTAAATGAACTAAATAGTTCATTTTACAGGAAATGAGCGTACTTGCTATTCACTCTTCCAATTACTTAAATGCATTCCTCTTAAATGTCTCCATAAGGATCCCATGCTGGTTCCATTTTATTCGATGAGCAGTATTCTTTTTGAATAGATTTTGCGAAAACACACTCTACTGAAGAAACAAGAAAATGAGGTTTTTAAAGTATATCTAAGATGATTCTACTAAAGTTTTTCTTTACTCTAAATTGATATTTTGTGACACCATTCTTTGGCATATACTAAAATATGGGTGAATACAGTGATCCTCAGTACCCTATCTGATTCCCAGGTTTCCACCAGGAGTGATTCATGAACACAGAACCAGAAGAAATCCCTGAGTACTGCTGGGTATGATTCAAAATAAAAGTACATTTCCAGATGTGGCCCAAAAACCCAATTTCCCCCGCCCCCCAAAAAAAAAAGATAGTAGACTTCCAGGTGGGGAAAATATTTTTGTTTATTCAAAGTGCAAAAGGCTTATTAGGTTAAAGAACTCATATCTAAATGTTTCTAACTTGTACCAGTGATGACTCATTTTGGGGAAAATTAATCTTCTCTGTGCTCCATAACAAGATATATTAACATATTCATCTTTTTGTTTTCTTTAAGCACTTTTGGCAGGCTTGTGGGACCATATGGATGCCAGGGATTAAAGCCTGATCCTCCTCATACAAGACAAGCACCCTACCCACTTTACTGTTGCTCTAAGTCCAGTTATTCATTTTTTGATATTGTTTGTTCACTCTCAACAATGCAGCTTATATTTGCATATATATATATATGAAAATTTAAGCCATAAAATTTGCTTATATAAATGGACATGGAGAGTATCATGCTGAGTAAAATGAATCAGGGAGGAGGTCAAACATAAAGAAAATAATTTTTCAACAGAATCATCCATCAACTAATTAAAACCATCATTAGATATCCTGCACATATTAGAAATGTGAAAGAAAAAAGACCATAAAGGGAGAAGCAATAAAAAAAAAGATATATAAAGTACTCAGAAAGCTTAACAAATAAAAAACCCTAAGATTTCTGTCAAAAAATTGAGATAGGAAATAAACAGACACATCTCTGAAGACATTGAGAGAGAGAGAGAGAGAGAGAGAGAGAGAGAGAGAAGCGAGGAAAAATTATCAAATAGTAAGGAGAAAGTGGAGAAATTTTGATCTATCACATATTCTGGTGGAATATCAAATGGTAGACACTCTTGTATTTTGTGAAATATAACAGCTAATTTTACATATGATACAGCAATACTACTCCTGGGGATTTATTTTAGAGAAATAGACACTTTTTCTTTTAAAATTATATACAAATATATAGCACCTTCATCTATAATAATGAAAAAGTTTTAAAACTGTGCATGTATTCAAATACATGAATGAATAAATAAATTTTGGTAGTTTCATAAAATAGAATACCACTCTGCAAGTTATTGTTATCCAATAATAATAATAATAATAATAATAATAATAATAAACAGACATATATTCAAGTACTTTTAAAATATAAAAGACATTGTTGTGAGTGAACTAACAAATATCAAAACACTGAATAATATGGCTCAGAGCAAAACATCCCTTTAATAACTTCTTAGAGAAGAAAAATATTAGCTTTCCGCGTAGATATGATTATATTATAAACTATAAGGAGAAAGTCAAATATGTGTAAATTTAAAATGTATTAAATAATCAGTTCTCTGCATATAATAATTATTTAGCAATAATCTTGCTTATAATAAACTATTAATTTACCAAATTTAATCCAGTATCATGTCTAAGAAAGATAAAAATTACAATTATTCTGCTTTTTTTTCGGTCACACTCAGCGATGCACAGAAGTTACTTCTGGCTCATACACTCAGGAATTACACCTGGTGGTGCTCAGGGAACCATATGGGATGCTGGGAATCAAACCTAGGTTGGCTGAGTACAAAGCAAATGCCCTACCCGCTGTGCTATGGCTCCAGCCCCAAATTACAATTGTTCTAACGTGATGAAATTATAAATTTTATTAAAAACAGGTAAAAATTTCACATTGTATGACATTTTTTCATCTAAGTGGTCTTTCAAAAACTATTTTATTTGAGCAGAAAACAAATACATGAATTATTTTTTATTAATTACTATCATCATGGGAAGTTAAACTTCTAAATCTTCCAAAAAGTAAAATGTGCAGACAGAACCAGAAGCCTCTCACTATAGCTAAGTATAATTTTCTCCAAGTAAATAAAGGTCACTTGATCATATCAATAGAAGAAGGAAAAGCATTTGATAGTATCCAACACCAATCCATGATAAACACTTTTCATAAAATGGGAGTTGAAGGGACTTTCTTCAACAAAGTTAAAGCCACGTATCATAAGCCTACAGCAAAGGTGAGCCCACTGAAAAATTGAAGCCTTTAATCTAAAGTCAGGCCTTAGACAAGGATGGCACTCTTATCACTTCTATTCAATATGGTATTGGTAGTCCTTGCCATAACAATTAAAAAAGAAAAAGAGATTAAGGGCATCCACTTAGAAAAAGATGAAATTGAGCTCTCTCTCTCTCTCTCTCTCTCTCTCTCTCTCTCTCTGTCTACTTGTGAGTGCATGATACTACACTTAGAAATTCCTAACAATTCTACAAAAAAAGCAGTCAACATGTAAAAACCCAAGACTTTTATATACACAAATAACAAAATAAAAGGAAAGAAATTAAACTAAAAGCAATGCAGTTCAGAATTGAACCTCAGAAAATTCAGTACTTAGAAACCAACTTGGCAAAAGAAGTGAAGGACCTATACAGTGAAAACTACAAAACACCACTTAAAAATAAGCAAATAAGAGAGTACACAAGGAAATGGATACACATTCGCTATTCATGAATACAGAGGATTAACTTTGTCAAGATGGTGATAATTCCCAAAGCATTGTTTACATTCAATTCAGTATCTATAAGGATACCCATAACATTTTTTTTAAAAATAGATCAAACACTCCTGAAATTCATATTTGCCCCTCAACCCCAAATAGCAAGAGCAACCCTATGAATAAAGAAAATGGTAGGCATTATTGTTCCCAAACTCAAAGCTGTGGTAATTAAAAAAGAATGGTACTGGCACAAGGACACACTCCTGAATCTGTGGAACAGTATTGAAAATCCAGGGTTAGATCTTTAGATTTATGGAAAGCTAATATTTGATAAATGGGCAAAACAGTATGAGGTGGAGCCGTAAAAGCCTCTTTAGTAAATGGTGATGGTAAAATTTGTCAGCAACAGGTAAAAAAAAAATGAACTCAGACCCCTTTCTATTACCATAAACAAGAATCAAATAAAAATTGATTTAAAAACATAAACCTTGGTATCAGACCTTAATCCATAAGGTACATTTATGAAATACAGGTAAAACTCTTCACAACATTAAAGCTAGAAGCATCTTTAATGAGTTATTTCATTGCCAAGGAAATATTAACAAAGATAAACAAACAACGCTACATTAAATTAGGAAGCTTCTGCACTTCAAAATAAGTGGTGATCAAAATAAAATTAAAAAGCATTGAGATATCACTTCACACAACAGAGACTGACACACATCAAAAGAACAAGTGTTGGCATAGATGCAGGATAAAAGGGGCTCTCATTAACTTTTTAAAGTAATATTTAGAGATCAGGGAGATGGAAGGAAAATCATAGACATACAAGACCATGACCAATACTAGGCACCACATGACTTCCTAAGAAACACCAAAGGTGATCCTGAGACTCCTAACACCACATACCCTGTGCTGGACCTCATCCTCAGGGCCTACCACTGAACCACCTCCTCATTTTGCAATACATGTCTGGGACTCATTCCTAGATACCCTAAGCACTGGTTTGGAAAGCCCCCATGAAACAACAAGAAAACCAAAACAATAAATTGTTTTATTATGCCAAATATCTATGAAAATTTAGTTATTTTTTTTTTCAGTTTATTTGCCAGCTGAATCTTTAGGGTGTTCTTGGGATGGAGGCAGACAGCTCCCGCCCTACCAAACTCCCATAAACCAAAGCTACCGCTATGCATTGGGTTGGACTCCACTACCTTAGGACTGAGTGCCACTGTGAACCTGCTCGAAAGTTCAGGTACACAGGGCTTTTTTGCCTGGAAACTTCCGGCCTTCTCAGATTTGGGATGGACTCTACTTCTGGAAGCCATGGAAGCCAAGCCCGCATCCCACCACCATAGCCATATAAGCTCTCTGCCCACTTCAATATTGTGATTTTCTGTAGCAACATCACTAAGCTCTACGACACTGATATTGCAGTAGACACACTACAGATTGCATAGGATGTAACGTAGAAGCCAACCAGTCTCAACTATCAAAAACATTAACCCAGAAGGCTTAACTTGCAATAACAGCTTAGTAAACCCTCAGACAACGACTTCATGTCCCTATGGACAGCAATTTTCACAAACTTTCTTCTGTGGAAATATTTTTTTATCACTCTATTAGCCATTTAGTGAGTAACAAGCAATATAAAATAAACTATTGTTGGCCTGCTACAGGGATGTTTGAAGTGTGGTTGGAAAAATCAAGATAATGATGGGGGAAAGGTCCCATGTGTCGTATGATTGGTGATGCAATATCTAATGCCATTTAAAAAACATCATAAACAACTGTAAACCAGAGTTTAAATAAAGGAGGGAGAAAGACTATTAAAACTTTTATATAATTAAATAATAATGAGAAAGAAAAAATAAATTAATTGCAAAAAGACATGTGATTGGATTGATTAATAAAGCTGTTTTCTTCACTCATAATGTCTAGGTAGAGAATTTCTTTTATATACCAAGAAAGAATATGAACGAACTTAGTGTCTAACAATTCAGGTTTCAGAGGTTATAGGAGTAGTACAACAATTAAGGTGTTTACTGGTTTTTAATCCAAATGGACCCTAAGTATTTACAAGAGGCATTCCTGAGCACAGAAGCAGGAATAAATGCTGAACACAGTCAGGTACTCACATCCCCCCACCTCATAGAAACAAACAATTGAGATATCAAAAAATATTTTCTACATCTATAACCTATGTAACAATGAAAAAAAGTGCAAAAATTCTTTTTATTCCTTATTGCAAACTATTTATTCAAAATATAATATGGTTTCTTTGAAAAACAAGGGAGTATCATTGCCAATGTAAATAAAATTATATATGCATATATATGTATTTAACACAAAATTGTAAGTCACTTACATGTTCTCAACATTAATTGGGTAAAGAGGTAGTTTTAAGATTAGTTATCTTAAAAGTAGCCCACAGAATGAGAAAAATTATTTACCCATCTGATAAAGGGTTAATATCACAAATACATAAGGCATGGAGGAACTTTACAAGAAATAAACATCCAACCCATTCAAAAAATGGGGAAAAGAAATAAACAGAAACTTCTTCAAAGAGAGATACAAATGGCCAAAAGGCACACAAAAAATTCTCTACTTCACTAATAATCTTAGATGCAAATCAAAACAACAATGAGACATTATTTCACACCACCCAGAGGCTAGCACACATCCAACAATCTAGAACCAGGTCGGCACGAATGCAGGGAGAAAGGGGCGCCCACCCATTCATTTTTGGTGGAAAGCAATATAGACGTCCCTAAAAAACAAATAGATATTTTGCTCCCATTTTACGCAGCAATACCACTTCTTGGTATATACCCTTTGAGTCCAAAAATACACAACAAAAAAGCCATTTGCACTTTTATCTTCATTGCAGCACAATTCACAGTAGCCTGTAAACATCCTGAATACCCAAGAACAGATGACTGGATAAAGAAACGATGTCGCATCTATACAATACCATACTATGGAAAATTAAACAGGAAAAATGAAGTGATGAAATTTGCTGATAAATGCATGAATGTGTAGAGTGTCATGCTGAAATGAGTCAGAAGGAGAGGGGCAGATATAGAATGATTGCACTCATTTGTGGAATATAAAAAAAAACATAGTATGAGATGCATGTCCAAGGACAGAAGAAACACACGCCAGGAGAACTGGACCGTGGTTGAAAACTTGCCGCAAATGTGTGGGGGGTGGAATGCAATTAGTCTAGAGAAGGAACCAGTATGACAATAATAGTTGGAAATGATCACTCTGGACAAGAATGAGTGTTGACAGTAGATAAAGGGATACACATGATAAAATTTTAACACCAATGTAGCAAACTATAATGCACAAAATAAGAGAGAGAGAGGTGGGAGTGGACTCAAGAAAGAAACCTGAGTCATTCATGGTGGGAAATTCACACTGGTGAAGAGAGCATTATTGGAACATTGTATAACTAAAATCTAATCATGAACAACATTATATCTGTGTATCTCACGATGTTTCAATTTTAGGAAGTATCATATAGGGGAAGTATTTTGAAGGTATGTAAGTCTCCATCTAAATTACTATTTCAGCTATCCTGATGTCCTAACTATAGAGACCATTTATGGAAGTGAGCATTTACTTCTTTATTGGTCTCATATTATTTAGAGGTTGTTTAATTTCATTCAGGAAAACATTTTTACAGAGTGGTGATGTTCCTAGAACAATTCATGTTCATTGTTTTTGAAGAAGGAACACAAGCAACCTTCACATATAGTAGCTAATAGCAAAACTTTAATAGAATCAAGGAAAAACTTGAGTCACAAGAGAGTCAAAAATAGTGGGTCAATATTGCTGGCTATGTGGAGGTTAATACAGGGAAAATGTACCCAGGATAATGCTGAGCTGTGAAGACTATTTCACTCTTATGAATGCTTCTCACTTAACTCTGTGACAATGTTAAGATTTTCCATGGGCATTACAAACTGTTCTCTCATAATTTGACCTAAGATATAGCACTAGCGCTATGTATCACTATAGTCCCGTTGTTCATCAATTTGCTCAAGCGGGCACCAGTAATGTCTTCATTGTGAGACTTGTTGTTACTGTTTGTGGCATATCGAATATGCCATGGGTAGTGTGCTACACTGAACTAAGATAACTTTAAAAATAATGTGGTAATATAGAAATAACTTTAAAATAATGTGATAATATATAAATGACTTAAGAAGATGCAACATATTGGTGTGAAATAGATTTAACTATTTTATAAAGCTACTTTGGGTTGTGATCAGTAAGGTCAAGTACACCTAAGCCCATTACAATTCTCTCTTGCTATACTGCAAATGCCCAATTTCAGAAGGAGGGAGATTAGGCTTTTATCATAATTTCAAAAGAAGAGTTTTTGGAAAAAATTTTTCTAACTGAGTTTGTCATAGAAAAAGAGATCACATGTTTAAAAAATACAAAGTGTTACTATTTTCAAAGAAAAAACGTAATTTTCTCCCATAATTAATACATTGTTTTAGAGCTTTGCCTGTGTTGTTCATAACTCTCCATATAGAATAAATTAAATTAAATGACATGAAAACAGGAAACACATACTAAAGAGTAGTAAAGTGAAGTTCATGTAACTTTCTCGGGACAATTGTTTCTGGTCATAAATTTATCTCCCATAGAAATGCATTTCCATATTTTAAAACGAAAACTTTATGTTTGTATTCTTGAAATCAGTCAGTTATGAGTCATGTCAGTTTCCATTTAAGTGTTCAAATTCATGGGTTTTTTTTTCTATGAATCATACTAAAATTAGGGGGAGAAAAGCCAAGCAATTTGTGGCGAGGCTGCTGTCAGCGTGCCTTTAGATGCACAGTGAATCCACAGGCTAAGCTTCGGTGCTTTCAGATCACAGGCTATTTAGACATTTCCATCTAGGCATTAATCTTCCATTGGACTAAACCTTCACCACACTAACTCTAATCATGTCTTTAGGTTTATTGCTCTATTTCCTAAAGCATTAGTAGAATAATTCAGTGGCAACATAGATGTCTAACTCTGGTTACAGATTCACAAAGTAACTCTGGGAAATGCCCTATTTTTTAGATTCTCTAAGAGCACCTTTTAACAGCAAGTTTCAGCCAGATGAAGACTAAATTTTTATTGGTAAGTGTGTCTTGTGCCCTTTTTGAGAACTGCTTTCTTCTACTTTCCCACTAATAGTTGTAAGGTTTAGCAATAAATTCTGAAAACCATAGTAAACAGGAAGCTACATAGGCAAAAACAAACACAGAAGTCCTAAGTAAAAACAGATGCTCCCTTTACTATCACTTTAAATTTGTTCTCCTTATCGAGTTGTGGGGGTAGGGGTGGGAAGTGGAGAGGAGAGGGGGTCAGGAGTGGGAGTCTTGGTATTGGCGTTGTTGGGAGAAGAAAGGGGTACATTGATGATGAATGTGTTGTTGGAATTATGTGTATGAGAAACCATTAGTAATAGCATTTTAAACCACAAATTTCAATTTTTTTTTCACTGTCACTATCACTGTCATTCCATTGTTCAACGATTTGCTCAAGCAGGAGCCAGTAATGTCTCCATTCATCCCATCACATGCTAGTGTAGCCTGATGGCGTATTGGGGGCTCTTTCAGAGTCAGGGGAATGACGACTGTTGTTGTTACTGTTTTTGGCATATCAAGTACACCACGGGTAGCTTGCCAGGCTCTGCCTTGTGGGCGGGATATTCTTGATAGCTTGCGGGATAAAGAGGAATGAAGGCTTTTGGGGCGGCCTCTAATTGCGTTTACAGGTGTTCCCAGTCTACAGAATGTAAGCTTTTCGTTGACTAGCATGTTGTAACAATCTGCACACTGACAAACACGCACCTGCCTGCATCTCTGGGCAGCACCCGGGACATCTGCGGCCTCAGGTTGATCTCCTTGAGGTTGATGGAGTGCGCCTGGAGGTTGCTCAGCTGCTGGCAGAGCAGGACCCTATCACAGAGGGTCTGTGCCAGGTCCAACACTTGCGCACTGAGTCCCAGGTTACCCGGTGATTGGCTGACAGCACCCCACAGTCAGCCACTGCGTGCACTGCCACAACCGCACGACTCAGCCTGCCTGGGGCAGGAGGCGACATTGCAGCCGCCGCCGCCACAGTTTCTCCAGGCCCTGCCAACGCCATTCTGTCCAAATCTTGAAAACAGCCGGCAATGTCCAGCAGAAATCATGCGTGGAGTTCCAACAGGGACCACACATAGAGTTCCATGCCTGATGTGCTGAGCCACGTGTTGTCTAAGGCTAGATGGTAAGCCGGGTTTGGGAGGGCATGAGGGATTTGAGTGGCATCAAATGAACAAATTTGTTCTTCCTAGTTCATGAAGACCTCTTAACAAATTTTGTACCCTAGATTGTAAAAATCCACTTATCATCATTGTATCACCGTCTTTCTCAAGAGTCTTTTTCTTGTTAGTTCTAAGTTTATCTTTCTCCTGATCAATGGGACTTAAGCCCCCTTTTAATACATGCTCAAAAAATTTATTGTAGTTTAGGTAACATGGTTAAAGTAGTGCTCATATTCATGGTATTGATGTACAAAGTTACTGCATCTTCAATAATACCCAAGACCCTTCACCACTGTCCTTATGTCACATTTAATGCTTCTCTTTCTTTCCTCCATTTCCTTTCACCATGGTTAAGTACATTTTTGAACAATGAAGAGGAAAACTACATACATTTATAAGCATATGTGTATATATATATATGTATTACTGAGTGGATCTACTTAACATGGATCATATACTATGTATATATATAACATAATAAATAACTAGAGTAAGATTCATTATCTCTGTTTCATAGATAAAATATCAGAAGAGTAAGAATGACAAAAAAGTTAACCAAGTTTCTAATCAACACAATTGGAAAATAAACCTAACTTTCTCTGAGTTTACATCAAAGTTGTTCCCATAAACCTATTGCTACACAGAATTTTTTAAGTGATAAAACAAAACATGAGGTAGTATCCATTCAGCTCTTAACACCATAATTAGAGAATTTTTAAATTTAGTTCATATTTAAATAATTTCTTCTAATTCAGGATAGATTATAATAACTAGTAGCTACCTATATTATAAAAATTAAAATTATATAAAATAATGGACCATAGGTACATTATGTCTACTTACTGGTGATCATTACTAGCACATCATTTAATTTCAACACCAAGCCCTTTCCTTGTGATGTTTATATTCAACAGAAATTACATACACACACAAAATCTATAGAAGCCATTAGATTGGCACAATTCTTTTTTTTAATTTTTATTTTTTAATAAGTGAATCACTGTGAGGGTACAGTTACAGATTTACACATTTTCATGCTTGTATTTCCCTCATACAGTGTTCTAGAACCCATCCCTCCACCAGTGCCCATTTTCCACCACCAATGAACCCAATATCCCTCCCATCCCCCAATCCCATACCCCCCACCCCATCCCATCTGTGGCAGGCCATTCCCTTTTGTTCTCTCTGTCAAGTTAGCACAATTCTTATTTGCTTTCCTCAACAAGTTAAGCAACATCTGTGAAAAAAACAAGAGAAAGAGAGTATGGCATGTAGACTTATTATACCCCTCCTGCCTCTCTCTCTTTCAAACCACACACACACACACACACACACACATGCATGCACCCTTAGTTGCTGCTCATTCCACCTACTTATCTAGTGAACTATGATGATAGATGTCACTTTAGGAATTCAAATCTCTCTCTGTGGTTGGTGTGTGATGTTCTACAAGTTGTGTTCATTCTTATAAGATATAGTAAACCAATGTTCTAGGCTACTTAGGAAGGCCAAGATCTAATATCATCAGTGAGAGGGATCTTGAACTCTTTGTTGTTTTTTTTTATTTTATTTTATTATATTGAATCACCATGAGAAAAAAAAATCAAGGCTTTCAGGTTTAAGTCTTAGTCATACAATGATTGAACCCTCATCCCTTCACCAGTGCACATGTTCCATCACTAAGAACTCCAATATGCCCCCCTCCCACCCGGCCCCCACCTAAGTAGCTAATGATCTTCATTTTATTCTCTGTACTTTGAATACATTCAATATTTCAATAGAGAACTCACCATTATTGTTTGGAATTTCCCCCAATAATCAGGCTTGCTGAAAAGGCATCATTTAATAATTTCTTTTCATTGCTGAGAATGAAGATTCTATGAGCTCGCGCGGCCACAACAGCAACCGCACGGTTTTGGAATTCTGATATTTTAGTTTAGTTCACAGTCTAGATGCATGTCTGTAAGAAGCCATTCTGGGTGCTAAAATGGGTTAGAAAACCTCTTGGATCATAGTCTTTACAAGCAGAGGGTCTGATCTTGAACTCTTTGAATGTAACATATACTTTGTTGATCCACTGTTTCACCAAACACATTCTTCCTCATTTTATCCAATGCTCTGTATTGGTATACAGAGGTATATAACACAAGTAAGTATAGAACACTTTGAAGAATTATGTAATTGTTTGATAACATATTTCATTATTTTTCTTTCAAAGATTTTTGTTAAAATTCATTTATAACTGAGGGTGACAACTTTAACAACAACTAAAAAATGTGTATTAGCAAGGTTAATTGTTTATTGTTTGTTAATTTTACATTGTTTGTAGTGCAACAAATACTAATGTATAAGTATTGTACACACTCTTTTAATATAGAATTAAACATTTTGACTTTAAAATATAGAATTATTATTCAAAAGTTTCCACTCATGCATGACTCGATACCCCTCAGATATTTTATCTGAAAACTATTTTATTTTGGTGAAATCAGAAAGTTATTGTTGAAACTTATTTAGAAAGATTTGAGGGAAAATAAATAAAGAAGTGCATGTTCAAGAGAGTAACCTGGCTACTCCAGAATGGAAATAGTCAAGAAAAGAATGCAGAGACAAGGGAGAGAGGCATATTCCAGGGAGAGCACTGTGGGAAGAGCAAGTCTCATTCTTCAACTCTTAAATGTTATGAGTTGTATATATGTATGTAAACATAATACAAAACATTGTATTATGTTTAGGTTGCAGTGCATTCTAAGATTAAAGTTTTGGAATAGATGTATTTGGAAGATGTATAACTTCAAATATGTATTCAAATATGTATTCTTAACTGAACAAATAGAAAACATTTTTGAAATATTCTTCTTGCAGTGTATTACTTCTTCTGCAATAATAAGAAATGAAGTACTAATATATGATAGTCTACATATGAACATTGGAATATTATTATAAGTGAAAAAACTATCAAGATATCACATATAATATTATACTATCACTATCATCACATTGATCCTCAATTTGCTCGAGCGGGCCCAGTAACGTCTTTATTCATCCTAGCCCTGAGATTTTAGCAACCTCTCTTTACTAATCCTTCCCAAGCTTGCCCCATTAGAGGCTCTTCAGGGTCAGGGGAAGGAGACCCATCATTATTACTGTATTTGGCATATGAATGCACCACAGGGAGCTTGTCGGGCTCTCCTGTGCAGGCAGGAAAACTTTCGGTAGCTTGTCAGGTTCTCCAAGAGGGAGAACTAGGCTATAAAATGTCGCACCCATGCTTCCGGGAGCTTGGTTTTACAGTGTCTGGATATTGGCTGTTGATGGGATTACACAGTGCCAGGGGCAGTTTCTGGATGTTACTGCCTAGCTACTGGAAAATGGGGAATATGCGTGGAGGAGGCCCAGTCCCAATCCAAGCAGGCTTGGAGATCTCAGCCCCGGGTCCCACACACCTGGGTTCCTCTGCCAGTTTCTTCAGGTATGAGTCTCATCTGAACGTGTGGGGTGGGACCTTGATCATGGATGTAGCTGGGTTCCAGAGCTGCTGGGTCTCTGCTTGGGGCAGGGAGGGAAACTCAACCTGCTCCCTCCGAGGGGCCCCGGTGAAGACAGCCAGATGCAGGGGCAAGAGACTCTGCCAGAAGACAGAGTAACAGGCTCTATTTGAAACACCAGACCTGATAGTGCTCTGAGATTGTTCTGTACCCTCTAGCTTTCAGGAGTTCCTTCATGCCATAGTGTTATGAATATTAAACTTTGGCTACAAAGATATACATATTCTGTGCCCAATGGGGAATAGCTAACAGTGCCTGATATGAAAAGTAGAATAGTAGAATAGCTGGTACTTGGAGCGAGTGTTCAAGAATTCTTTGTTCGAAAACCAAGTGCTAAAAAAGGCATGCTTGCCAGTGCACATCTTGTATTGAAAGAACCTAATGGTTCAAAATATGAAGCTTCTCAGAAATGGAATTTACCGGCAGTCAGTGTTGTTTGGCTGTTGGAGACTCTAGGACTGGAAAGAGAGTGAGTGAAACCCACTTCGCCGCGCCTGCCACTCCAGTATGACCGAGGAGGACAAGGGAGCTGCTTTGGACACCAGCAGCCCACTGAACAACTTGCAGTATGTGAACGGAGCGTTTCCGCCAGGCCGCCCGTGCGGGGGCCCGGTATTTCTCTAGGTTTTCCCATCTTATGAGCACCATAAAAGGGTAAAAGATTGTAGCGATAGAATTTCAGGCAGAATTTTCCCTGGACTTTATACAGAAACCCAAAACCGCGCGGCCGCTGCCGTGGCAGCGCGACCTAATATCATCTAATCATCAGCAATATGAAATGGTTCCTTCTTAATGGGTCGGACTTTGGTGGGAAACCCTAACAAGAATAGTAAGTTTTTTGTTGAAATATTGAAGGCAACCAAAGTGGTAGCCATCTCTCTAGATTGAACTAAGCCATACACCCACGCCAGCTGAGAAGAAATATCCTTCTTTCTCGGGAAGAAACGCGGTGTGGCGTTAACCATAGTATGATGTCCATTAAGTTGACACGGACCTGGTGGCATGGGAATGGGATACAAGGGAATAAAGTATTATGTACATGGAAGAGCGGGACGCTGGTGGAATCTCAAGCCGGGGCCGATACCAGCGCACTACTTTTGGTTCCAGAAACTGCAGACTTTCTACCAGACTATCAACTAAGCCAGAGCCCCACGCCGGCTGATGACGGGAAATAACCATCTTTTTCGGTTTTTCTTCCCTTTGTCAGGCAGCGTGGTGAATGCTAAATAGGCGTGAACTCCGTGGCGTGGGACGAGGGGGAAAAAAAATAGAAAAGTTATGTAACAAACAGCGGAACTTAATATCTTTACATTCTCAGTAATGGAGAACTATCAAATGATTCCTTGACAATAGGACTGTCTTTTTCTTTTTTGGGGGGAAACCCCAGCAACAATAGTGAGTCATGTGTTGAAACATAGAATGTAACCAAGATAAAGCGTAAACGAAGTGAAACTTATCACTTACAAGGGCAGGGACGGGGGGGGCGCGGGAGGGGGTGGGAGGTATACTGGGGTGGTTGGTGATGGAATAGGGGCACTGGTGAAGGGAAGGGTGTTTGAGTATTGTATAACTGACATAACCCTGAGAACTATGTAACCCTCCACATGGTGATTCAATAAAATTAAAAAAAAGAGAGAGCGAGTGAAAGCCTCTTTCTGATTGAAAATTTGCCAAAAGAAGGTTGATAACCTTTACCCTACGCTTATATATGTGTGTATATATATTGCTTTTAAAAATACAGCAATTTGGTGATTTCTGGGATATGATTGTGCCGGAACTGATAATATTATACTATTTATATTAATTAAGCAGAACACACAAATCCATAGAGTAAGGCAGCATTTCTAACTGAGGAAAATTTTTTTATCTCTCCAAACTGAGGATAATAGCGTACAAATTTTTAATCAGATCTAATGGATATTTACTCCATACCCAGAATGAAATCTCTACTTTATAATGTCTGCCTTTGCATTATATTCACAATATAGCTAATTCAGCTTTCTGGACAGAGGAGTAAGTTCTGCCTATTTAGTAGACACCAGTTAAGAGCATTTCTGTTCCAGGAGAGGGACATCTCCCATCCTCCCATTCCCACTTTACAAACTTAATTTCTGGTCCATAAGTCAGTCTCTTGGTATTTGCTCAGCATTTGCTTTCCTTCCTACATCAGATCAGCTCTGGGTGCCTTTATAACTGCAAATTGCTGAGAGTGCAAGCCTGAGACCAGAATCCAGATCATGGGACTGCTATAAATGGCACAACTTAAGAAGACAGCTGGCTTCCTTAGATGACACTTGAATTCCCACATACCCTAAATTCTAAGAGAAATAATTTGTGTAGGAAGTACATTATTCACAACACTTTAACGATGTGCCTGTGTTTTTTATAATCCAAGCTCCTCTGAAGTGATTGGGTGATTGGATATCTCCTTTCCTCTTCTTCATATTACTTACAGAAGACCATGAGTTTTCAAATTGCTCAGAGGAAGTGATTTACATTTGTAAATCATTCCAGGAAGCCAAAATGAATTGGCAATTCTAAACTCAAAAATGTTTTTGTACTTAAAGATACTAAGCAACTTAAATACTGAAACATATCCAAATTACATTTAAAATCATAAGAGAATTCATCCATTCAAGATAAATCAGTTATTCCCTACTACCTGTGCTAGAACCAGTAAAAGAGACCTTAAGGATTCAGATAATGATATCTGAAAGCAGACAATGTTTTAGACTCATTGTCATGATGTAAGTGCACAAAACTGAAATGGACTATTTTTTCTCTAGAACATAGAAGTAAATATCAGCAGTATTTATGAGAATTGAGAAGGCTATAAAGGTTCCAAATCTGAATTCATGGGAATGAAGAACAGACCAAAAGACTAACATTAGGAGAGGGAGCCTAGAGAAACCATAATATTCATGCCAGAGAAATTCACCTGTTAAATTTATTTTTCTCTTAGTTGTTGCAATTATAGGAAAGTGGACATGTTTGTGGTATTTATTACTTTGCAGTTGTGTTCACTAGGGTTGCCATATTTTATTTGTGGCAGTCACATGAATAAAAAGTTCATACTTCTTTATTGTTTGATAACACATTGAGGTCAATACCAAAGTACTAGTTACTGTCTGCCAGTATCCTATGGACCTCCCCACAATTCTTCCCATCCTCTTATTCCTACACTGTGTTTATTTTCTTAAGTAATTTTTTAAATTCCCTAAGGGTTCACGAATCATGAATCACAAAATCCCGTTAATCATCGATTTCTCGAGCAGGCTCAGTAACCTCTCATTCGTCCTTTCCCTGAGATCTTAGAAGTCTCTCTCGACTTGGCCCTCCCAATGATGTTGCACTGGAGGTCTTTCAGGGTCAGGGGAATGAGATCCAGCTTGTTACTGGCTTTAGCATATGAATACACCATGAGAGACTTGCAAGGCTGTCGCATGTGGGCAGGAAACTCTCAGAAGCTTGCAAATTTCTCCCAGAGGGAGAAGCAGGTAAAGTGGTCGAGCTCCTGGAAGCTTGCTTTTAAGTCTCTGGATGTTGACCTTTGATGGGATTACACACACCTGGGTTCCTCTCCTGGTACCTTCATGTGTGAGGCCTGTCCGAACGTGTGGAGAGGGGTCTCGAGCATGGCTGTAGCTAGGTTCTGGTGGTCTTCGGCTGCCAGGAGCTCTGCTCGGGGTGGGGAGGGAAGCTGGAGCCCACCTCCTCTGAGGGGCCCTGGGGAAGACAGCCAGGCATGCAGGCAAGAGACTCCTCATTCATTTCCACTGATTTCTCGTCAGGCAGCTCTGGCGCCTGTCATTGCCATCCCTCTGCTGCTGCCGCCCCCAAGAGGCTTCGTCGTCGCCGAAGCCTCTTGTAGCAACTCATCACTCCCTGTTTTCTCTCTGCTTCTCCCCCTGCCAACCACAATCATTGATGCAATGTCGGGTTATTCGAGTGACGGAGATCACGGCCAAGATCGAGGGTTTGGTGCACCTTGGTTTGGAGGAAGTAGGGCAGAACCCCTAGGATCTGGAAAAAAAATGGGAAACCCTGAGGAGAAACTAGTTAAAAAGAAGTGGAATCTTGATGAGCTGCCCAAATTTGAGAAGAATTTTTATCAAGAACACCCTGACTTGGCTAGGTGCATGGCACAAGAGATAGAGACATAGCGAAGAAGCAAGGAAGTTACGGTTAGAGGTCCCTAAAGACTACAGGAAGAAGACATCACTGCATACCCTTGTATGAGATCCCCAAAAGTTGCAGGAGAAATATTATCCTATGCCCTAACTGGGATTCCTGAAAGTCACAGAGTACTGATACCATCTCATGTCCCAATGGAGATCTCTAAATGTTGCACTAGAGGATGCCACGCCAAGCACTGGCAGAAATTTGCATAAAAAGGGATATTGACCCTTTCTAGTTGTACATTGGTTTCTTTTATCTTGGTCAGAATATAAACTTTAAATTTACATTTATGTCAAAATATGTTCTGTTTTCAAATATCATAAACCAAGGTACAAGAGATATCCCCTTAAGAGAGCATCCTACAAAGTTTATTTTCATGGCATTTCCTTGTTTATGGTGGAAATTTTTCTCTCCATTATTTCTCTACATGTCTTCTGATAGCTCACAAATTGTACTGCAGTGGGGAGAAGTGATTCTCATCAGTCTGGGTCTCTAAGATAGCTTATAGAATAAACTGTCAGTTACTTACCACTAGGTATTTCACCAATTATGTTGCATATGATTTGAGTGAAGTAGGAAGTGAGGGAGGTAGCCTTGATTTTAACCAAGAAAAAATAAGTGTTTTTTGCCTCTCTGATCAACCTGCTTTGGTCACCTGGGAAATCTTTGAGGTAGGTAAGCACTGGTAAAGTCTGGTAGAAGCATTTATGCAGCGTGGACTTTACCACTGTACTGCCCCACAAGGCCATTGCTGAGCTGTATGTGTAATCCACGCTGATGTCGGTGGGCCCCCATGGTAGTTTATGTGGGCGGGGAGGAGAGAAACGGTCACTCTCTCCTACCTGCCTCAGTCACCCTAAGGCCGTCAGGGAAGACTCAGGTAAAGTCTGCAGATGAGCCCCTTACACAGGTAAGTTCCCTGCCAGCTCCACCAAGTAACCGTCAAACCATACCTGACCTCCATCTGGTCTTCTCAGCATGGTAGTTAATCCTCACTATGAGAGATTTCTCTTGAGCCACGGACCCAAGCTGAAGCAAGGAAGTGCTTTTGCAGGAAAGGAAAGTCTTGACCCAGGGTTTTCTGGTTCTTGTCCTAGCTCTCAGAAAAGAATTTCAGGAGTGGACAAGCAGTGGAATAAAAAAAGACTTTTTTGGAAGGTTTTTAAGGAAGGTGGAGGAGGTAGAGCAATGAGAGAGAGAAAGAGAGAGAGAGAGAGAGAGATACAGAGAGAGAGAGAGAATTCTGCGTTCAAAAGAGAATGCAGGCTTCTCTGAAGGTGGTGAGGGCCCCTACACACACCCAGAATTAAATATGAAAGCATGAAAGTACACATCTCAAGAAGGGAGATGTGGGTGACACATGTCCTCACTCACCTGGGGGCAAGCAGCAAATGGGCTCGAGCAGTAGATGAGCACCCTTCCTTTGCTCAAAGTGGCTTTTATAGGGTTTTTCCCACCTGCGTCATGTGGGGCTTCTACCTAGGTAAATGTCCTTTGCTAGGGAGGTTTGCTAAGGGGCTAGAGTTGGGAGTGATCTGTGGTCTTCTTTGAAATTCCTCTCTTGGATTTTTGTTTCTGCTAGAGACTTTCTCTCCAAGAGGGTCCCAGATTGCTCTGGGTCTGTTACAGGCTCCGGGTGAGCCATCTGGCATTCGTTCCTATGTTTGCAGCCTTGGAACTATTGGCTTTTTAGAAACTTTTAGGAACTTCATTGCTATGGAGGCCCTTCCCTGTCCACTTGCCTATATAAACTTATCTTTGTAATACAGGAAGTGGTTCCAACCAGCAAAGTTCTTAGAGAGCGAGCAATGTTCTCAGACTGGAGCAAGGGATTGCTTTTTGCAGGTAAAGGCAAGACAGTACTAGTCACTGCCCAGTTTTTCCAGGTCCATTGCCCTTCCTCACAAAAAAACACTTTAGGAGGAGACAAAATAGTGAAGTAAAATAGTTTTATTTAGAGGAATATGAAGAGATGGTGATTGTGTGTGTGTGAGAGAAGGAGAGAGAGAGAATGGGAGACTATTCAAGAGAGTGCATAGGCTTATCCAGCTGGGGAAGAAAAACAGAATAAACATCTCATGTCAAGATGTGAACAAAAACCCAGTAATCCTGCTTGCACACCTTTACTAATTGATTTTATAGTTGGCCGTTCCCAACCTGTCCTTACCTGGGGTTTTCTTGTAGCTTCTCAAATGATTAGGGAAAGACCATTGAATTCCTTTGGGTTGTTCTGGGTTTTTTGGCTACACAGTGTGCTCAGGGCTTACTCATGGCCCTGCTCAGAGATCACTCTTGGTGATGCTCAGGAAACCATATGTAATGCAGGGAATCCAGGCCTAGATGACAACATGCAAAATAAGCATTCTACTTACTGAACTGTAGGATAACATTAGGTTTGTCCTTTCAGCCTTGCCACAGGGACTATAGTTTACCTTAAAGCAATGTCCTTTCTATATGGACACAGGAAGACAGTTAATATTATGCTGTGTAACTCTGGAATTGATTGACTTCAATAATATTAACTCCTGGGCATCTGCTTTCTCAACTAAGTTGCCCTTAGTTCCTAGCACCCCAAAAGCGGATCCTGATGAGGAACTGAATGGACCCATGGCAAGCTGTGAGCTATCTTGGCATAGAAATGGGCCAGTCCAAAGGGCCACAATACTCCACTATAAGTTGAGAGCATGGTCATAGACAAATGCTGTCATGACCCAAAAGTAATGATGAGACTAGGACCCTGCTGGGGTTAGGAAGACTAACCTGACCAAGGACTGTGGTCTGGAATATATAGTAAGATGTCCTCAGGAAGAACCAAACTTTAAGTTTGATATATCCCTCACTGTATTCATACAGAATAACATTGCTGGAAATATTAGAAGTAGATTTACTACAACTAATTAAGTGGATTACTAGCTAAGGATAGAAGAAAACAACACACACTGGATGGGATCCCATCATTAAGCGGTCTCCTAGTAATCTGGAGTAATCTCCTTAGATGAGATTTTATCCTTGAGTTAATCTCCTGGAGGAGTGGTTTTACCCCTCTTTGTTGATTTGTTAATGTTCAAACCACTTTTGTGTCACCACCCTATGTGATTGTTATATAAACTAAGACTATAAGAGACAGAAGTATGAGTCCAGGTCAGAGTCAGAAGTAGCAGTCAGAGTCAGAAGTAAGGGTGAGAGTCAAAAGTAAGAGTCTGAGACATAAATGACAGAGAAGAGCTCCAGAGAGAGAAGCAGAAGGGCTCTGGAGAGAGAGATTGGAAGAAGAGAGATCGGAAAAGACCAGAGGAGAGACTACAAAGACAGAGTCAGAGATAGAGAGAGACAGAAGAGAGCACTGTGGCACACACAGAAGCAGAGCCCAAAGCAGGAGCCATCCTCATCCAGTCCATACACAGCGGCTTGAGAGCACTGAACGAGAGTGGTGAGAGAGAGAGAGAGAGAGAGAGAGAGAGAGAGGCAGAGAGAGAGAGAGAGCTGCCCCAAGAGCCCGAGAACACACATCATCACATCACCCTTCCGTGCACATGCGTTTATATTTCTTACACTGAACTGTCTCTCTGGTTCATCCAGAGCCTTAGATTCTTCATGGTCTCTACATATTCTAAGTATGACCTTTAGATTATCTTAAGATTCTCCTATTCTAAGGGATTTAACCCTTTACTGAGTATTGCTTCATTTTTTCCATTTCTAAAGGGTTCAATATATTTTCAATATTTGCATCTCAAAGAGAATGATTCCTTTGCCTTTGGCCTTCTTGAGAGCTGTGTCTAAGCAGCTTCCCCCATGCACACTCCACCTCTCTGTAAAATGCTTCCATTTTTCAAAAGATTCCTTCATATTTAAGCATTGGAAATGATGATGTAAACTATGTGGAAACAGAAGATTTTATTTTAGCATGTTCTGATTATTATTTTAAAGCTACAGAAAACTATTAGGGTTCATGATTTGAACACAAGATACCTGTAAGGAGTTCAGAGGTTTTATTTAAGAGAGTTGTTACAAACTGACCAGCAAGGGCTGCAGTCCAGGTATGATCCCCTGCAACTGCAGGGAAGAGGTAAAGTAGTCTGAAACTTCATCCTTGGCTGCCCACATTGTTCTTTCTCCCTAACTGACCTGCAAACTGATTGGTTAGTGCCACCTGTGGATGCCCAATTGTTCTTTCTATGCCTGGCTGACCACTAGCTTCCTTTTTTTTACTAATTAGCTGGAACTATCTGCTGGTATTGTGATTTTTTGTTCTGGTTTCCTTTTCCAAGATATGATTTCAGGTTCATACCCAATATTGCCATCAGTTACATCACCGTGCAATATAGCAAAATGGCTATTAACAGCTAAAATAGCTGCACTTTGGTTCACACAGAAAATGCCTAAATTTGGTTCTAACAGAAACCAAATTTAATCATATCATTCCTTGTTTTAAGTTATACTTGCACACATGTGCATTAGCAAATTACAAACACACAATGATGTACTAGAGCTACTTCCTCTCCTCCCTCTGAGGCAGTCAGGTACATAGGAAGAAGCCCTCATGACAATGGAATTCCTAGGAAATCATAAAGCCAACTGGCCCTAAAGCTGTCAGGACCCACCTGGTGGATACAGGAACTAAGGTCTGATAAAACCTTAATCTGGAACCAGCACAGAACCAGTGAAAGATGGACCCCTCTGAGGGAAGATTGAACAGGAACAAAGGCCAAGAAAGCAATTTCAGAGAAAACAGCCAGCTGATCACAACTCTACCCTCTTGGCAAACAGCCTAGCACAGACTCTTACCTAGATAGAAAGCCCTACTCGGGGGCAGCTTGGGAGGGAGAAATCGCATAAAAGCCAACTTGAAAAAAGGAAGAATAAGCATATGCTGCCCGAGCCCAATATGCTGCTTGTGTCCACATGCCCATGCCAAGCCCATGTGATGACTGAACACGTGTGGGATACCTCTTTGAGATTTTACTTTCATGCTTTCATATCTGATGCTACGCTGTGAGCAAGGGCTCTCTCCACCTTTGGGGAAGTCTGTGTTCTCTCTTGAGCATAGTAATCTTTATCTCTTCCCTCTCACTCTCTTCTGCCCCTCCTCTCACTACTCTCTCCCTTCCTCCCACCTTCCTTCCTCTTCCTCAAAAACTCCCAAATAAAATCTCTTTACTTCACTGCTTGTCCTCTCCTGAATTTTTGTTTTCTGTCAAGAAAGGCAAAGGCCTTAAGAAAGGTCTAGGCAAGATCTACACTGACTTTCCCTACCTGTAAAGAGCAATTCCATGCTCCAGACTGAATCCATGGATTCCTGAGAAACTGGGTGGTGGGGATTAACTGCAGAGCCATGCAGAACAAGTGGACATCAATGTGGACAGGAGTCAACAAAAATAGTGTGACTTGACAGCTACCTATTGGGGCAGGCAAGACTTGAGGTCCGTGCCTTGCAGGGGCTCATGACAGACTTTTTTAGTCTTAGACTTCCCAGCTGATCCTGGGGTGGATTGGGAGAAAGCGGTTCTCTTTCTGCTTTACCAAGTCCCATGGGGATCTGCCAGAATCACTTGTCTTCAAATAGTAACTCTTTCATCTGCCACTTCTCTCCCTGCTTCTGATTCTTGACTTCATTCGTATTGACATTTTTCCTTTGGACTTATCTAAGCTTTTTATTCTACACAATATATAAAAATGCAGATCAATTATGTTTAATCAATGCCAAACTGTTTGCCTCTGAGAACTGTGGTAGTCTTTTGCTAAAAGAATCAAATCTCATCTTCTCTACTTCTCTATAGAAAATATGATCTGTGAGAATAACCAAGTAGAGTATAGACAAACACCAACATTTATAAGAAAGCTATTTTTAATAGATGAAAAGTCTGCAGAAAAGTCTGTTCCCACTGCAGTCCAAAACATTTAATTAAGCATTTCTTTTTTTTTTTTTTGGTCACACCTGGGGATGCACAGGAGAGTCACTCCTGGCTCTGCACTCAGAAATTACCCCTGGCAGTGCTCAAGGGACCATATTGGATGCTGGGAATATGAACACTGGTCGGCTGCATGCAAAGCAAATGCCCTACCCACTGTGCTATTGCTCCAGTCCCAAATTAAGCATTTCTATCAAGATAGCTACCTTAGAATTCTCTTCCTAGTTACTCAATGGCAGCATTTGAACCCACTGACCTTTTGAGTTGCTAATTCTTTTGAATTAAAATTTCTGCTAGTCTCTATAAATTTGACTATTGTACAAAATAAAACATGCTTTTAGAGAGAATTACTGAAACTTTCCCTGTGAATTCTTTTTTTTTGTTTTTGTTTTTGTTTTTTATTTTATTTTTTAAAATTTATTTTTATAGTATTTTTATATAGTTTTTTTTTCTTTTTGGGTCACAACCAGCGATGCACAGGAGTTTCGTACACTCAGGAAATGCTCCTGGCGGTGCTCAGGGGACCATATGGGATGCTGGGAATCAAACCCGGGTTGGCTGTGTGCAAGGCAAATGCCCTCCCCGCTGTGCTATCGCTCCAGCCCCTCCCTGTGAATTCTATTACCTGAATTCCTTTTAATATTTTTAATAATCCATTATTTTAATAATTACTAGTTCATTATTTTAATTTAATAATGGACTCATGGTTAAGCCCTATGAACCATACATACTTCTTTTGCCCAAGAGCTCTGAAAGGTCTCCCCTTCATGAACTGAATTTAACCGCACCACAAAGATCAGCAAGACACATATGATACTGAACTTCGGAAAAGCTTAGTAAAAGTGGACAAACTTGCACTATTTTCCCCCACTGACACTTAACATTTATTTAGAATTTTTGGCACTTTGACAAACAAATCATTTTATACAACCCAGGAAAGCCTGTCTGCTCAGGGACAAGCCTGCTCCAGAGCAGCGTATTCCTATTGTAGCAGGGGATCAGGCTTAAGGAATTGTTCTTTATCTCTGTAAAATCATTTCCTAAAGTTCCCAGGACAATTTCTCTAAGAAAAACTCTATCCTCTGCTGCTTTAAATGCGTGAACTGGCCATTCTGCAGCTACTGAGCATATCTCCTTCCAGACCGGCAACCAACAGATGGGCCATTGCCTGTTTTGTAATTAATGATTTAATGAAAGAACCATTCATTTCTGAACTAAATCCCGCTTTCTAGTAAAACTAGATCCAACAAATACTATAATATTGGCAAAGTAAAAGATGCACTCACTATAGTCCAAATAAAAAAATTGCTTGTTACTACTTAAAACCACAAATTAGTTGACATTATGATCTATTAGCACTGCACTGTAGCACTGTCATCCCATAGCTCATCGATTTGCTCGAGCAGGCACCAGTAACATCTCCATTGTGAAATGTATTGTTATTGTTTTTGGCATATAGAATACACCATGGGTAGCTTGCCAGGCTCTGCTGTGCGGGTAGGATATTCTCAGTAGCTTGCTGGGCTCTCCGAGAGGGGTAGAGGAATCGAACCTGAGTTGGCCACATGTAGGGCAAATGCCCTACCTGCTGTGCTATGGTTCCAGCCTCACTGATATTTATTTTTTCCCTTTAAAATTGTTTTGTATTCTCAATAGTCCTGCTATGTAATTTTTATGTAATTTTATGTAATTTCTTTTTCCTGAAAGTGTTTAAGGTAGATACCGGTTAGTGCCAACAGTGCTCAAGAATGGGAAGTATTCCCTAAAAGACAGTACCTTTTTGCATGTAAATATTAAACATTTAACAGTCTATTGTTCAAATTACAGAATGAATCTATAGCAACAGCCCTACCTCATGACTGCATGTAAACATATGATACATATCTATCTTCTCTATCAATTTTATATTTTAAATAATATTTCTTCTTTTTAAAATTTCTTTTTCAAAATTTTTCCTTTTGGTCTTGGGGCTACACCTTACAGTGTCCAGGGTTTACTCCTGCCTCTGTGCTCATGAGTCAATCCTGAAAATGCTTGGAGAATGATATGTGGTGCAGAAGACTGAACTGGGCTGCATCTTATGCATGACAAGTGCCTTAACCGTAAAATATCACTCTGCTCCCGGTCATTCTTCTTATCTAGAATTTTTCTGAATTCTTAAAA
Organism: Sorex araneus; assembly: GCF_027595985.1. Classification (NCBI taxonomy): domain Eukaryota; kingdom Metazoa; phylum Chordata; class Mammalia; order Eulipotyphla; family Soricidae; genus Sorex; species Sorex araneus. The sequence goes on along the minus strand of NC_073303.1, from coordinate 319,761,191 downwards.
AATTCCAAGGAGGATTAATTAATATGAAGTTTCTATTATCTAATTAGTTCTTTTGAAGTTAAGATTTATCCTGCAGACGAGCCAACTCATGAGCACATGTGATCATTCACATTGTGATATGTATAACAAACACATAGGATCATTCACAATGTAATGCAGATATTGAATTATATGCCATATACAGTTTTAAAAAATTCCTAAAGATATTCAGTGCCCAATCTATAAATTGGGGCATGATGGGTCCATTATTTTCTGAAGGAAATTCACAACATAATTGAGTAAAAAGAATCAAATTATCAAATCAAGCACAAAATTATAATCAATATTTATTAATAATTTCAAGAAAATAAATTGCAATCAGAAAGGTGAAACAGAGAGGTCTGGGACTGTGGTTACAGTATGTCAATCAATCTCTTCTCAACCTATTTGTAAACTCTGGCACATGTTAGCATCTTGCTTCTTAAACTGAAAGTCACAACTCCACACCAGTTAAAAAAATGAATGCAAGGGGTGAGGGTTAAAAAAAATGTGGGGTTACAAAAATTAATTCAGCAACAGCAAAAGGTTTCTTAATGTCCAACAACTAAAAGTAACTTCAAATCAAATGTATAATGAATCCAATGTGTTTCTGTCAGAGCTTGACTATGCTGCAATTCACAAGCAATAAGGAGTTGCAAATAGAAAAAGGTTTGGGGCTGGAACGATAGCACAGGGGGTAGGGCGTTTGCCTTGCATGCGGCTGACCCGGTTCGATCCCCGGCATCCCATATGGTCCCCCAAGCACCGCCAGGAGTAATTCCTGAGTGCAGAGCCAGGAGTAACCCCTGAGCATCGCTGGGTGTGACCCCCCCCCAAAAAAAAGAAAAAGGTTTTAAGCCATATTTATCATATAAATTCTCTAGGCAGCATGTGTGGCCAGGAAAAAGCAGAAAAGGCATCTGAGTCATGAAATATTTTTAATTTATATCTAATTTATTTACTGGTAACTAGATTATATGGTATTGTTTATACTGTCATTCCTTATAAATTTATATTCTTTTTTTTCAAATTTTACATTACTAATTTTATTTCTTTTGAGAGATTTGCTGATTTTAACTTTAAAAATCACTTACATTCTTTATAAATACAAATCAGATGAGTCCAAATGAAAATGTTTTACACATCTATTGGTATGTCCTCTTCTTCATACTCTTCTTCATACTTCATACTTCATACTCTTCTTCATACTTCTTCAAATCAATGAAAATTTTTCCCAAAACATAAGATGACTTCCTCTCTGTCTTTGTCCCTGATGAAGGTCTCTGGCACTATTTTCTTACAGCTGTGCGATCAGTCACTGGCAACAATCAGGTTTAAAAAAAAAAAAAAACAGGGCTGAAGTGAAAGTGTCAGCACTTGCCTTACACATGGCTAACCTGGGTTCGATTCCTGGCATCCCATATGATGACCCAAACCCCGCCAGGAGTGATCTCTGAGCACAGAGCCAGGTGTGGCTCCAAAACAAACACAGACACACAAGATCCGACTGGCAAATAAGGACTGCTTAGGCTTTTTTATTGCAAAATTCCTAAAATGAAAGCTCAAAGGAGGCTTAGGAAACATCATCTGTGGGTTTGTTAAGGTTTCTTGTAAATTTATTTTCTTTGGTGTGTTTAACATGAACAATCATAAAACACCAAATGAATCCTTAAAAGCTTCCATTTGATAAGGATTTTCTCTATTCTCTGCAAGATTAAGTTAGCTGACTGGTATAGGAAATTTAAAGACATTTGATTATGTCACTTTTCTTTCTTCCCATAGAACAGGTTTTCTTCTATTTTTTTAATTTATTATTTTAATAGAATCTCTTTTAGAAACACAGTTACAAATTTTCTCATGATTAGTTCTCTGTCATACAATGTTACAGCGCCTGTCCCTTAACCAACTTTTCACTAAACAGCTTTTCATCTGAGAAAGTTAAAGAGAAACTATCCAGGTAGAACAATTGAATTCTCAGTGAGAAAAAAGCAAAACTGAGTGGAGGATAAATGAAGTGTGACCCAAATCATGCTTTTGCAAGATCAAGTGGACATTGCAGGGTTAGCATCTTCTTTAACATACAAGTCACAAAGCTAATTAGGAGCAGAAGGAGTTTTATCAGAAAAGTCTTAGGACTCTGGAATTGGGTTGACTTGATTTTAATCAGAGATCCATTTCCTCCAATTATAGGTTCCTTGAAATAAGTTACTTCCCTTTTAGGAGGCAGAGTTCTCTCACAATGAAGGACAACTAATCATACTTGCTACATACCTGGCACTATGGGGCTCAATGCCACTCCTTGTTCAAGCTTCAAAGATAAACAGAAACAAGAAAAGAGGCAAAAGAAGTCTTTTAATGTAGTGTTTTAATGCAAAAGTATTTTAATGCATGTATATGTGTTATGAACTGGAGCAATAACACAGAGGGTAGGGCATTTCCCTTGCACGAGGCTGACCCAGGTTCGATTCCTCCGCCCCTCTCAGAGAGCCTGGCAAGCTACTGAGAGCATCCTGCCCGCACAGCAGAGCCTGGCAAGTTACCATGGCGTATTCGATATGCCAAAAACAGTAACAAGTGTCACAATGGAGACGTTACTGGTGCTCATCCATGAATAATGGGACGGCAGTGCTACAGTGCTACATATGTGTTATGTCACACACATAGTATATATTATATATAATATTATAATAATATAATATAAAATAATATAATTTATAATTATTATAATAATATATGTAATATAGTATCAGTATTATATATCTATATGTATATTCCAGTGATACAATAATTATAGATGTTACATTTTAGAACCTTTTTGGATATTAACTACTATTGCATTTAGCCAAGCATTTCTTTCAATGCAGTGTTGATATTTTACAACTGTGTGCATTTTCTATTTGATACGTATATTGTCCTCTACTTGCAATTATAAGTCTCTTGGAGAATTACACACATATGCACACACATGAATATATATTATATCACACACATATATAGACTCTTGTAGGAGGTCGTGTAGGTAAGAATTGGTCCGAGTTGGCCAGGAGTTGTAATTACACATGGGAGTAGAATGCAACTAAAATTAGGGACCACATGGCAGTCCCATACCAAGACATCTCAGGCATCCGCTGGAATGTTCCAGAAGGCATGTCCATGTGGAGCTGCTGTGGAGGCCATGGGAGGGTCATCTGCTTGCCATGGCCATGCTTGCCTGCCTCATTCAGGACATGGTCTCAGTGGGAGGGAAGGTCGCCCTTGAACTGGCTTTTGCTTCCACAGGGTCCTCAGTTCTGCATGACCAGGACCATCCAATTCCACCCACAAATCTCTGCCCAGAAAGCATGTGGGCCTTGCCTGAGGACCAGGAATCCTGCACCATCCTCTTGCCCTGCTGGCTCTGGCCTCTGAGGCATGCGTGCTGGATTCTGAGTAAGCTAATGGCTCACAGGGTTTGACCTTCCTGATAATGTTACATACCTGGCTTGCATTTCAAGCCCATATTCTTCCTTGAACATTTTGCTTGCCCATTTCAACTCAAGAGAAGTTTGTGCTTTTCTTTTTTAAAATTGTGTTTTATTTTAATAACATTTTCAGAATAATTTATTACATTCAATATTCAATCCCACCACACCTTTCCACCATCATTATTTTGATTTTTTTCCAAATTTATTTTATATGGATTATTATGAATAATGCATTAAATCCTTTCAAGATGATTGGAGCAGGGAACTCTACCAGCAGTTTTTAGGAGGCTCAGCACCAACTTAGATGAGTCACATTGATTCGGGGTTAAAGAGAAGAGCAAAAAAATGTGGATCAATGGCAATAGGAACACAAGAAATAAAATCTGCATGGAAAAACTACTGTGGGGACTATTAATTTCTTAATGCATCTTTGTCTAGATGATCACACATGAATGTGAAAGGAACATAGAAAGGTGGAGAAAGAAGCCCCAAATAGAAGAGTGTTAGTACAGGCAGCAAAGGTCCAGAAATAGTCTCTCTTTTCAGTTTACCTGAAAAGCTTTATAGCTTTTATAGCTCTCAGCTATGTATTACTACTTTTATTAGTGGTGAACCATGCATCTTAGACTAGTCACCTAACAATTATTGAAAACTAGATCTGAGGGAAGAAGGAGATAGTCCAGGGGTGAAGGTGTATTCGCTGTATGTGTGGGAGCCAGCCCCAGCACCATATTCCCCTTGAGAATAGCTCTCTTCAGTCAAGTATTCTTCTACCTATGAGCTAGGGACAGACATAGAATGATAGCAATAATTTGTGGGATATAAAAAGACAGTGTATATTAAAAACTATATATAAAAGAACATATTATGAAACTAATACCCAAGAAAGAAGAAACAGGAGCCAGGAGGACTTTCCCATGGTTGGAAGTTTGCCACAAGTGTACGTGGGGTGGAAAGCAGTTGATATTGAAAAGGGACCAGTATGAAAATAATAGTTGGAAATGATCACTCTGAGCTGAAAGAAGGTAAAGTAATATACATAAACTTCCAGCACCTTCCCTTTTGGCCACTATTGTTAACCATAATGCCCAAAGAAAGAGAGAGAGAGAAAGAGAGAGAGAGAGAAGAGAAACAGAGAAGAGAGAGAGAGAAAGAGAGAGAGAAGAGAAACAGAGAAGAGAGAGAGAAAGAGAGAGAGAGAAGAGAAACAAAGAAGAGAGAGAGAAAAAGAGAGAGAGAGAGAAAAGAGAAACAGAGAAGAGAGAGAAAGGGAAGGGAAGGGAAGGGAAGGGAAGGGAAGGGAAGGGAAGGGAAGGGAAGGGAAGGGAAGGGAAGGGAAGGGAAGGGAAGGGAAGGGAAGGGAAGGGAAGGGAAGGGGAGGGGAGGGGAAGGGAAGGGAAGGGGAGGGAAGGGAAGGGGAGGGGAGGGAAGGGGAGGGGAGGGAAGGGGAGGGGAGGGGAGGGGAGGGGAGGGGAGGGGAGGGGAGGGGAGGGGAGGGGAGGGGAGGAGAGGAGAGGAGAGGAGAGGAGAGGAGAGGAGAGGAGAGGAGAGGAGAGGAGAGGAGAGGAGAGGAGAGGAGAGGAGAGGAGAGGAGAGGAGAGGAGAGGAGAGAGGAGAGGAGAGGAGAGGAGAGGAGAGGAGAGGAGAGGAGAGGAGAGGAGAGGAGAGGAGAGGTGCCTGCCATAAAGGCAGGTGGGAGGTGGAAGTGGGAGAGAAACTGGGAACATTGTGGGAAATGTACACTGGTGGATGGGTAGGTGTTGAAACATTGTATGACTGAAACCTAATCAAGAACAACTTTGTAACTGTAAAAAAACACAATAATTTAGCAAAAGAAAAAAATGGCTTTCTGAAGCCCCAGATGTCCCTGAGCATCATCATACCTGTTCCTGGCAGTTCTCCAAGCACTAGTGGGGTTGCACTAGGGATTCCCCAGGACTCTAAGCCTCCAGTTTAACATATTCTTCTGTGATAGCATTGAACTGTATGTCTGAACTAGTGACGTTTTCTAGAACTTACCCTTGTACCTCCTGAGCACTGATTTAGACCTCCCTCTACCCTCGCCCCAACCCCGCAAAACAAAAACAAAAATCAAGCATAAAAAATGAAAAAGAAAGAAAACTTGACTGGATTTGCTCTACAACACAAGGTTCCATGTTCTACCAGCACAGCATGGTATAACCCAGATTGTCTCCAGAACCTCCAAGTTAAATAGCATATCATTGTTCAGAGTAATAACTGAACAATACCTAAACTGGGTGGCCTGAGCTGCTGATCTAGTCACTACTTGCGAGGCTCAAGAGAGGTAAAAATATAAGTTTAATTACTTTTAAAATTTAAGTTGTTAACGGAATCAGCACAAAACAAACTGTGTTTTCAATTCTAGCATTCAATTAAATATTTCAAAGTATTCAAATCAATAATAGTGACATATGATAAAAAGAAAATGAAGTCAAAATGGAAAGCTAGAAGATGTTAGAATAATCAAATAAGATCCTATACAGTTATAACTTTCTTCAGCATGTTAAAATCTCGATGAGGAGTTACCATTAAGTTAAACTTCTAGTTATGAAAATCACAGTCTAAATTTTGGAGCCACATTCAGCAGTTCTCAGGGAGGGAATTTGGGAAGATTTTTTTATCTTTTATCAGGGGACACTTATGGTAATGATCTGAAGACTCATGAAGTGTCAGGAATCTAACCCAGGTCCAGCTGTAAGCAAGGCAAGTGCCTAACCCCTATATAATCTTGTTAGCTCTCATTGTCTGATTAGTATACTGGTTGGAATTAACAGAATATTGTATATCACAGGTAGAAACAATGTTTAGCATGAATGTATACCAAGAGAAATTTAACATGGAATAGAGATAAATAATACTTTAAAAATAACATAAGCTAGGGGACAAACTTCAGTGTTTTAAAAAATATATGCCACTGAATACCATGAAAAATAAATGGGGGAATGCAAGATATTTGATAAAAGAAGGACCAAAATATTTTTACAAATTTTAAAGAAACATTGTACCCCAACTCTAAACAAATTAACAAAAGTTAAGTACAAGTAGTGTGTAGAAAACTAGAGGACTAGTTTTCTAGTCCTCTAGTACTCAGGACCTTTATGCACCTGACCCGGGTTTCATCTCTTGCTTCATATATGGTACCTTAAGCATTATATTGGGAATAATCCTTGAGCACTTTCAGGTGTTGCCAAAAAGAAAAAATAAAAACTGTAGCAAGACACATGCCTCTACATTTGGTTAAAATCAGTAATAAACAACAACAACAAAATAATAGAGAAGAGAAGATGTTATGCTTGGAAGAAGGAAATGGAGAGTGGTAAAAACACCTTTAAAATACTGTGTTAATGAGGCTGGAGTGATAGCACAGCAGGTAGGGCATTTTCCTTGCACGCGGCTGACCCGAGTTCAATTCCCAGCATCCCATATGGTCCCCTGAGCACTGCCAGGGGTAATTCCTGAGTGCAGAGCCAGGAGTAACCACTGTGTATGCCAGGTGTGAACCAAAAAGCAAAAAAAAATAAAATAAAATATGCAAATAAACAAATAAAACACTGTGTCAATAAAAATGCCCTTAACACAGAATGTTCTATTTACTGACAATACCTTTTACAAAAAGTGAAGCAAAATAGTTTCTATTGAAAGAAATTTATAGAGATGTGAGGTGAGAGAGATACAAGTTAAGAGAGAACACAGGTTTCTCTAGAGTGGAAAAAGCCTAACTGATAATATCTTTCAAAAATAAAGATTAAATAAATTTGTTCATGCAATAGCAAAAGTAACTCACTGAAAATTGTTTTGTAGTAGAAGTCATGCTAGAAAAATCCCATAAAAATACAAGAGAAAACTGAGATGCACTTTGATAGGATGATACATTTTTAGACACAACCTTAAAAAAACAATCCATCTAAACATGATAAAAAAATCAAAATTTCTGCTCTGTGAAAGACAAAAAGAGTGAGAAAAGGTAAAAGAAAAGATAAGTCAAGAGTAACCTAGGCATCCCCTCCACCTTAAACCTGGTGGTAGAATTGGTTATGCAATATTGTATGTGAAAAACTCAACTATGAATAATTCATGGTACATCATTAAATAATATTTTGTGAAAAATAAATGCTAGAAAATTTGGGGAGAACAGAAAACTTTAAATGAAAAAGAAGGCACTGGAAATGAAAAAATATCACTTATTCGTGGATTGGAAGAATCTGCATGTACTCTTGCAAAAAATTAAATCTTTCATACTCAGTAAAACATTTTTACTGAGTAAATAAAACTCAGTATTAAAAAATGTAAGATAAGTCATGAACTGGAGAAATATTTCAAGAAACACACCTCATAGGAATTGTCCAGAATAAAAAGAAAATTCTGAAATTCAACAATTTTTTCTCTGTTTATATGTGCCAAAAATTTTAAGGATAAATTTACCAAGACAGATATGCAAATAGGAAATAGATATGTTTTTAGATGTTCTGCATAGTATGTTATCAAGGAAATGGAAACTAAGATTGATACTCCAGCTGTCTCTTACACCCCACGAGGTTCCCTGAACCCTGCCAGGAGTGATTCCTGAGCACAGAGAGAGGAGTAATCCCTGAAGATACGTTCAAGACTCACCAAATTAACAGTGAACACAAGAATCTGAAGAAGGCTAATGTAAAAGAACACATACCCTGAAGGTACACTAGAGGCCTCACATAAGTCATATAGGAGCACCAAAGAGGAAGGTAGTATTCTTGAAGGGGAAAAAGCCAACCACCACTGACCATGCTCATCCAGCGAGAGGGGGGCACTGATAGTGAACTGGAGTGATCCATCTCCATACTACACAGAACATGGGGAAACAGCGCAGATCCCCACCACCAGGACTGGATGAAGAAAAGAGCCTTGAAGTCTCAACAAGGAATACACAATCTTTCTGATAAAGAATTCAGAAATGAAATGTTGAGAATGTTCATTGAGCTCAGAGAAATGGTAGAATAGACATCCAGTAGGGGATAGGAAAGAAACATGGAACAGACAGGCAATAAAATACAGGAGGAAATGAGAGCAGAAATAAGAAAGCTAAACAGAAGTTTCACTAATAAAGAAGCAAATCAAACTAAAAACTCAGTGGGTACTGTCAACAGTAGAACGACAACAGCCAAAGACAGAAGCATTGAGCTTGAAGATGAGCAGAAGCATACAAGCAGCAACAGAGAATGGAAAAAAAGATTTCAAAATAGCTCAAGGGCGAGTAAGAGACTCTAGGGGATGAATTCAAGAGGAACAATGTAAGAATCATCAGAGTACCAGAAGGATAGGGAGGCAACCCCAATGAAGTAGTAACCATTAAAGATATTATTGCTGAGAAGTTCCCAGAGCTGGAGAATGCAGGCATCCAGATCCAAGAAGTCCAAAGGTACCAGCTAAAAGAGACCCTAATAAAAAGACTCCAAGACATATAATAATCAGAACAACAAATACCACAGATAGAGACACAGTACTACAAGCAGCAAGGTCAAAGAAGGAAACTACATACAAAGGAGCACCCCTTGCATTTACAGCAGACCTATCAGAGGAAACCCTCCAAGCCAGAAGACAATGGTGGGATATAGTGTAAAAACTCAATGAGATGACCGCCTCACCAAGAATACTTTCTCCCGTTAGACTCTCACTCAGACTTGAAGGAACAATACACTATTTCATGGATAAACAACAGCTCAGGAATTTCATAGACTCAAAACAAACCTTAAAAGAAGGACTGAAGGGGCTACTATAAAACAGGACAAACTCCACAAACACAACAAACCTCTACAGAAAGATGGCACAAAACTGCATAATAATCCTTCTCTATATCAATGGTCTAAATGCACCAATTAAAAGATGCAGCATGGCAAAATGGATTAAAAACCTAAATCCAACATTCTGCTGTCTACAAGAAACACCTGTGGTTACTTTTGTTACTGTTACAAGTCTCACAATGGAGGCATTACTGGTGCAATGGGACTACAGTGCTACAGTGCTTCAAGAAACACATCTGAACAATCATAGCAAACATAGACTCAAAGTCAAAGCATGAAAAACAATCCTACCAATCAATTCCCTCAAAAGACCCAGGTGGCCATACTAGTATCTGAGAACATAGATTTCATGCTGGAAAAGATTAGAAGGAACAGCAAAGGTCATTTTTTAATATCAGGGGATATGTACATCAGGAGGAAATCACACTCCTAAACATATACACCCAATGAGGGGCCAGAAAAATACTGAAAACAACTGCTAATGGACTTCAAGGAGAACATTGGTAGCAACACAATAGTAACTGGAGACTTTAGCACCGCCTTACCACTTCTTGATAGTTCAACAAGATTAAAACTCAGGGAGGAAGTACTAGCTCTGAAGGAAGAAATGGGAGAGGGCTAATAGATGTGTACAGGGCTTTTCATCCCCCCAAACTGAATACTTATTCTCTTCCAGTGAACATGGAACATTTTCCAAGATAGACCATATGCTGGCCACAAGATCAATGAAGCATATTTTATAATTTTTCTCTTTAAGTAAGCCACCTCTAATACTCTCCTAAGCCACCATTATGAAATAGTTATGCTTTGTTTGGGAGCTACCAAGGCCCTATTCAAAATATTGTAGGGTTCTCAATGTTAATTAGTTTTGCATAGTTAATGGCTTTTGTCCTGCTTTTCATTGACACCTCTATTAGACAAGCCTGGAAATGTGTTAAGAGCCTTACATAATCCTCCTTGCCAAAATCCCTTCCAGGGCAGCTCAGGTAATTTCTATTGCCTCTATTGAAAATGTAACATGTGTCAGCTAAAACTGATTATAAATAGTTTTGTTATAACTAGTTGTCTATGACATATAATATACTTAGAAAATAAAATACACTGCACTAAACAATGCTAGTAATGATAGACACAAAATATCAGACAATAAAATCATTATTCAAGAACCAGAGCAATACAGCAGTGGGCAGGTCATTTGCCTTGCAGGTGGGAAACCTGGGTTCAATCCCCAGCATTTCATATGTTCCCTTGAACCCCGCCAGGAGCAATTTCTGAGTACAGAGGCAGGAGTAACCACTGAGCATCGCTGGGTGTAACCCAAACAGAAAAAAAATATTATTCAAGACTCTGTCACATTTATATACATAAATAAAGTAGAAAAAATAAGAGACAGTCTCATCTATAACTGCATAAAAATAATTATATACGTATGAATCAATTTAACTTTTAAGGGGAAAGACTTGTACATTAGAAATTATAAAATTTATATTAAAAATAGAGTAGTAAAGGAAGTGAAAGATATTCCAAATCATGAATTGGAAGATTTAGCATTGTTAAAATTACTAAGTCTAGAAAAAGCATTATAAAGATAAAATGCAATGTATATCAAAACATCATGGCCACTGATTATATATTAAGTAAACACAATGTCTTCAAGTAAGCAAGCTACCTGAGAGCAAAAAAGTTATGAGACATTTCTGACTTTAAACCACACTATAGAAGTAGAGTGAATGTAAAGTATGCCTATTCTAAAAGCAGATACATAGATGAATGTAATAAAATTTACAACCCAAAATAAATTGGTGCCTAAGTCCTATGATTGATATACTTATAGAAGAAAGAAGAGAGATTTTTGGTCCAAAGAAGTAGAGGAAAAGGTCAAATGAAGATAAAGGCAGAGCCTCCCCATCTTGCAGTAAAACACAGTGCAGTATTGCAGTTGTCACTGCCAGCAAGAACAAGCACACAGAGCTCTATCCTTCATGTGCCCAGAAGTAATCAAACCAGCCAACACAGTGATTCTAACTCTTGGTATCTAGAATTTGCCTTGGTTGTTCTAACTTTTGGTGACAGAATTTACCTTGGTTGGTCTAACTAACTAAAATCTAGATATTTGTTGTGGCTGTTCTAAAAAATTAGAAAACCTCCTTAACTATTGTAATAAGTGCTACAGTGAATGTATTGTGCATGTAACCTTTAAATGACTATGTTATTGTCCTGGGGTAGATGCCTAAAAGTGGAACTGCCGGATCATAAAGCTGTATCATTCTAAGTTTACTGAAAACTCTCCATACTGTTTTCCACAGGAGTTGAACCAAATAACATTCCCACCAGCGGTAGATGAGACTTCCTGCTTCATCATACGCCTGCAAACACAGATTGTTCCTACTATTTCTGCTTTGTGCTGATACACTGGTGTGATGTGCTATTTCATTTCATTTTTGATGTGGTTTTATCTAATAATAAGTGGTGCTGAGCACACTTCCAGGTGCCTACTGACCATCTGCTTGTCTTCCTCTAAGTAGTGTATGTTCACTTCCCCTCCCCATTTTTTGATTTTTGTTGTTGTTATACATCCAGGATATCAACACTTTATTTTCACGTATTGAATTTGAATATTTTTCCCATTTAGTTAGCTGTCTTTTAATTTTTACCCAAGTTTCATCCCTTTTGTTTGTTTATTTTAACACCATGGTTTATAAAGTTGTTCGTAATACAGTTGTGGGCTTTTGATTTTCTAACACAAATCTCACACCTGAGTGGCTGTCCCTTCTACTACTGTAAACATATTATCCCTATGACCTTCCAAGTCTGCCCCCTTACTGGGTACACAATATTTTCTTTAATATTGCTTGTTGCAACAAAATTGCTAAAGAAATTATCAAAATTACTCCACTAAAAATATTTGTGAAAATTGTTATATCTCGCCACGAAGTTGGTAGCAAGTCTTTGCCTGAGGATTGACTAAGATTGAGATTCTTAATTCTTGGTTAGTTTCAGTTTCCTTGCTTGTGATTGACCCGTTCAGCCTTGATACTTCTCCTCATTCAACTTTATGATATTACTTCTTATGATTCTAAGAAGCTGTCCATTACTTCTCCATTATTCAATATAACAGAATACATTTATTCATAGTAACTGTTCATAATTATTTTGAATTTCTGAAAGATCTTCTTGATTTTGCCCTTTTCATCTCTGATCCAGTTTATTTGGACATTTTCGATCTGTATCTACATGAGTCTAAATGTTTATCTTTCAAAGAACCATCTTCTGTTTTCATTAATTCTTTGTATTAGTTTTTTGGTTTCTGTATATTGATTTTTGCTATAGTTTTTATTTTCTTCTATATTTTTAATCATTTTTTAAAAATAATTATTGAATCACCATGAGATACACAGTTACAAAGCCAGGTTTCAGTGATTGGGTTTCATGATTCGGTTTCAGTCATACCCTTTTATTGGTATCTTTTCTAAATTTTTGAGATGTGCATTTAGATTGCTGATAGGCTTTTTCTTCCTTCTTAATGTAGGCAGGAATTGTTATGAATTTCTGCCTTAGAACAGCTTTTGCTGTATTCCATAGATTCTGATATCTTGTGCTTTTATACTCATGGATATCAAGACATCTTTCTTTTTTTCCTTGATTTCCTCATTGATTCAATTTATTTATGATTGATTTATTCAGCTTCCAAGTATTGAAAGTTTACCCCTTCTTTTTGTAATTGATTTCAAATTTGTGATCTGTGAGGGTACTTTGTATGATTTTTTATAATTGTAAATTTGTGTATGTTAAAATTATGTCCTAGTATGTGACCTATTCTGGAAAACATTCCATGTGCACTAAAGAAGAATGTGTATTGTTTTTTTTTTTTTTTGCTTTTTTGGGTCACACCTGGTGATGCACAGGGGTTACTCCTGGCTCTGCACTCAGCAATTACTCCTGGCGGTGCTCAGGGATGCTCAGGATATGGGATGCTGGGAATTGAACCCAGGTTGGCCGCATACAAGGCAAACGCCCTACCTGCTGTGCTATTGCTCCAGCCCCGAATGTGTATTGTTTTTTGAGGGGTTAAAGAACTATGTATATGTCCATTATATCTTAGTTATTCTAACTCCACATTTAGGGCTCTTGCATCTTTGTTGATATTTTGTCTGGTTGATCTTTCTAGTGGGTAAAGTGGAGTGTTATAAGTCTACCAATACTGATACTATAGTGTTCCCATCTAAACCATGGATTCTTTTGATTTGTGAGCAGAAGCTTTTTGAGGTTTGTTGACTTTTCAATTAGTGCACAGATATTGATAAGAATAGCACTTTTGGTCAACATCTATCTTGGTCCCTTAACCAAAAAAGCAGTGTCCTTCTCTGTCTTTAATTACATTCTTTAGGTTGAATGCTGTTTGGTCCAATATAAGTATGAGTTTCTGTATGGATGTTCCTGCTTTTTGTGTCTAATGTTGGCTTCTATGATTGTTCTCTGTCTTTTCACACTGAGTCATATTTGTTGGGTGAGTTCAGGTGTGTTTCCTATAAGCAGCAGGTAGACCAATTATTTTTTCCTGAACTAACTAGCCACTTTTGCCTTTTGATGGAAGATTTTAGACTATTGAAATTCAGACAGATTATAGATATAAAGGGTTGTGTGCCACTTTTGTTTTGTGTATTGTTTGGTTATTCTGCAAATGTCCATTTGCTTTTTATAAGCAGCCTTTCAGTACTTCTCTCAGGATCGGTTTAGATGTTGCAAGTTTTGCCAGCCTGCATTTGTCTGAAAAGGCTTTTATCTCTCAAATCAAAATGAGAGCTTTCCAGGGTAGGATACTCTATATTGGAAGGGTTTTTTCCATTCCATACTTTTAATATCTCACTCCACTCTTTTTGTTACTTGTATGGTATCATGTGGGAGATCTTCAGTGATTCCTATATTATTTCTCTTGCATTTAATACCCCACCCCCACCCCCTTATGTTTTAAGTAGTGTCTCTCTGTCATTTGCTTTTGCCATTTTAATTACTATGCCTTGGTGCAGTTTTGCTTTCATCTGTGTGTTCAAGAAATAAATACAAATATGGTGCTCTTTTGCCAGGTGCATTCAGTGGCCATGAGTCGCTTCCCCACACCCACTTGACACCACCACAAACAGATGCATAAAGGAGGGAACTGAGTCGCCAAGCTGGCTGGTGATGAGTCGCTCTTTATTCCAATCTCTGTCCCTCCTATCATTCCATTCTCCCCACGTTACTCTTCCAGTCTCACTGAGCACCCCATTGCAATCTTGTACTGCCCCCCATTCCCATTTCTTACTTTCCCCATGCTAGTCCTCCTCACGTGCAGTCTCACTGCCTTAGTCAAGAGCCCAACCTCCAAATACACATAGGTCAGATACCACAATCAACATATGTAAAGCCCTTCCTTCAGAGGAAGCATTTCTAAGACAAAGATCTCCTCCAGCTAGGAGATCTGCTTCAAGATAGAATTTCATCTAAAGACATCTCCTTTCCTTAGTCCATAAATAGTCATCTTAGATTTACTTATTAATAATCTTTCTAATCATTCTGTATGGACACAGTAAGAGATATATTAAGCTTATAGAGTGGCTCTCCTGGGGACATCTCGCTATAGATCCCAGACTACAGCCCTCAGGCCAGATTATTCCTTCTTAATCCCTACTGGGTCCTTATCCAGTCACTTCTTTTTTGGTGATGAGAGAATTTGTCCATGGCCATGCTCTTAACTAATTATAAGTTTTATGGCACTGGCCTTTCCCATTTCAATGCCAGGGTAGCTTACAGCTTGCCCTGGATCCAACTAGTCCCTTCATCAGGACCTTGGTTTTGGGGTGATAGGAACTAAGGGCAACTGAAGCTTAAATTAAGTAAATATGACAGATGCCCAGGAGTAAATATTATTCGAAGTCAATTAACTCCCAAGTTACAAAAGCATAATATTAACTGTTTCCTGTGCCTGTACAAAAGGACATCACTCAAAGTAAACTATGCAAGGGACATAAAGGAAAGAAAAAAGCAATATTTTACTTACAGATACAAAATCCAGAGTCCTTAGAAGGATCTAAACTTACAAGTCACAGGGTCTGATTTGAGGATATAGGTGATTAAGAGATAGGGGAAAGAAAACACAGAGGAGAAGTTAAAGATAAACACAGAGGAATAGGAGTGCCTTGGGAGCACTATGATGGGTGTAATGCAATAAACTTAAGCTCACTGCAGCAAGGGAAAAAGAACAAACCAATGTTTTCCTACAGCATCACTCTTGTTTGGTTCTCTTTGTGTCTCAAATTTGTGCAGAAGCTTCCCTCAATAAATGGGGAAGTTCTTGGTTATTATTTGTTTTACCCATTGTTTCTCATCTTTCTCTTTTTTCCTCCCTTTCATGTATACCTAAAATCCAGATATTATTCTAATTGCTATTTTTCTCAAGAATTTTATCTTCTCTATTTCTCTGTTTCCCTTTTCTTTTGCTGCTTCACTATTGTTAATGATTAGTATCTTGTCTTCAATGTCACTGATGTGGTTCTCCACTAGCTGAATTCTGCTATTGTGGCTTGGTATAGCATTCCTTAGCTAATTTAATTCCATTTGTATGGACTTCTTGATAATCCAAATCAATTATTCTTGAGAAAATTGAATGTTTCCTTCAGAACTTCTTTGATTTCCATTGCCATTGCATGGCATGTTGGTTTGTGGTCCTTCTCTATGAGGCTTGAGACACTTGTTGAGCGGAGGATTTTCCTGGAGCTGTCTGGCTTTATAGATGATTCCATTTTCTACCCATAGTGCTTAGTTTTATCAAGGTGCTGTCAGCAAACAGGTGCAGGTCTAATTATTTTCACTTAGATACCAGTGTTGTTGTGAAAATATTCTGAGATTCAATTGTAGAACTTCTGTTACCCAATGGCCTGGATATTAGTGGAGTTGAAGGACGAAAGCTCTCTCTAGCCATAACTCTAACCTGTAATCCCATTCTGGCAACTGGGGTTATTCAGGACAAGCTTAGCTGGGTAGCTCTCATACTCAGGGGGCTCTCTGTAGGGGAAGAGGCTCCTGCCCCGGCCTACCCTGAGAATGGGGACTATAAGCAGGCAGGAACACCTGGGGATGTACCTGGGTAGGATAGAGGAAAGGTCAGCTTGGGCATGTCCAGTGGGGCAGTCTGGAAGGAGGGATGATGCAGCTGGCTAAGGGGAGTGTCCACAGGTGGGGAAGGGCTCCAACTGAAACTGAGGGCTCTTTGCCTCTGTTAAATATTTCTTCTATAAACAAACATTGTCTTCACCTGTCATTTTTGAAATACATTTTCATCGCTTTTTTTCTGGTGTTAGACCTGACAATTCTGGTTACTGTGTGTAAGTTTGAGATTCCAGTTAGGTCATATCAACAAAAATTTGGCTAGCTGCATATAAAAGATCAATTTGTTGAACATCTGAGCATTGTTCTTTTTGTTTGCTTTTGACCAGCTTTGAAGATATATGTACTTATGTATGTATGTATGTATGTGTGTATTTATAGTGGCCACACCTAGAAGTGCTTGATGGGTAGAGAAGAAAGGGCATTTTTAGCAATGTATCACCTTGAAGTACCCCCTTATGGTTTGATGTCATGGACACTGCAGTATTCAGGGAACACCAAAGCAAAATGTAGCATCATGAAGTGCTACAAATATTCATATGATGTGGAGAGTGAATTCAGTGTCTGAACATGCTACACTAATGCTATACTACATGAAATCTCTTGCTAGACCCCCAAACGTCACATTTTGGGGACCAAGCAAGTAAATCACTGTTATGCTCTTTCTCCACAGGACCACACCCATTTTTCTTCGCTGTTTCTGTCTTGTTGAATTTGCTGCCACACAGTTCCTTTCACCTCCATCTAGGCCCACTGCCTTTTGAAGAGTTCTTATTGTAATTTTTTTTGTATTCAATACAAACTAAAAATTCAGTAAAAACTAAAAATTTGCATTGATCTGATAACTAAATTTGCATCAAACTGTCTTTTCTACTTTCCCCTCCACATTTATTACATTCTAAAATATTTACAAAAATCCTTACACTAGGAAATAACTTCATATTCAAAATTTCCTTTTGATAAGTGTTTCTAATTCTAATATAAAAGATTAAAATTTCTCTTATAGTTTCTTATGTCCTATTATTCAGTTTTTTAACAATACAAAGATCAAAGACCTTTCCCTCCATTAAAGCTTCTGTGTCACATCTTTATCATTTTAATTACAGTGTGTCTTTGAGGTTTGCAAATTGCTTTTATTTTTGTTAAGTGTGCAAAATGCAAACTTTAATTGAAGCTTAAATTGTGATACAGAAGTGCATTTTGACTGATTTAAGTCCAAACACCATAAAGAGAATTTATGGCACCAAAATTTTTCTTCCTCTATCATACATAATCATAGTAGGATTTATTTAAATCACTAGTCAATCTATAGTTTTCATACTTCCATGCTTTGTTCCATAAAAGTGTGTGTAATCTTAACATTATATATAAATCTTAACTCTATTAAAGAAAATAATCAGACCTCAAAGCCAACAAATGTCATCAGTTAGACTGGGGCACTTTTCAAGAACAAAAATTCACTTTCAATGTTGAGAAACTTTTTTATCACTAAGCAGGAAGATTAAGAGAAAGGTTATACTGGATTTTATAAATCAACTACAATCATTAGGTTCACATTACATTAGCAGATTTTCCACCAATTTCCATTAGTAACAGTGTAATCTTTGATTGAAGCAGAATCAGCCTTCATCATCCTGTGACTGTGTTCTGACTTTACAATTACAGTGATAGTGTTCCGCTCCTGTCTTAAGTTTCTTCGCCGTATCTTCATAGGATTAAGTGAATAAGAATTGTTGAGGCTATTCAGATATAGAGTGTGAAGCTGAATGCTACTCATAAACCAAAACAAAAAATTCCAAGTGGTCAACGTGAAAAAACTGAAATACAAGGTTTCAAGAGTTGGATATGTAATTAACTATTTTGCAAATAATGAGAAAAAGTGGTTGAGAAAATATCAAGGTTGAATGAATTTTGTATAGCTTGTCCTCACAAACATTTTTATTTCTGGATTTGGTTATTTTTCTTTTGAATTTTTTAATGAAATACATTTTTTGCTTGTTTTTGTGAACCTGGAACTCTTTGAACTTATTGAATTTGGTTACAAGCAGTTCTCAACTCAGGAAGATTTTCAGTTGCAATTTTCTTCTTTCTGTTCCTTGGGGACTTTCATGATACTTATATGAATCCTCTTCAGCTCATTCCAAATTTTCTATGATGTTGTTATTTTCACATTTTTTAATATTCTGATCTTTAGAGATGATTTTTTTATCTAGCTCACTAATTCAGTCCTCAGCCTTTGTTACTCTGCTACTGAGTGCTTTCAATGATTTTTTTAATTTTACTTTCCACACTCTTTGGACTGGAGTAATGGCATAGCAGGTAAGGCATTTGCCTTGCATGTGGCCAACCTGGTTTTGATTCCTCCGTCCCTCTCAGAGAGCCCGGCAAGCTACCGAGAGTATCCAGACCGCAGGGCAGAGCCTGGTATATTACCATGGCATATTCGATATGCCAAAAACAGTAACAACAAGTCTCACAATGGAGACGTTACTGGTGCCCGCTCGAGCAAATCAATGAATGGGACAACAGTGCTACAGTGCTACTTTCCATACTCTTTAGTTTTGTCATTTCTGGTTATAGTTTCCTCATAACTCTGTCATGAACTTTTTTAAAGTGCACTATTATTTATTTCGCTTATTAAGCATCCTACTAAGGTATCTTTGAAGTAATCATTTGAGAGAGGCTTGAGCTAGTGTGTTGGGTAAAACTTTGAGACTATTATCTTCATGTTAGATTTTGTATACTTCTTCATTGGGTCTGCTGTACTCTATGGTATGAGTAGGTCTGATTTTATATTTTCCAGTGTTCCTTTTGCTTCAGTTCTTAAATTTGAGAAAATAGCCCACCAGAATTCATAGTTGTTTTTACTTATAACTATACACTTTATTAACCTGACCAAGGGTTTGGAGAAGAAGGTGCTATCTTTTTTTTAATTTATTTTTTAACTGAGTCATCGTGAGAACAGTTACAGGGCTTTTAGGATCGATTCTCAGTCATATTATGCTCAAACACCCATCCCTTCACCAGTGCATATGTTCCACCACCAATAACCCCAGCATACCCCACTTCCCACTCCCCCACTGCCTGTGTTAGAGATGATTTTAACTTTGTTCTTTCCTTATTTTGATTACATTCAATTTTTGACAGGAAACTCACTATCATTATTTGGAGTTTTTTCCCCAACAGCCAGACCTGTTGGAATGGCATCATTAGATTGTATGTTTTCTATTGTTGGTAACAAAGAACATATGATGTTTCAGGGTCGCAAAAGCGGCCGTCCAGATTTGGAATTCTGGTATTAAGTCCAGAGGTATTTCTTCCAGCAGCCGCTGCATTCCGAGATTGGTTTCTGTGGCACTAGGATCATGGATGTTCAGGAGTGGAGGAGCTGTACATGGGTGACCGTTCGGGGTCTCATTTGGGCTGGAGGCAGGGCTGGTTCTGCCTCCCCCATCACAAGATTCCCCATGCATCCCATCCCATCACTGCAAACTCCTACCTCTCTGTTCAATTGGTTCTGAATGGTGGCGGTTGCCATGCTGTCCAGGGGGGGAAGGGCCAAGAGACAAAAACACTTCCCCTCTCAGGGCTGCACGGGGCCATAGTTTAGTTTAGAGTCCAGGAGTATATCTACCAGCAGCTGCTGCATTCTGAGATTGGTTTCTGTGCCTCTGGGATAATGGATGCTCAGGGGTGGTGGAGCCATTCCTGAGCATACATTTTGTATATCAAGAAAGGTCGTGTAGCTGCCTAAGCCGCCATGCGGTTTGGAGATGTCCCAGTCCCGCATACTGGAGCCATGTAGTAGTAGCTCAGTGTCGCCAGGGCTCCATCTGGAGAAGGCGTGCTGGCTGTACCTTCTCCATCTAGCACCCCGATATTGTTGGCTCAGTCTGGGGTCCGGGGCAATCTCCGGCTTGCGGTGCCTTCCGGAATGGCCCCAAGGTACTATCTTTTATCTTTCTGGAACTAACAAGTGCCAACTCTGTTTAAAATTGTATCTTTGGAAATCTTTAAACTTCTATGCTTGTGACAGCAAAAAGATATCCCGCTCCTTTTCTTTTCTGGGAATCTTCTGGGAATTGGGCCAGCTTTCTGTCTGAAGTTTTACGATTGGTGATCTTAGAGACCTTGGTGCATAAGTATGTTTGCAACCCCCCAGATTTTACTGCACTTGCTTTGGTGCCACTGTTGGCTTTCACTGCTTATGGAACAGCAATTCTTACTTTCAGCTTCCTCTCTACACCCCCACTACTATACCTGCATGGTTCCATAATTCATTGTAACACCACTGCCTTCGCTCATAGGAACTCTTGTAGACATTTAGTAAATCACTGTTATGCTCTTTCTCCACAGGACCACACCCATATTTCTTTGCTGTTTCTGTTTTGTTAAATTTGCTACCACACAGTTTCTTTCACCTCCATCTTGGCCCAATGCCTTTTGAAGAGCTCCTACTGGCCTGTGGAAGAGCGCTCGGATCCCCCGTCGGCCGCGGCCTGGGTCCCCAGAGACCCCAGACCCTGGCCGTCTCGCACATCTGAGTCTCCCTGCAGCGGGCCTGACCCCTCCCATCTCTATCAGGTTGTAAGGGGCGTGTCCACACGTAAGGGGGCGTGGCCTCAAATGGGGGTGTGGCCTCCTTCCGGAGCAGCGGCCGCTCATGCGCCTGAAGATATTTTTCCCACTCAATGCATTGTGCTCTGGCCTTAATTGATAGAATCTATCCCTTTGAAGAATACCCTGGTCATCATAGTCACTATATGTTAAGAGTCAACTGACCTAGCCTATCCTCATTTCACAAAAAATGTTAATGAACTCATCGAGCCGCACATAGAGTCCTTTTTAAAAAGATCATAGCCCCACGCTTTCTCTTGAGACCCCTCTCAAGCTAAGGAGAGCGCCTAATAGTAAAACCCATATCAACATGAAGAAACAGCAAAAATCTCCACCACCATCAGAGATGGAAGGGAGGATCTCTGAAACCCCAGCAATGACTCCCCAGAAATATAGTCTCCTCTCTGATAAAGAATTCAGATAGGGAATCGTGAAGATGGTTGATGAACTCAAAACAACTATGGAGCAAACATCCAATAAACTAAGGGAGGATATGGATGCAGCATTGGAATGATCCACCAAGATAATCCAGGAAGAAATGAGAGCAGAAATTTCAAAGCTACGAACAGAAATGAGAGCAGAAATTTCGAAGCTACGAACAGAAGTGACACAATTAAAAGAATCGGTAGATGAAATAAAAAACTCAGTAGGAGCCCTTAACAGTAGAATGACTGCTGCCAAAGAAAGAATCAGCAATCTTGAAGACGAGCTGCAGAAAGCATATAGGCAACAACAAATAATGGCAAAAGACCTCAAAATGGCTCTAGAGCGAATTAGAGTCCTAGGGGATG
Organism: Sorex araneus; assembly: GCF_027595985.1. Taxonomy (NCBI): domain Eukaryota; kingdom Metazoa; phylum Chordata; class Mammalia; order Eulipotyphla; family Soricidae; genus Sorex; species Sorex araneus. The sequence continues at coordinate 319,739,360 of NC_073303.1, read as the reverse complement.
ACCTCAAGAGAAACAACATAAGAATCATTGGAGTACCAGAACCACAAGGGACCAATCGTAATGAAAAAAACACAATTAAAGACATCATTGCTAAGAAATTCCCAGAGCTAGAAAATATGGACATCCAGATCCAAGGAGTCCGAAGGGTACCAGCTAAAAGGGACCCAAATAAAAAATCCCCAAGGCATATCATAGTCAGAATGATAGATGCTATGGATAGAGACACAATACTGCAAGCAGCAAGATCAAAGAAGGAGATCATATACAAAGGCGCACCCCTTAGATTCACAGCAGACCTATCAGAAGAAACCTTCCAAGCCCGAAGGCAATGGTGGGATATAGTGAAAAAACTCAATGAAATGAATGCCTCACCAATAATACTTTACCCGGCTAAATTCTCAATTAAGCTTGAAGGAACCATACACTGTTTCACGGAGAAACAACAGCTCAGGAACTTCATAGACTCAAGACTAAATTTAAAAGAAGGACTCAAAGGGCTACTATAAGACAAGGAAAAAGACCTATAAGAACAACAAACCCTACAGAAAAATGGCACAAAATCCCATGACAATAATTCCTCTTAATGTTAACGGTCTAAATGCACCAATCAAGAGGCATAGAGTAGCAAAATGGATTCAGAAACTAAACCCAACTTTCTGCTGCCTACAAGAAACACATCTGAATAGTCAGAACAAACACAGAAACAAAATCAAAGGATGGAAAACAATCCTGCAAGCAAACAGCTCCCTCAAAAAAGCGGGGGTGGCCATACTAGTATCCGACAACATAGACTTCAGGCTGAAAAAGATTAGAAGGGACAGCGAAGGTCATTTCCTATTCATCAAAGGATATGTACAACAGGAAGAAATCACATTATTAAACGTATACGCACCTAATGAACGACGAGCTAAATACTTAAAAGAACACCTAAAATAATTTAAGGAGGACATAACTAGCAACACAATAGTAGTAGGAGACTTCAACACTGCTTTATCACCTCTGGATAGATCGACAAGAACAACACCCAGCATGGAAACAATGGCTCTGAAGGAAGAAATGGAAGATTCAGGGCAAATAGACCTATACAGGGCTATATACCCCCAAAAGAAAGAATACACATTCTTTTGCAGCACACATAGATCATTTTCCAAAATAGACTACGTTCTGGGTCACAAATCATACCTTAATAGCATCGGGAAGATAGAAATTGTATCAACTATCTTCTCAGACCATGATGCACTGAAGATGGAAGTTAATCACGCACAGACGCGGAGAACCAAATCAAACACTTGGAAATTAAACAACTCACTATTGAACAATGAGTGGGTCACGAAGGATATCAAGGAAGAAATCAAAAAATAGCTTGAAACAAATGAGAATGAAGACACAAGCTACCAGAACCTATGGGACACAGCTAAAGTTGTATTAAGGGGAAAATTTATAGCTATGCAAGCTTTCCTCAGAAAGGAAGAAAGGGCCTATATAGATAGCTTGATTTCGCAGCTCAAGATCTTAGAAGACGACCAGCAAAAGGAACCCAAACCAGATCGAAGGAAAGAAATAATAAAACTTAGAGCAGAAATTAATGATATGGAAACCCGAAAAACAATCCAAAAGATCAATGAAACAAAGAGCTGGTTCTTTGAGAAAATAAATAAGATTGATAAACTGCTAGCAAGACTCACAAAGAAAGAAAGAGAGAAAACCCTAATAAACCGAATCAGAAATGAAAAGGGGGACATCACAACAGAAAGCAAGGAGTTCAAAATATCATCAGAGACTACTTTGAAAGTCTGTATGCCACGAAACAAGAGAACCTAAAAGAAATGGACGAATTCCTTGATTCCTACAATCTCCCAAGACTGAACCAAGAAGACTTGAAATACCTGAATAGGCCCATAAATATCAAGGAAATCGAAACTGTAATCAAAAGTCTCCCCAAAAACAAAAGCCCAGGTCCAGATGGATTCACTGGCTAATACTTCCAAACATTTAAAGAAGACTTGTTGCCAGTTCTCCTCAAGATTTTCCAGGAAATTGAAAAGACAGGAACCCTTCTGAACAGTTTCTACGAGGCACATATCTCCCTAATACCAAAAGCAAACAAAGACACCACTAACAAAGAAAACTATTGACCAATATCCTTGATGAACATCGATGCGAAGATCCTCAACAAAATAGAGCAAACAGAATCCAACAACTCATCATGGTCATAAACCATGAACAAGTGGGATTAATTCCGGGGATGAAAGGATGGTTTAACATTCAAAATCAATCAACATAATCCATCATATCAACAAAAGTAAATATAAAAACCATATGATCATATCAATAGATGCAGAGAAAGCATTTGACAAGATCCAACACCCATTCATGATAAAAACTCTCATGAAAATGGGTTTTGGAGGAACTTTCCTCAAGATAGTCAAAGCCATCTACCATGAACCTATGGCAAGCATTATCATAAATGGAGAAAAACTAAGGGCCTTTCCTCTAAGATTGGGGACTAGGCAAGGATGCCCACTCTAACCACTTCTCTTTAAAATAATACTGGAAGTATTAGCAATAGCCATCATGCAAGAAAAAGATATTAAGGGGATTCAGATCGGAAAGGAAGAAATCAAGCTCTCACTATTCGCAGACAATATGATATTATACCTAGAGAATCCTAAAAGCTCTAGTAAGAAACTCTTAGAAATAATTGGCCTGTACAGTAAAGTCGCAGGCTATAAAATCAACACCCAAAAATCATGGCCTTCCTATATGCAAACAATGAGACAGAGGAAAGGGACATGAAAAAAGCAATCCCGTTCACAATTGTGCCCCAGAAAATCAAATACCTTGGAATCAGCTTAACTAAAGAAGTAAAGGACCTCTACAAAGAAAACTATAAAACACTACTGCATTAAATAAAAGAAGACATGAGGAAATGGAAACATATCCCCTGCTCATGGATAGGGAGAATAAGCATTGTCAAAATGGCAATACTCCCCAAAGCATTATACAGATTCAATTCGATCCCTATAAGGATACCCATGTCATTCTTCAAAGAAACGGATCAAGCAATCCTGAAATTTATATGGAGCAATAAACGCCCACGGATAGCTAAAACAATTCTTGGGAAAAAGATGATGGGAGGCATGACCGTCCCTAACCTTAAACTTTACTACAAAGTGGTAACAATTAAAACAGCATGGTACTGGAACAAAGGCAGAGCCGAAGACCAATGGAACAGGGTAGGATATCCCTACACACAGACTCAAATGTATGATCATCTAATCTTTGATAAGGGAGCAAGAGTAGTGAAGTGGAGCAAGGAAAGCCTGTTAAACAAATGGTGCTGGCACAACTAGACAACCACATGCAAAAGAATGGGCTTAGAACTCGACCTGACACCATGCACGAAAGTCCGATCAAACTGGATTAAAGACCTCAACATCAGACCACAAACCATAAAGTTCATTGAAGACAAGGTCGGCAAAACACTCCACGATATGGAAGATAAAGGTATCTTCAAAGGCGACACAGAACTAAGGAATCTAGTAAAAACAGAGATCAACAAATGGGACTACATTAAACTAAAAAGCTTCTGCACCGCAAAAGATACAGTGACCAGAATACAAAGACTATCTACAGAATGGGAAAAGATATTTACCCAATACCCATCAGATAAGGGGTTGATATCAATGGTATATAAAGCACTGGTTGAGCTCTACAAGAAGAACACATCCAACCCCATCAAAAAATTGGGCGAAGAAATGAACAGAAACTTTCCCAAGGAAGAGACACGAATGGCCAAAAGGCACATGAAAAAGTGCTCTACATCACTAATCATCAGGGAGATGCAGATCAAAACAACCATGAGATACCACCTCACACCACAGAGACTAGCACACATCCAAAAGAACAAAAGCAACTGCTGTTGGAGAGGATGTGGGGAGAAAGGGACCCTTCTACACTGCTGGTGGGAATGCTGACTGGTTCAGCCCTTTTGGAAAACAATATGGACGTTTCTCAAAAAACTAGAGGTTGAACTCCCATTTGACCCAGCAATACCACTGCTGGGAATATATCCCAGAGAAGCAAAGTATAGTCGAAATGACATCTGCACTTATATGTTCATCGCAGCACTGTTTACAATAGCCAGAATCTGGAAAAAACCTGAGTGCCCTAGAACAGATGACTGGTTGAAGAAAGTTTGGTACATCTGTACAATGGAATACTATGCAGCTGTTAGGAAAAATGAGGTCATGAAATTTGCATATAAATTGATCAGCATGGAAAGTATCATGCTAAATGAAATGAATCAGAAAGAGAGAGACAGACATAGAAAGTTTGCACTCATCTGTGGAATATAGAATAGTAGACTAGGAGACTAACACCCAAGAATAGTAGAAATAAGTACCAGGATGTTGACTCCATGGCTTGGAGGCTGGTCTCTCATTCTGGGCAACTCAGAGAAGGGAACACCAAGTAAAATGTGGTCGGAGGTCATGCGGGGGAGGGGTGACATGTGCTGAATATAGACTAGAGACTGAACACAATGGCCACTCAACACCTTTATTGCAAACCACAACACCTAATCAGAGAGAGAGAACAAAAGGGAATACCATGCCATAGTGGCAGTGTGGGGTGGGACGGGGAGATGGGACTGGGTAGGGTGGGAGAGATACTGTGTTTACTGGTGGTAGAGGATGGGCACTGGTGAAGGGATGGGTTCTCGAACTTTGTATGGGGGAAACATGAGCACAATAATGTATAATTCATTTCAATTCTTAATGTAATTTTATTAGATCAATAAAGTCCAGATTGAAAAAAAAAGAAAAGATTTAAAATTAAAAAAAAGAGCTCCTACTGTAATTTTTTTTGCGTGTTCAATTATGCCATTTGCGATATATAGAACTTTTGTTCCTTTTTTTTTTTTTGGGTCACACCCGGCAATGCTCAGGGGTTACTCCTGTATCTGCACTCAGGAATTATCCTGACAGTGCTCAGTGGACAATATGGAATGCTGGGAATCGAACGCAGCTCGGCCGTGTGCAAGGCAAATGCCCTACCCGCTGTGCTATTGCTTCAGCCCCAAGCTTGTGTATGGTAGAAATTCTGTGTGTTGTGTGATACAAATGTTAATATGCAAATAAAGGTTTTGTGACTAATAAGGGTACATTATCTTAACGTTTTAGTTCTATATTTTAATCTTATTGTTTTTCTTGTTTTGCATTGTGCCTCACTTTTTTTAATACTTTATTACATCATTAGTTTAGTTACAAATATTCCATATTCCAACACCAATTCCACAACCATTGCATCTTCTCACCACTATTATTTCCAATTTTCCCAACCAACCTTGGGCCCGCTCCCAATACAGGCCCTCAATAATTTATTTTACATTGCTTGTTGCAAATAATTTGCTAAAAGGATGATCAAAAAATGTTTTCTTAGAAGAAAGTTAGTTAAGGGCTAACCATGGAACCCTTAAGCCCTTGTAAAAGAGACAACTAAAATGTTGTTACATTTAAGCCTTCTGTGTTTGCATTTTGTTAATCAAGATAGGTTGCCTTCTACATGAAATCCCATCCTCTCTGGTGTGCTACTCCTGGTTTATCAGTGTTATAGAGCTTAAAATGTACAGCAAAATCGAAGCTGTGCACTCCAAGGTGTCCAAAATTTCTAAGGGGATAATAGAACTGGAGTTAAATTCTTAACTGACTGGTGATTTTGGGGCATGTTGCTGGACTCTGGAGGTACAGAAAGATGGACCTCGTGAAAACTGGATATTGTAGTCACAGAAGTTGCATACTTGAGTTTTTAAACAGATTAATTGCTGGATAAGGTTCATCGGAGCAGTGGAATCTGGCCAGGAACATGGTAGTGATGGTGATGTGTGGAGGGTTTGGGCCACTGAGTCTCTATTTGGGTGGGCGCTGGGGCTTATCTACCCCCTCTAGGTTGCCCTGGATGATTCAGCCTTGTACTAGGTTCAGAAGAACTTCTGCCAATTATAGATATCTTTTGAGATTTATTTCTGAGTCTCTAGATCTTGGCAGGTGAAAGAGCTTACACAGCACCAAAGGTGCCCCATTCATTCTCACATTAAATTCTGTGCCCATTTTCAAATAGACAACTCACCAGAATCTTGCATTTATTTTCACACTTTGAAAGAAAAATGATTTGGATTTTTCTTTCTGATGATTAGTTGCGGATGATTCCATCAAAACCAACTGCTCCTTCTCTTCTTCCTCATCCTCCTCATCCTCGTTGCCACAGTCTGGCTTCTCCATTTTCCTCCTTTGTGTCTCAATATCTTTTATATTATTTAAAATCATCTAATATATTCACTCATGAAGTCTTTGATTATTTGTTTAGTTGTTAGTTTGATTTTTAAAAAACTGTACTATATTTTATTTTAATAACTATATATTGAAAACTTCTAGTGCAGAGCTATTCTAAGCATTGGGGAATTAGAAGTACATTAGATGATTTATAAAATTGCAACATCATTCAGTCCTCAAAACGATCTTTCAAGGATTAATGATACATAATTTTATTATATATGAGACAATTGAGAAATTTTCTAGGTTTCTTTCCCAAGAACATTTACCCAAGTAGTGCTGATTCCCTGATTCCCTACTCTACTCTACGCTTTTACAGGAGTTGGCAGATCCTGCTTCTCTAACTGAAATCATTTGTGTGTATGTGTGTGTATTTGTGTGTGTGTACTGAAACATAAATATTTTCTCTTCTAATAAAATTTCCCTCATTTTTCTTTTTTGTTTCAGTTAATTCACACTACTTAATATTCAAGCATATGCACATAGAAGTATGCAAGTAGATGCAGCAATTAATGCATTAAATTAATTTATGAATTAATAACCTAATGGTTGGATCGCTCTAAGATATCTAAGTTCTAATACTTACTCCTTGTTATAGTGTGTCACCTGGGAATGGGAACGGGAACATAAATTTGAGAGCATAAGCATAATACAAGCATTTTTTTTTATGTTGTGATGCTTCTTAGTCTTATCCTGACAGGTCCAATGTGATCTGAAGATTCTTTAGATATGAAGTAGAGAAACAGAAGAATCAACATCAGCATGATAAGTTTTAAGGACTCAACCTTTGTTTTCTAGAGGAAGTACTAGGCAAGACAGTATATTTTTCTTTGGAGTCTCCAAGAAGAGCACATTCTCTTAGCTTAATTGTCAGCTAAGATTTAGATCAGATCTAAGGTGATATTCTTGCATTACCTTAAGTCATAATATATGAGAATATTTGTGTACATTCACTAACCCCCAGTGTGATGATTTACTTTAATTTATTAGGACATGAGTAGACATTTTAGAGTTGCAAATTGCCTTTAAACGGATATATGATTCTTGATTCCAACTCTGTCGTAACCATTCTAACTACATTTTCTTCAAATCTCACATGCTACATAGATTTTGGTGGGTTGAAGTATGGAGAACGACTCCCAAGCCATGCTTAAAGGTCCAGAGACCACTTGAAGGTGAAACTCAGCCCCTCTTGGCTGATGGGTAGACTCAGACAATGTAAATAATAGTGCTTCCAGCCACTAGGGTCATGCTTGGAGGTGCCCAGCATCCATGCAGTAGTGCAGATCTAGATCTGAGCCTCACACACGCAAGATATGTGTTCTAGCACTTTCTGCTCTCTCCCTAGTCAATACAAGGAGTTCTTCCATATCCTCTAAACATATCCACTCAGGTTCTAAGTGAAATTTTCTAAAATTGAGGTTACAATGTAACGTTCCTGCTCAAAGTTAATTCAGGGCCTCATGCATGTGTTTTTTTCATATTCTTTATATCAACTGCAGTATTTCCCCGCCTTTACCTCCTGATAAGTTACTGTCTCTTGCACACAAACCAAACTGCAGTCTGTTCATTGGCAATGAATCCCTTTGCTGCTTCCATTGCCCAGATTCTCCTCTATGTCTTTTCCAGCTCTGATTTCAAGCATTGCGCACTCACATTGGCACTTCCACCTGATGGGTCTTGTTTCAGAGCAGCTTCTTGTCCACCATCTTGAATTTATAACTCTAAGTGGGGGCAAAGGTTTCTAAATATCTAAAATCAGTCAAGTTAAGGGCCTATTCTCCCTCAAAACCTTGCAAACTGTTCTATGAAGATTTTCCTAGCAGGAGAGAAATTTAGCAATGTTTTAATTGTGATTTTAACTAAATACTCTGTAATTATTCGACTATATACAGCTTTTATTATATATTTTTTCTTTCAGTACTAGCTGGCAAACCTCTGATAACATAAACAAATTATACCAGAAGCTTATTATTTTGGCTCTAACTTTACCTAGAGTATTTGGCCATAGAGAGAATAGGCACAAGCAAACATTTTTCATCTGAAAAATTGCTGAAATAAAACAATCGGTGGAGGTACGGTTCCAAACTTCACAAGGAATCATTTTCATTTCCTTCATTTAACTACCAGAGTATCAGATCTATTGGCCAAACTAGAATGAAAAATCAGCCATGAAAAAGACACTTTTCTGGTTAAAGTCACTGCTGCCATTAAACTATGTGTTGAAATTATATTGCTACAAACCTAGGAGTAGAATAAATTAAATAATTAACAAGGGATAAATGAGTAATAATGTCAATTCAGAAATAGAAGCATATTTAGCCTGTGTCCTCGGTGCATCCTGCTCATTCTCTGCTTCCTATTTAAAATGCAGTTGATATAAAAGTATGCAGCTGACTCAGCATTGTCCTTCTCATCTCATGGAATTATATACAGCCATTTAGTCATTAGCATGGAAATGCATGCTTTTAGGTTAAAGCTTAGGATCCAGCTGTGCAGAAGAGGGTTGCAAGGGAACACTTCCCCCATAATTATCTCCATATAATTAGCAGCTTGAATATTGTTTGTATGTTTGTTTATTTCTTGCTAATATTCTGCCTTTTCAATTACTTCATTTATTCATTCATTAGCTAACATTCCTCTACCAGAGGGTAGAGGACACACCTCCAAAGATTGAAAAATGAAGAATACATCCCTGCTATGGGGAAACTTACAAAATGAATGAGGGTCACCAAGTGCACAGGTTTCCCTGTAACTTTGTGTTTTTCCTTTGCATGGTCAGTGCTAAAAACCTAGAAAACCCTGCGTGAATCACTTTGTCATCAATTGATGATGGAAGAACTGAAGGATTATAGTCGTGATCTGAAATGTTAAGTTGAGTTGTTTTGAGTGAAAAGGAAATTCTGACATGATTAAGACTTCCTGCATCACTGGACTCTGAACACTCAAAAAAAGAGACGATTGGATTTCTATGAAGAAAAGTGATGAAGGATAGCTGAGAATTTGAGTAGAGCTATAGTAGAAAACCCTAAGAAGTCTCTGGGCAAACGTGCCCATGAAATCTATATTCAAAGAAAATACATTTCTGCCAAGAAATAGAGATAGTGGGGGCTGGTGCGATAGGACAGCGGGTAGGGCATTTGCCTTGCATGCGGCCAACCTGGGTTCGAATCCCAGCATCCCATATGGTCCCCTGAGCACCGCCAGGGGGTAATTCCTGAGTAAAGAGCCAGGGGTAACCCCAGTGCATCGCCAGGTGTGACCTAAAAAGCAAAATAATAATAATAATAATAATAAAAGAAATAGAGATAGATAAAAATGCCTACTGTTGACTGAATGCTTATTTCCTCCCCAAAGTTACACTTTAAATATGTATTTTGGATACATTATTTTTTCTTTGGTTTTGTTGGAGGGTGCTACATTTATATGTGCTTATAGCTTGCTTATGGATCTGCACTAAGGGATCACTCTTGAGGAGCAAAGGATTGAGCCTGAGTCAGCCATGTGCAAGCTAAGGACTGAACTACATACTGTGCTATTGTTCTAGTCCTTACACTTTGTTTTTTGATTCTTAATGAGACCCAAGGCAACAGACAAAACATGCCATAGTTAAGTAGAGAAAAGATATTCCTTGTGACAAGTAATGGCTAAAGGGAAACTTGTGTTTCAAAGTGCTGACATTTGAGTCTTTGGTCAGAGATAGCATTTATAGGAAATTTAGAGATAAAACACAAAAAGACAGAACACTAAGTGTTGTGGTTCAGACTTACCTTTATGTAGAAAAATATTTCTGCATATGTATCAAATTTCAAGTATACTAAGACATAAAGTGGCAGGCTACAAAATCAACAACCAAAAGTCCATGGCTTTCTTATATACAAATAATGAAAGAGAAGAAATAGACATTTAAAAAAAAATCTCATTCACAATAGTACCTCAGAAAATCAAGTACCTTGGAATCAGCTTAACCAAAGAGGTGAAGGACCTATACAAGGAAAATTACAAAACACTACTTCAAGAAATAAAGGACACTAGGAAGTGGAGACACATCCCCTGCACATGAATAGGGAGAATTAACATTATCAAAATGGCAATAGTGCCCAGAGCACTATACAAATTTAATGCAGTCCCTATCAGGTTACCCATGACATTTTTCAAAGAAATAGACAAAACACTCCTGAAATTTACATGTACAATAAAACCTCATGAATAGCTAAAGCAATCCTTGGGAAAAAAAAAAAAGATGGGTGGTATCACCCTCCCCAACTTCAAACTCTACTACAAAGCAGTAGTAATTAAAACAGCATGGTATTGGGATAAAAACAGACCTGCAGACCAATGGAACAGAGTTGAATATCCTGTCACAGACTCTCAAATATATGGCCACTTAATATTTGACAAAGGAGCAAGAAATGCAAAGTGGAACAAGGAAAGCCTCTTCAACAAGTGGTGCTAGGAAAACTGGATAGCTACCTGCAAAAAAATGACCTCTGACCTCTGTCTAATGACAGGCAAAAAACTCAGATCAAAGTGGATTAAAGACCTCAATATCAGACATGGATCTATAAAGTTCATAGAAGAAAATGTAGGCAGAACTCTCCATGACATTGAAGCTAAAAGCATCTTTAAGGATGAAACAGCACTGCCATGCAAGTGGAAGTAAGCGTAAACAAATGGGACTATATCAAACTAAGAAGATTTTGCACTTCAAAAGAAACTGACCAAAATACAGAAAGAGAATGGGAAAGAATATTTATCCAACACCCATCTGATAAGGGATTAATATCCAGGATATACAAGATACTTGTAGAAATGTATAGAAAAAAACCTCCAACCCCATCAAAAAATGGGGAGAAGAAATGAACAGAAGTTTCAGTAAGAAAGAAATACAAATGGCCAAAAGGCACGTGAAAAAATGCTCCACATCACTAGTCATCAGGGAGATGCAAATCAAAACAACAATGAGATATCATCTCACACCACAGAGACTGGCACACATTCAAATGAACAAAAGCAACCAATGCTGGTGTGGACGCTCCTTCACTGTTTGTGGTAATGCCGACTGGTCCAGCCTTTCTGGAAAACAATATGGACAGTCCTTCAAAAACTAGAAATTGTGGGGCTGGAGAGATAGCACAGCGGGTAGGGCGTTTGCCTTGCACGCGGCCGGCCCGGGTTCAAATCCCAGCATCCCATATGGTCCCCTGAGCACGGCCAGGGGTGATTCCTGAGTGCAGAGCCAGGAGTAACCCCGTGCATCGCCAGGTGTGACCCCCCAAAAAAAACCTAGAAATTGTGCTTCCATATGACCCCGCAGTACCACTTCTGGGAATATATCCCAAGGATGCAAAAGAGCACAGTAGAAATGACATCTGTATCTATATATTCATTGTAGCACTGTTCACAATAGACAGAATCGGGAAACAACCCGAGTGCCCTAAAACAGATGACTGGTTACAGAAACTTTGGTACATCTACACAATGGAATACTATGCAGCTGTTAGGAGAGATGAAGTCATGAAATTTGCTTATAAATGGGTAAACATGGAGAGTATCATGCTAAGTGAAATGAGTCAGAAAGAGAAGGACAGACATAGAGGGACTGCACTCATTTGTGGAGTGTAGGGTAGCATCACATGAGGCTGACACCTAAGGACGGTAGATACAAGGGCCAGGGGGATTGCCCCATAGCTGGAAGACTGCTTCATGAGCAGAGGGGAGAAGGCAGATGGAATAGAGAAGGGATCACTAAGAAAATGATGGCTGGAGGAACCAGTTGGGATGGGAGATGCATGCCGAAAGTAGATAATGGACCAAACATGATAACTTCTCAGTGTCTGTGTTGCAAGCTATAATGCCCAAAAGTAAAGAGAGAGTATGGGGAATATTGTCTGCCTTAGAGGCAGGGGGAGGGTGGGAAAGGGGGTATACCCGGGATATTGGTGATGGGGAATGTGCAGTGGTGGAGGGATGGGTGTTTGATCATTGTGAGATTATACCCCAAACATGAAATCTTGTATCTATCTCACAGTGATTCAATAAAACTTAATTTTTTTAAAAAAAGACAAATATACTAAGACACATATATTTGGAAGATTGTGTAAACTTCTTCCCCAAATCTTAGTATATTAATGGAGTTGAGATTACTCACTGGTTTTCTAGAGGACTAGAACTAAGTCTTGTTACATGTACACACACAGATATATAGATATAGATATATACATATACATACACATATATGTAAAATAAAAGGACAAACACTGTAATCAGAAAATCATCAATAGTAGGGAAACAAGGAGAAGAAAGAAATGAGAATGAGTAATCATTACTGATGGGAGGGTAGAGAACTTCAGAAATTAAACTGAGTTTAAAGATTCTTGAAGACAAATTTGATGATTAGGGAGGAGTTTTCAGGGTAAGAATCACAAATAAAAACTTTTTAAGTCCTAAGAATGAGCACAGACAGGGGTAAAACAAGAGCTATGACAAGGTGATTTCAGAAATTTGGAGGTAAATAGTGGAGATGAAATATTTCATTTTTGGTAATAGTGTAGATGAATTCCCTGACTGTATAAATTTCCTCTCAAACTTTAACTTTCACAGGAGTTAAAGTTATCAATTTGAAAGATGCACTTGGTGGTAGAAGGTGGTAGAAATAGCAAGAGAAATCCTGGGGCTCTTCTAAAGAATTAGACACTGTGAGTTGTACAGCTGGCAATAGAATTTTAGTCATAAAATTGCAACTCTAATCCCACTACTAGTGTCTACATCCCTCAACCAATGTTTTCAGTTTCCCTCTATCTGCTCCACAAACTCCATGACACATTTCATTGGATTGATTATTGTAATGTCACATGATTACAATGCTATTGCTTCTAATGGTATATATATATATATATATACATACATACACACATATATAGTGAATATATATACATATATAGTGATATACATATATATGTAGTGATACTTGTTGTTACTGTTTTTGGCATATCGAATATGCCACGGGTAGCTTGCCAGGCTCTGCTGTGTGGGCGGGATACTCTTGGTAGCTTGCCAGGCTCTCTGAGAGGGACAGAATAATCAAACCCGGGTTGGCCGCGTGCAAGGCAAACACCCTACCCGCTATGATATTGCTCCAGTCCAGCATTTAAACTGTTTTTATGCTTAGGTTTTATTTATGACACATAATCATAAATAAAACCTAAGCATAAAACAGTTTAATTTTTATGCTTATATTCAATGAATTAGATCAACAAAATTTGTGACTCAGAAAACTATGGACAAGAAAACTCCAGCCCAAATCTAGGTGTATTCAAGTGTAAATTGAGAATCAAAGATAAGAGTGAAAATGAGAGAGTTTAAGTAGAATGTCTACTTATCTGCTACAGTTGAATAAAGGTGCCATGTATAGAACTGGAGCGATAGCACAGCAGGTAGGACATTTGCCCTGCATGCAGCTGACCCGGGTTCAGTTCCTCCATCTCTCTTGGAGAATTTGGCCAGCTACCAAGAGTATCCTGTTCGCACGGCAGAGCCTGGCAAGCTACCCATGGCATATTCGATATGCCAAAAACAGTAACAAGTTTCACAGTGGAGTTGTTACTTGTGCCCACTAGAGCAAATTGATGAACAATGGGACGACAGTGCAGTGCAGTATAGATACTATACTTGTAAATTATGCAGAAGGACCACCAAATGAGGCTTAGTGAGCCTAACTTCCCTTCCTATAACAGAGAACTTTGTCCTGCTTGAAATAAGGGTGTGTGGGGAAGGAAAGGGGACAGAAGAGGAAAGAAGTTGGTGTGGGTGATTTTCTTAATTGTTTATATATATATATATATATATATACAAATATATACACACATACACACACATATACATATATATATATATTGAAACAGCTAAAATCAATAGCCAAAAAAAGTGAACAAAAAAAGCCCAAATTAGCTTTTAGAATATTTTGAAAATAATTTACTCAAAATATCACCTCCAACTTAGGAGAAAATATTTTGCAAGGAACGGGAAAGGAAACTTAACAATGTACTATAAGCTGCCAAGTATTGCTACTTGTGCCTTGCATTTTACTCGGATCTCCATTTTGTCTCCAATGTCAGGGTTGACCCCTGCCCCAGAAAAGCAGGGGCACCAAGCATATCAGAGCAGCTGCACATTTCTTCACCCCATCATTATTCACCTTAATCAAACAATGATATCCTAGCTGTAGTCAACTAGTAACACACAAATGCATAAGAAGCAACTTCAAACTGCAAAGGTCACAATAGTGAAATAATGCAGAAACCCACCAGGTTTACTGTGTGAAGATAGTAGCCCCCAATGATTCACCTAGTGAATCATTGAGCTATATATAACCTATATATATATAATCATGAGCTATATATAACCTATATATATATAATCATGAGCTATGTATAACCTATATATAACCTATATATATATAATCATGAGCTATATATAACCTCAATGATAAGCAATTTAGAAATTGAGGATGCATAAGGAGACCAAAGAACCAATGCAACACACTACCGATAAAATACAAGAGGATATGAGAACAGAAATGAGGAAAATACAAGCATAAATGACAGAGCTGAAAAAACTTGGCAGGTGAAATGAAAAACTAACAGGAAGGCCTCAGCATCAGAGTAACAGCTAAGGATGGAATCAGTGTGCTCTTATATGAGGAGCAAAAAATCTCCAAACAATGCCAGAACATGGTAAAAAGTCTTGAAATAAACAAACATATGGTAAGAGAACTTTGGGATAGATTGAAGATGAAAAACATAAGAATTATTGGGATTGAAACAGGGTGGGAAGACAACCCTGATAAGAAGCAACAGAACAGTCGAAGACATCATTGCTGAGAAGTCCCCAGACATGAAAAGTGCATGCCACCAGATCCAAGAGGCTTGAAGGGTACCAGCTAAAAGAAATCCAGATAAAATTACTCCAAGAACATCTTAATCAGAATGATGAAAACTACTGGTAGAGATAGAATACTGAAAGAAGCAAGATCAAAGAAAGAAATTATACGCAGAGGAGCATCCTTCAGATTTACAGCAGACTAATCAGGCAAATCCATCCAGACCCAAATACAGTGGTGGGATATAATAAAAAAGAACTCAGTAAAATGAATGTCTCACCATGTAAACTTTACCCAGACAGTCTTTCATTAAGATTTGAAAGAACAATACACAACTTCATATATAAACAACTCAGAAATGTCATAGACTCAAAACCATCATTATAAGAAACTATAAATGGGCCGCTTTAAGATAAGTAAAGGCCCACAGACATACTAACATCCTCAAGAAGAGAGCACAAAACTACATAAAAATATCCTCTCTCAATGTCAGCGGGTGCACCAATTAAGAGACCTAGAATGGCAGGATAGAATAGAAAACTGAACCCAACACTGCTTGCAAGAAACACATTTAAATAGTCATAGCAAATACAAACTCAAAGTCAAAGGTGGGAAGACAATTACTCTGACAAACACCTACTCTTGCCAAAAAAAGCCTGAGTGGTGATACTAGTATCTCTTGTATCACTTGTCATCCCATTGATCTTTGATTTGCTCGAGCGGGTGCCAGGAACATTTCCATTTGTCCTTGTCGCATGCAGTGATACTAGTATCAGATGAAATAGAATTCAGGCTGAAGATTATAAGAATCAGTGAAGGGGTGAAGGGCATTTCCTAATGATCAAGAGATATGTATATCAGGAAGGACTCAAACTCACATATATATATATATATATATATATATATATATATATATATACCTGATAAGGAACCAGAAAAATTCTTAAAACATCTCCTAAGATATTGGAGAACTGTTACACCCAAAATGCCCATAGAAGTCGAACACTGGGTTGGGGGAGGAACCTTTTTCCTGGGGCGAAGGAGAGCAGACACATGGAGAACCTCCTAAGGGAGCTGATTTAGTGATCACAGCTCAACTTTACTGCCAAAAACACACATTCTTATAGAGAGTCTTGGCTTACAGGAGGCCCAATCACACTAGAGCTTAACATTCTGAACACTCTCTGCTTTGACCCCTGTCGAATCCCCTTGAAGGCTATATGTTGCAGTTAGAATTACTTGCTTAAGGCATATGGGACTAGGGGGTCAAGTGAGGCTCAGGGCCAGACACAAGATGCAGGCCCCCTGTCCTGCTGTCTCTGTTCAGTTACTCCCCTGTGCAAGGCTTCACTTCAGGGCCACTTTGTAAGGTCACATTTTTCCTGCTCTAGTGTCTGTCGCCCTGCTCTGCATCAATAGACTTGGAAAAAGACATTGATAGCAACACAATAGTAGTTTGATATTTCAACACCTCTTTGTCACCTTTAGTTATCTTAACTAGATTAAAGATTACCAAGAGAATGTTTTATTTTTTATTTGCGGGGATAAGTGGAAAATGGTGCGGTAATATATATACATATATATATATATATCATTTTATCCTCCAAAACTTAAATAAATATTTTTTCAATGAAACATCAGATGTGCTCTAATATAGACAATATACTGGGACACAAAATATCCCTGCATAAAATCAAGAAAAGTAGAAAAGAAGTAAAATATCACCTCAGACCTTGATGCAATGAAAGTATAAGTTAATCACCCAAAGCAATAGGGAAACAATGCAAACACCTGGAAATTAAAATTACTACTGAACAACCAGTGGGTATGAGAGGAAATCAAAGAGGAAATTAAAAGATGCATGGAAACAAATGAGAATGAGGACACTTACCTACCAGTTGTGGAATACAGCAAAAGTTCTCTTAAGACGAAAGTTCATTGCAATGCAAATATTCATCAGGAAAGAAGAAAGGGCCCACATAAGTAATTTGATGGCCCAGCCTCAGAGAGTAAAAAATCATTGATAAAACGGATAAAACAAAGCAGGCAGGAGAAAGGAAATAATAAAAGTTAGAGTGGAAATTAATGAACTAGAATTCCCCCCAAAATAAAAATAAAAATAAAAAGCAATGAAACTTGGAGCTGTTTCTTTGAAAAAATATACAAATTTAATTTAAAAAAACTAGCAAAACTCACAAAGAGAGGAAGAACCCTGATAAACCAAATCACAAATAAAAAGGATACATCACAATAGACACAACAGAAACTCAAAGTATCATCAGAGATTACTTTGAGAATCTTTATAACATCAAACAAGAGAACCTTAAAGAAGTGGATAAATTTCTAGAATCCTATAACCTAAAGGCTGAACCAAGATGATTTGGAATACCTGAACAGACCTATCACTAAGGAAATTGAAGTGTTAATCAAAAGTCTTCCCTTAAACAAAATCTCAGGCCCAGATGAATTCCCTAGTGAATTCATTCAAACCTTTAAAAGTACCTACTGCCAATTCTTTTCAGGCTCTTTGAGAAAATTGACAAAACAGAAACACGCTCAGTTTTTATGAAGCAAATATAACCCTGATGCCAAACGAAGACAGAGTTATCAATAAAAGGAAAATATAAGCCAATGTCCTTGATGATCTAAGATGCAAATACTTTCAACAAAATACTGGCAAATAAAATCAAATCATTCAAAGAAAAGATCATTGAACATGACTAAGTGGGATTCATTTCAGGAATGCAAGGATGGTTCAACCTATGACAGCAAATCACTTATAATACACAATGTCAATAAAAGAAAAAATAAAAATCATGTAATCATATCAATAGACGCAGAGAGAGCATTTGACAATATCCAGCACGAGTTATTATAAAAAAAACCTCTCAACAAAATGGGAGTTAAAAAAATTTTCCTCAATATTGCCAAAGTCATTTACTGCAAGTTCACAACAAAATTTATACTCAGTAAGGGAAATCTAAAAACCTTTTCTATATAAGATCAGGCACAGGACAAGTTTTTCCAATCTTGCCACTTCCATTCATATAATACTGAATGTACTATCCATAGAAATTAAGTTACAAAAAAGATACAAGTTTGTCCAGATAGGAAAATTAAAGGTCTAGATGTCACTATTTGTAGATGAAATGATATTGTATTTAGAAAAACTTAAAAACTCTACAAAAATATTCCTATAAGCAATAGATTTATATAATTGGTAGGTCATAAAGTCAATATGCAAAAGTTTATGGCTTTCCTATATATAAGAAATAGAAGAAAGATATATTTTAAAATATCTCATTAACAATTGGTTGTGCCTATAAAATCAAGCATCTCTGAAATCAACTTAACTGAAGAGGTGAAAGACCTATACAACAAATGAAAAATAGTACTCCAATAAATAAAAGAATACATGAGGACATGGAAATGCATGCCCTGACCATTGATTGGGAGAATTAATATCATCAAAATGGCAATATTCACCAAAGCACTGTACAGATTCAATGTGATCCCTATGATATTCATGTCATTTTTTAAAGGAAATAGATCAAACACTTTGAGATTTTTATAGAACAGTAAACTACACAAATAGCTAAGACAGTCTCTTGGGAAAAGGTGGGGGGCATCACCTTCCCCAACTTCAATCTGTTCTGCATGCAGTAGTAATTAAAATAATATGGTATTGAAATACAGACCCTCAGATCAATGAAATAGGCCTGAATACTCCGAGACAGACTCTCAGGTATATGTTCAGTTATTTTTTTATAAAGGACGGAAAAAATGAGTTAGAGCTAGGAAACTGTCTTCAACAGTTATTCTAGGGAAGTTGGTCGACTACAAGCAAAAATGCTTAAACCTTAGCCTAACTTCAGGTCAGGCACAAAGATCAAATAAAAATGGATTAAAGCACTTGATATCAAACCTGAGTCCATAAGGTACATAGAGGAAAACCTAGGCAGCACTCTCCATGATGGGGACGCTAATGGCATCTTTAAGGAAGAAACACTACTGACCTAACAAGTGGAAGTAAAGATAAACAATTGGGGCTACATTAAATTGAGAAGCTTCTACACTTAAAAGGCAATGATGACCAGAGCAAAAGACAGACCAATGAATGGGAAATATTATTTATTCAACACTCTTCTGATAAAGAATTTATATCCAAGATATAAGGCACTGGTAGAACTTTTCAAGAACAAATATCCAACCTCATCAAAAAATGGGGAGAGGAGATGAATGGATGGCTAAATGGCTAAATGGCATGAAAAAATTCTAATCATGACTAATTGTGAATTTCAAAGAAAAGTGTGGGGGCGTGCGGCACTTGAGCATTCATTGGCCAAGAGTCATTCCCCTGACCAGCCCACGGTGACAGATGGATGGAGGACTGGGGGATCCGAGAAACAGGGACTAGGACCAGGCTGGTTGGTAGTCAGTTTATTTCTCTCTCCTCCCAAACATAATCTGATCTCTCCCTTATAGCACAATCATAGTTGTAATTTTGGTCATAGTTTTGGCCATTATAGTTCCCTCATCCTCATCCTCATAGTCCTCATCTTCTTAGTCCTCGTCTAGCAGTGCTCTCTTGCTCCTTACAGCATAGTTATGTAGAAACCATGAAGGGTGGGGACACACAGCGGTGTGTTTGAACATTGTCATTACAATAAACAGGTAAATCCACACCTTCAGGGAAAGTTCTAGAAGAGTAATGCAAGGACAAAGTCTCACCTGAGGGTTCAGCACTCCAGATTACTAGGAGATCCACTCAAGGCCATGATTCGGTCTAACATGTATTGCTTTCTCCTTTCCTCAGCTAGTAATCCATTTAACCTATCACAGTCAATTTACTTCTTATAATATTTCTGGGGGCTGGAGCGATAGCACAGTGGTAGGGCATTCGCCTTTCATGCAGCCGACCCGAGTTCAATCATCCGCCCCACTCGGAGAGCCCAGCAAGCTACCAAGAGTATCAAGCCCACGCGGCAGAGCCTGGCAAGCTACCCGTGCGTATTGGATATGCCAAAAACTGTAACAATAAGTCTCTCAATGAGAGACATTACTGGTGCCCGCTCAAACAAACTGATGAGCAACGGGAAGATGGTGACAGTGAATATTTCTAGTCATTTTGCATGAACACAGTAAGAGATATATTAAGCTTAAAGTTTGGCTTTTCCTGGGGACATCTCATTATATATTCTGGACCACACTCCTCAAGCCAGGTTTATCTTTCCTAACCCCAGCAGGGTCCTTATTCAGTTACTTATTTTTGGGTCATGACAGAGTTTGTCCCATGATCATGTTTTTAACTTATTATACTATGGCGCTTAACATGTCCCTTTTCGATGCTAGGATTGCTTACAGCTTCCCTTGAGTCCATCCAGTCCCTTTGTCAAGTCCCTCCTTTTGGGGGTGTTAGGAAATAAGGGAACTGATGGTTAAATCAGGTAAATATGATGGATGCCTAGGAGTAAATATTATTCGAAGCAATTATCTCCCATTTACAAAAACATAGTATCAACTGACTTCCTGTTTCTATACAAAAAGAACATTGCTAAACCATGCAAGTGACATAAAGGAAAGAGAAAAGCAATATAGGTTTATTAGTGCCTGATAGAATCGGGTGGTCTCGGGTGCACTGTTCTGGAAGTAACTCAACAAACCTAAGCTCCTGTGGGAGGAACAAGGACAACCCAATGTTATCCAACAACTAATTATCGAGGAAATGCAAGTCTAAATGAGTGACTGAAACACATCCAAAAGAACAGTCAGGCTTTGCTGCTGAACAACCAGGATCCAGAGCCAGCTGTATGACTGGGGTCCCAGAGAGTGCTTGCAGCCATGTCTCCAGACTGTGAACTAAGCTTTTGCCCAATGCTGGCTAATGAAGGAAATATCCTTCGTCCCTGGTTTTTCTTTTCTCCGGGAGGAAGCGGTGTGGTGTCCACCATTTTATGGAACTTTTAGACAGCCGCTTTGCTGCTGAACAACCGGGATCCAGAGCCAGCTATATGACTTGGGGTCCCAGCGAGTGCTTGCAGCCATGTCTTCAGACTGTGAACTAAGCTTTTGCCCCACGCCGGCTAACGGAGGAAATATCCTTCGTCCCTGGTTTTCCTTCCCTCCGGGAGGAAGCAGTGTGGTGTCCACCATTTTATGGAACTTTTAAACAGGTATGAACTTGGCGGGAAAAAAAAATGTGCTTTGAACTTGAAACAGCGGGACGCCTGAGCAGTCTTGGGCCAGGGCCGGTGCCGGCTTGAGCTCCACCGAGATTCGATCTGGGTGGCCATGCCTTTGCACAGCTGCTTTGCTGCTGAACGACCAGGATCCAGAGCCAGCAATATGACTTGGGGTCCCAGCGAGTGCTTGCAGCCATGTCTCCAGACTGTGAATTAAGCTTTTGCTCCATGCTGCTCCAGGAAAGGAAATGATTCCATTTCCAACTTAAATCTCCCTGGACTTAATTACTAAAATACAGAAATCCTAAACCGCGGGGCTGATACTGCGGCCGCGCAACTTTATATCTCTTCATTCTCATCAGTGGAAAACTAATTATCAAATGTTTCCCTGTCAATAGGGCCATATTCTTGGGGGATAAATTCCAACAAGAATAGTGAGTTCTGTGTTGAAATTAACAACAATAGTGAGTTTTGTGTTGAAATATGGAATGCAATCAAGGTAAAGAGAAAAGGAAGTGAAATTTATCAGTTATGCAGGGGGAGTTGGGGGGGTGGGAGGTATACTGTGTTTTTTTTTTTTGGTGGTGGAATATGGGCACTGGTGAAAGGATGGGTGTTTGAGCATTGTATAACTGAGACATAAGCCTGAGAACTTTGTAACTTTCCACATGGTGATTCAATAAAATAAATTAAAAAAAAAAAAAGAACAGCCAATGCTGGCGTGAATGCAGAGAGAAAGGGACTCTCATTAACTGCTCTGGTAATGCTGACTGGTCCAGTCTTTCTGGAAACCAATATGAACATTCCACAAAAAAACCTAAAAAATCAGGTTCCATGAGACCCAGTAATATTATTCTTTGAATATACCCTAGTGGCCAAAATAAGCAGAAAATCCATTTGCATTCCTATGTTCACTGAAGCACTATTAAGGATAGCCAGAAACTGAAAACAACATACATGCCTGAGAATATGTTTTTAAATAAATAAACTATGGTACATCTACATAATGGAAGAGTATGCAGCTGTTAGGAGAAGTCATGATATTTGCTTATATATGGATGGACATGGACAGTATCATGCTGAGTGAAAAATCAGTCAAAGGGAGAAGGACAAATATAAAATGGTTGTACTCATTCACGGGATTTTTAAAAAAGTACAATATAAAAATAGCACCCAAAGACAGAAGAAACAAGGACCAAGAGGACTGGTTCATGATAGCAAGCTAAGGTGAGGAGGGACGGGCAATTAAGGCAGCAGAGTCCACTATGGCAATGGTAGTTGGAAATGATCGCTCTGGACAAAAACTGAGTGCTGAAAGGAGCTAGTCATATGCATTATACCTTCAGTAAAATATTGCAAACCACAGTGACTGAAAGGAAGATAAGAGAGAGAGAGAGAGAGAGAGAGAGAGAGAGAGAGAGAGAGAGAGAGAGAGAAGAAAAGTGTTTGCCATAGAAGATGTCTGTGCATGGGAGGTAGATAGGAGGAAAATTGGGGACAATGGTGGTGAGAAATGTGTACTGGTGAAAGAATAGGTGTTGGAACATTGTATGACTTAAACTCAATCATGAACATCTTTGTGACTATATCTCAGGCTGACTCAATAAATTACTGTATCACTGTCACTGCCATCCAGTTGTTCATTGATTTGCTCGAGCAGGCACCAGTAACATCTTCATTAGTTCCTGTTGTGCAATATTTTACTACGAGTGTAGCCCGATGGTGTATTGGGGGCTCTTTCAGGGCCAGGGGAATGACGACTGTCATTGTTACTGTTTTTGGCATATCAAGTACACCACGGGTAGCTTGCCAGGCTCTGCCGTGCACATATATTTATAAGAGGAGCTAAACTATACCGAAAAACAGTACTGTAAAACAACATCACCTCAATTTTAAAAAAACAATTAGACACACATATGAATAACAACTTTTAGTGGCAAATAATGTAATATTTAGATGCTGGGTTATAATGATGCTTTTCTGAAACTCATACTCCCATCATCATGTAATATAGCTTTAATAAACACACACAAACACACAGATGGGGCAGGGGTGATAGTACAGCAGGTAAGGTATTTGCTTTGCATGCAGTCATCCCAAGTTTGATTCCCAGCATTCCATTATGGTCACTGCAGCACCACCAGGAGCAACTCTTGAGTACAGAGCCAGGAGTAATCCCTGAGTATCATCACGTGTGGCTCAAAAAGCAAAAATAAGTTAATTTAATTTAACAAAAATTAAAAGCAAATAATGCAGGCAGGCTGGAGAAATGGATCAGAGGACTTGGAGACAATGGATTGACAGCTCAAGTCATGCTAGCACAAGGGTCAGAGGCAGCAGTCCCAAGTTTGATCCCTTGTACATATGGTCCCCCCAGCCAATCTGGAGAGCAACTCTGATGACATTAATAGTAGCCCCAAATACTGTCAGTTGTGGCCCAAAAGTAAACAGAAAAATAAAACAAATGATTAAAAAAAACACGTCTCCGCAAGCCAGAATCATATGAAAATTAAAAGAGAGAAAACAGTCATTTCTAAGGAAATCAGCTGCTGACAATGAACAACTCACACCAGTGAGCACCGCATGTATCAAAAGGACAAAAAACAACCAATATTGGCAGCAATGTGGTGAAGAAGGCACCAACATTGACTATTGCTGGAATGCTGCCTGGTTTAAGCATTATGAAAATCTGTAGGGGGATTTCTCAATAAATAAATAAATAAAATAGAGCCACAAATTTAGTGCAATGGGTATAGCACCTGCCTTTTAAACAGCCAACCTAGCTTATTCCCCAGCACTGCATAGAGTCCCTTGAGCTCCTCCAGGAGTGACCCTAAACCCAGAGCTAAGAGGAGGCCCTAGTAAAGGCAGGTGTAGCCCCAAAACAATAACAAGAATTTGAAGAATTCCATTTCTTGGCATCTACCTCCAAAACACAAAAACACTAACAAAATATAAAGTGCACATTTGTATTCACTATAGTGCTTAGTACAACAGCCAGGATATAGCAACAATCCAAATGTCAAATGACAGATGAATGGATAAAGAGACTGTGATATATGTACACAATAGAATACTATGCACCTACAAGAAAAGATGAAATTTTATAGTCCAACTCAGATGGAACTGGAGGGCATCATGATAAGAAAAAAAATAAATTTCAATAAAAGGACTGGTACATCTGTGATATATTTAAAACATGCTTTTGCTAAATTCATCAGACATTAGGTAAAACAGACCAATATTAAGTATTACTTGGCTAAATTTAAATATTTTGTGTACTTATTAGCAACAATTAAAACAATTTCTGGGTAACATTAATGTTACACTGGACATCTAAAGAATACATCGATAAATAAAATACAATCAATAAAAAATCAATTAAAATACATCAATAAAATACAATTGTAAAAATATATTGTAAAAGATTTACATAAAATAGCTATAGAACCAGAGAAAAAAGGCTCAAGTTCTTCTGTCCCTGAAGGTCACATAGGGATTCGGTGTGATAGCATCTCTTTTATTGCCTGAGAACCTGAAATACAAACACATCAAAGATTCATGTTAGAAGTGCTTTCTCCTGTCACCAAATACCTCCCATGCCACCACATTCATGATCCACAATCCAATTAGTACAAAAGGCATTTTATCAGGAATTTTTCATTTATAGCAAATATTCTTTATTCAAGTCTTAAAATGGAGAAGATAAAGGGAATAAGTTACAAGGATTCTTGAAGCTGTATAGATTTTCAAAACCTGAAAAGTGTATTTTTACCATAACTAAACCTACATTTTGTAAGAATTGTCTTTATAGTTTAAAAAATATTCTAAATATTTGTTTCCCTGTTTGTTTGAATCTTTAACATCCTTACGATGCTCAGCGAATTAACTTTGACTTTTTAATTTACTGGTAAATGGAATAAAGAGAGTGCCTGGAAATAACACCGGAAAAATATCCTTGAATGCTAAAATAGAAATGGGTAACAAATAACAGAAGGAGGGTGTTTTAAAAGCAAATCAATAAGTTACTTCTAATTTAAAATGAACAAAATTACAATAAGAGGATAAATTAATATACAATGATTCCTTTAATTAAACATCCAATCAACGAAGTAACCAATAAGTACTTCTCAAATATGCAAACATCTCCTGAAAAATTTTGAGATAAAGAATTTGAGGTGATGACTTTTAATTAAAATATAGTGTGGGTGGAAGAAGAAACAAATATATTCTATTTGGCATTGCTAAAATGACATACTTATGAAATATATTTACTATTTTAAGCATTAGCAAGCATTAAAGTAATGTATGTATTAATTTATTTAAGAATCATGACAAAACTTTTTAAATACAGAGTGCCCATTTAATTCAATTTAATAACATTATTTCTTAAATTATAAGCCTTGGTACAACTTTCAAATTTTATAGATAGTTTCTTTTAGTAAGTTAGCACCAAAATCTGACTGAAAAGTTAGAATTTGAATGAGACAATGCTTACCTATACAAGAGCTTGAACAGAGAGAATTCAGAAGAGGCCAGTTAACTCTTCATACCTGAAGAGGTACAAAACCTATTAGCTAGTTTCTCATACTTAAAACTCTAGGATGAAATTTTTTATGTACTAATTTTTGCACTCAATAGTTTTATGATTTTTTTTGCTTTATGGGTCACACCTGTGCAAAGAATTCATTGATTTATAATTCATTCATAATTATTTACTATTTTTCATAATTATTTACTATTCATAATTATTTATAATCATTCATAATTAACTATTTTAAGCATTAGCAAGCATTATCAAACATTGTGTGTGTGTCAGGGGGGTATAAATCTCCACACATCAATATCATAACTAGACTGGCCTTTCGTGTCCTTAGAATTTCAAAATTCCCTCCAGTGGAGACAACAGGAAACTGAAAGATAGAAGTTATTTACAAGACATGGAAGATTCCTGGCTCCTCTGGGCAGTGGTATAGGCCCAGGTGAAAGTCAGCACACTGCAGGGGCACGAGGACCTGCTCCGACAGGTCTGAGCATAGGCCATTAGGGGTTCTGAGGCCTGTTCATTATTCATTCAAATTATAGAAGGAATGGTTCATAGCTTGGAAAAGAGAAAAATGTCAAATTACCTAGTATTTATGAAACAAACGGACTCTCGATGTTTGGAGATTTGAAATGGGCTGGTCATTTGTTTGATCCATTACTCTTCTAAATATATTCCACTTTCATATGGATGTCTGGGCATCAGCCTGTTTTTGTACGTGAGTCACAAAATGTCAAGTTAAACTGGAAATTAGTATCTATCAATCAATCTATCTATCTATCTATCTAATTATCTATCTATACACACATACATATATGTATATATGTAGTATTATATATCTCTCTAGCAGAGAAACATGCTTTATTAACTTATCAGAAATGGATAAACCTTACATTCTTTGAAATACCTACAGGGCAATAAATATTGATCTGCTTATGTGCTTCCCCCTGAAACAGTTTCCAAAAGTTTACTTTGTCCATATTCATGTTTTAAAGTTTACTTTGTTCATTAAAATATCCCTATTGTGTGTCTAAGGAAAGCTATTTCTTCTAGAACTACTCTCTAGTCTAGGCTGGTCAAGAAAAATTTGAATATAAGACATTTCTCTGTAGATAATGTTAAAGTGAGAGAATGATAAAACCTTACAATTAATGTTATACTGAACCCACAGGAACTAAGTAAATATGGTTAAAAATTCACATCCAGGTGATCCATTTTGGCACCTAGCAGCTTCTTATAGAATTGCATCTAGACTGTGAACTGAGCTACAACCCCATGTCAACCGGGGATGGGGAAGGATTGTCTCTCTCAACGCTTTCTTTCTATGGGGGAGATAGAAGCTGTGGCAGCGGCAGCAACAATGCCCACGTGGCGTCTGTCATCTTCTAGAACTCACAACCCAGAGGTATGAGTTTGCAGTGACGTGGCGCGCAAGAGATCATGGGATTGGGGGTGTTACTGGCACGTTCTCTGCCCAGATGAGATCCGGAGCAGCCGCGCACAACATGACACGGTCCCTCTGCTCCTTAAAGACTATGATCCAGGAGGTCTACTAACCCATTTTGTCATCTAGCGGCTTCTTATAGAAATGCATCTAGACTGTGAACTGAGATAAAATAACAGAAATCCAAAACTGCATGGCCGCAACATAAGCTCATATAATCTTCATTCTCAGCAATGGAAAACAAATTATCTAATGATGCCTTTTCAGCGGATTTGATTGTTGGGGGAAAATTCTAAATAATAATAGTGAGTTCTCTGTTGAAATATTGAATGTATTAAAAGGATAGAGAGAATAAAATGAAGATCATTAGCCACTCAGGTGGGGGAGGATGTGGGATGGGTATATATTGGGGTTCTTGGTGGTGGAATGTGTGCACTGGTGAAGGGATGGGGCTTTTGATCATTATATGACTGAGACTTAAACCTGAAAGCTTTGTAACTTTTGTCATGGTGATTCAATAAAATAAAAATTGAAAAAAAAATCACATCCATTGAAAACATAAAATTTTAAAAATATTTCCCGGAAAACTGTAAAAATATATTAAAAGACCATTAAAGTTAAAACACATTGTGTTTCTCTAGTTACATTTTCTTCTTGAAAAATTATTAGAAAATTATAATAAACAGAATCATAAATTTACCAGTTTGTGAAATAAGAGCAGAAAAGTAAATCTTTAATATATAATAACAGTTTAGTTAATTATAGTAGATAAATAAATCACAGTCACAAAATATAGCTGAATTTGTTTTGAAAATCAAGTTATTATTTGGGGAAGTTCACCTGATAGAAACTTAAGGATGTAGAATTAACTAAATTGCTTCATTTCTGTAAAAACAAATCAACACACTGAGAAATTGGAATTTGTTTTTTTTTTAACTTCAATGGTTTTGAAACTATGTTTAACAAGTGCATATTACTCCCATTGTTAAAGAATTCTCTCATTTTGTGATTTGATTAGCCAAGCCACATACTTACAAACCCTGTGTTTTTAGGATCAAGTTATTTCCTTTTGTTTCTTTCAGGTCAAAATCTGGTTATAGATTTCAAGAGGCAAGAAACACCCTGCTCCTAAGATGTTCTTTAAATAAAGTGTCAGCTTGACAAATTATCTCTGCCCTGTATCATCTCTACACCATCGCCCGAGCTTTAAAATACATGTTTCCAGGATAAAATTGCTTACAATCTTTATAGAAAAAAATGGTACTGTATACACAGAACAAGTTCTTACCATTTGCACAGTCTCAAAACAATTGTCAAATTGCAGCTGCTACCATTTCTATGAGCTTTAGCTATATTGTTATTTTATTTTTAGAAAGTCACAAGTCATAATGCCAACTATTTATATTTACAAATATGTAGAGTTTATCTGTTTCATGGTTAAGTTGTTATTGGTAGACAATGGTAATATCATAATATACCCCAGAGCTGTTTTTGAAATAGTTACACTGAAGGAATAAAGAATTATGTTATTCCCTTTCTAATTAGGAAAGAAAATGGTGCCATTGCTACTTTAATCAAATTATATAGCTGCAATATTGTTGGCCTAAGAGTTAGCTATTCTTGTTTTTGGTCCTGGCACCAGTGTGTGGTATGCAAATAAGGAAATTGATCTCAAATAAACTAGATAATTTTACCAAAATCTGTATCTCCTGCAGTAGAAAAAGATCCTAAAATTAGGTTCTGTGCTTTCAGTATGCTATATCTCTATCAGAATGGAAAGTCAATAAATAATAATAACCAATCAGGGAAGTGATGATGTTTCGATAACAGACAATTGTACTACCCTAGATTATTTGAGAGAATTAATATTAAAAATTTTAATATTTGCATATTAAAGTGGAAATTAAAATCTTGGACATAAACACAGTGTTATGTAAATAACGTTATAAATACCAATTTAACTCTGATTTATTTTCCTCAGTTACTTTGAGAGTCATTACTCATATTTGGTAATGATTTTACAATGTATGAATATTGAATATTTCACAGTTATTTGATACCTCTTACTGTGGAAAACAGCATGCTTTTCACTTGTAGGATTACATAGCTTCAGGTAGTTTAGGTTTATTGGGTTACTCCCATCACAGTGCTCCCATTCCTCTGTGTTTTTTTTTAATTTTTTATTGAGTCACCATGTGGAAAGTTACAAAGTTTTCAGGTTTAAATCTCAGTTATACAATGCTCGAATACCCATACCTTCACCAGTGCTCATATTCCACCTCCAAGAATCCCAGTATAGCTCCACCCCGCCCCCCCACACCCCTAACCCCCCCACGCCCCTAGCCCCCGCACCCTTAGCCCCCCGCCTGTGTAACTAATAAATTTCACTTTGCTTTCACTTTGATTGCATACAATATTTCAACAAAACTCACTATTATTGTTTGGAGAGTCTCTCCCCTAAAGTCAGACCTGCTGAAAAGGAAGCATTAGATAATTTGTTTTCCATTGCTGAGCCATTCCTCTGTGTTTATTTGTAGCTTATTTCTTAGTGTTCTGTTGACTTGTAAATAATGTCTTTCTCTTCTCCTTGAGTCCCTTGCATAGCTTATTCAGAGCAAGTCCTTTTTGTATGGACAAAGAAAGACATTTATTAATATGCCTTTGCAATTGGGATTTAATTGGCTTTGAATATTATTAATTCCCGGGCATCTGCTTTCTTGACTGTAGCCTTGGTTGCCCTCAGTTCCTAGCCCTCTAAAAGGCAGGGTCCCAATGGGGGACGAGACGGACCCAGGGCAAGCGGTAAGTTATGTGCTACCCTGGCATTGAGATGAGCCTGGCCAAAGTACTTCATTCTTAACTATAAGTTAAGAGTCTGATCATGGACAAGTGCTGTCATGATCTTAAAAGTAATGACGAGACTAGGACCCTGCTAGGGATAGGAAAGACTAATCGGGCCTGAGCACTGTAGTCTGAGATTGAGATGACCCCAGGAGAGCAATTCTAAAAGTTTAATGCATCTCTTGCTATGCCCATACAAAACGATTAATAATATGAATGCTCATATGTTTGTTGGATAAGGAGAGGAGAAACACAAACATGGGATTTCATCATTGATGGGTCCTGCTTAAAGAGTATCTGTCCTAGAGAATAGGTGTTCTGCTATTGTTATTGAACCTTTTGTGCCTAGCATTTTATTTTCGTAAACAACACCTGTTTCTTGTTAATTGCACCGTGCTTCGAAAACAACTCCTAATAAGGAAACAGGATGTCCTGTCATGCCCAAGAGGTGTAACCAACCTATCAGCTGTAGACACTTGGGCATAAACAAGCAGCTAGAGGGATAAAAGGGGGGAAGTCACCTAGCTAGAGGCTCCTCCTCATTCGTCCCTCGTTCCTCCTCCTCGTTTCTCCTCTTTCCCGTTTCCCTCCTTCCCAATGCATGAGAAGGTCTCTGAATTAATCGCTGCAAGAAGAATATCCAGGTTGAGTGCACTTTTTTGAATTTTTTGAGTGTCAGTTTTTTTATAAGAAGTTTAAAGATTTGCCATTCAAAATACATTCACAGTTTTTTTTTTCAAGGTGAAAGAAAATTGACATTTATTAAACATGTAAGAAGTTCAAAGCACTGTCTAGAACTCATTCATATATGTGTTGCCTCAATTAACCTTGATAATTTGGTTGTATCTTGTTCTTCCTATTTATTAAGGAAAATAGAGAATCTCAGAAAATAAGTAGCTTAAAGTTACTCAGCTATTTAGTGAACTTTTCAACACATGGTAGGGTAGTGATAACACTTGGTATACCCCAAACCAAAAGTATGAATATCAGTTCTTTTTATATGAGACACACACAGATACATGCAATACATGAACATATTCAGCAGATTACAATTCATAATAAGGCAATTAGGAAAAAAGTGTCTAAAAAATACTCAAAAGGACTATGAAAAAATAGATTTAGATTCCGTGTCATTTGATAAACTTGTCCATTTTTTTTTTGGTTTTTATTTTGTTTTCTGGGTCACACCCCATGGTGCTCAAGGACAGCATCCAGGCCAGTGTTTGGGGGTTGCTTCTAGCAGTTCTGGGGCTCCATGAATTGCTGGTATCAAACAAGAAGCTTCTGCATGCAAAGCATGTTTTGCAGATTTTAGCTTTCTTCCAGCTCATCTTTTCTTTTAGTTTCTTTTTTCTTTTTTTATTTTTTTAATTTAATTTTGTTATTATTACTTGCTTTTTGGGTCACACACAGCAATGCATAGGGGTTACTCCTGGCTCATACACTCAGGAATTATGCCTGGGGGTGCTTGGGGAAACATATGGGATGCTGGAAATCGAACCCGGATCTGCCACATGCAGGGCAAATGCCCTACTTGCTGTGCTGTTGCTCCAGCCCCTACTTTCTTTTTTTATACAATTATTATTATTATTATTATTATTTGCTTTTTGAGTCACACCCAGTGTTCCTCAGGGGTTACTCCTGGCTTTGCACTCAGGAATTACTCCTGGCAGTGCTTGGGGGACCATATGGGATACCGGGGATCAAACCCGGGTCGGCCGCGTGCAAGGCAAATGCCCTACCCGCTGTGCTATTGCTCTGGCCCCAATTATTTTTTTTTAATAAGAATTTTATTTTATTGAATCACCATGTGGAAAGTTACAATGCTTTCAGGCTTAAGTCTCAGTTATACAATGCTGAAACAACCATTCCTTCACCAGTACTTATATCCCACCACCAAAAAAAAAATCCACATAGTACACCTCCCATCCCGCCCCCCCCCCCAGCCCCCACTCCCCTGCCTTGTAACTGATAAGTTTCACTTTACTTTCTGTTTACTTTGGTTACATTCAATATTTCAACACAAACCTCACTATTATTGTTAGGAGTACCCCACTAGAGTCAGACCTGTTGTGAAGGGATATGAGGTTTTGGATTTCTGTACTTTAACAACTAAGTCCAGGGAGATTTCTTCCAGATACTGGATCATTGCAAGCTTGTAAACCCCATCTATGGTCGTCATAATATGGCGGTCCCCACGCCCTTCATCCCCGGAAAGGAAGAGGCAGAGAGAGAAATACCTTTCCCCTCCTGGGCGGGCACGGGGCCGCGGCTTAGTTCTCAAGCTGGAGACATTCTGCAAGGACCTGCCCATGTCGAAAGTAGTTTTGCTGGGTCTGGATTCACGCTCATGCAGCTGCGGAGGGGCCGCACACGTGTGCGGTCCCTGAGATCACATCTCAGTGCACATTCATGGTTTTTTGTGTTCTCATTTCTTTGCTTCGTTTTATTTTGAGGAGGAGCCTCCCAAGCAACACTTTCCTACCAATACTCAGTCAACCAGGACTGGCATTTCCATGCTGGGGCTCCAGAGATGCATCATTTCTCAGGCATAGCAGTGCTGGAAACATCGGGGCCATACCAAACATATTTAGGGCACCAGTCAGGATATATCTGATGGTGCTCAGGACATTTCAGGGCTGTCTCCAGTTATGTGAGGGGGCCTGGTGCTGCTGAATCTCAAATCAATGTGCCAGGAGTGTGCCACTGATCCCTGAGCTGTTTCTTAACAATTTTCTGCTCTTAATAGGAGTTCCTTTCTTTCTAATATTGAGCTTTCATTATGAAAAAAGTACAAAAGAAATTCAGGGTTAAATTAAAAATATGTCAGCAATCTCTTTTGAGCATAAACTGCTAAACATGAAAGGAGCTTTCCTTATCATTTCTTTTCCCCCAAAGTTTAAGATAGTAGCAGGCTAATTCTGTGATCAGAAAACATTGACTAGATTTTCAGAGTATATTTCAGAGCACTTTTTCCCACTAGGAAAGTTACTGAACCTTTAGTGCCTACCAGTTGCAAAATCTTTCATATCAAAATAGATACTCCTACTTTCTTATGGAAAATGGTTCTACGTAGTCTTGCAGAAAAGTCCGTTACTGGAGCAGAAGTGAGAAAACTGCAGGTAAGGCGCTTTCCTTGCACAAGGCCAACCTCCATCCTCGGCCCTTCAAGGTTGTCCCCAAACTCACTTGGTGTGATCGCTGAGTACAGAGCTATGAATAGGCCCTGAGCATGCTGGGTGTGGTCTAAAACTAAACAATCAAAAAACATGGAGGAAAAAGTAAGAAAAGATGATTACTTTGAAGTGCCTGCCTAACTCTATGCTTCTTTATCTACAACATTACATAGTAGCAGTTAAACTGAACCTTTGCAGTTTTAATCACAATGTTCCTTCATGTTATGAGGAATAGAGCACAATTAGTAATTAACAGTTTGAAGTTTAATCCCATTCAACTCTTTCCAAATTAAATTTACTTACTTAAAGTTTTGCTGTCAATAATTTCCTCTTTCTTTGCCTATTTGCTTGTTTCATAAAAGCATAATCAAATTGAGAAAATTACCAAGCCTAAACTCTACTTGAGAACTAGAAAGAAAGTGTTGAAGTAGAAGCAGATTTATTCCACATCATGTCATCAAGAAGATGACAGACATGTCTTCCAAATAAACACACCAAGTTAAGAACAGGGACTTATATAAGGTTAGTTAGGAAAGTAAGTTAAAAAAAAATGTATAATGGGTCAACGAGTGGGAGGGCTCCCAATCTTGTGTCTAGCAGTTGTTAATGAATTCCTGAGATATTGATATATTCCTTAAAAAACTCAATATCATTTTAATATCCTTTGGGACTGTAGCGATAGCACAGCGGGTAGGGCGTTTTCCTTGAGCACAGCCAACCCAGGTTCGATTCCTCTGTCCCTCTTGAAGAGCCCTGCAAGTTACCAAGAGTATCCCGCCCGCATGGCAGAGCCTGGCAAGCTACCCGTGGCATATTTGATGTGCGAAAACCAGTAACAAGTCTCACAATGGAGATGTTACTGGTGCCCGCTCGAGCAAATCTATGAACAACAGGACGACAGTGCTACAGTGCTACGACAGTGCTAATATCCTTTAAAATCATCAACCTCTATAGGACTACTTGTTCTGGAGCATGACATTTGCTCTCCCCCTCTATTTTAACTTGGTTTAACATCAAATATACAATTCATGGGAAAATTTCATATGAGTTGGTTGTTTCCATACCTTCACAGGACTTATACCTAGTTCCCAGTTTCTATAAAAATAAAACTATACCAGATTCTCAAGAAGCAGTTCTGCATTCCTTTAGCCTGTTTAGAGAAAAATTAAAAGCATCTTCATACAAATTCCCCACTTAGTTAATGGGGATGCCAAAATATACAACACAGAAGAGTGCCCTAAGTACAAGTTATCCATTAGTAACAGTCAAGATAAAATCCATAATATAAGAAACCTCAAGTCCATTACATCCTGAAAACAAAAGTCCCCTCAAAAGACAACAAAAATCTATCCATATCTATACTAGTCAAACCTTTCCTCTGTTTTTAGCAGACTTTCTGTGCCCTTTTGACCAGTCAATTCTTTAGTAAATCTCCGCTTTTCTCTTGCAAAAATATTTCAATACTGGTAAATTCATTTAAAATTCTCTCCCCATTATCACATTTAATCCCCTTGAGTCTTGGTCCAAGAAGCCCCTCAGTTTGGTACTATTCATGAATTGAGCAAGAGTTTTTTAATCTCACTTTTTCTTTCCTTCCCATTTTATCTCTAGGTGGGAGGAATTTTAATGGATATGTTAGCTAATAAGACGCTCTGGTGAAGACCATGGATAGCCACAAATTCTAATGGTTTTCAGATCTCCAGACTAGCAACTAGTGGAACTAGTTCCACACCCCCAAAACCACCTCCATCTTTTTTTCTAATTTCTTTTATTTTCTTTTATCTTGATAGCAGTGCTGGAGCGATAGCACAGTGGTTGGGCATTCGCCTTTCACATGGCCGACCCGAGTTCGATTCTTCTGCCCCTCTCGGAGAGCCCGGCAAGCTACCGAGAGTATCGAGCCCACGCAGCAGAGCCTGGCAAGTTACCCGTGCATATTGGATATGCCAAAAACAGTAATAATAATCCTCCCAATGAGAGATGTTACTGGTGCCCACTCGAACAAATCGATGAGCAACAGGATGACAGTGACAGTTCTTTTATTTTTTCTTCTCTGAAAAAAACATAATTCTCAGTCCCAGAATCTTGGTCTCCTTCTCTCTCTCTTCCTTTTTGGGCAGGTGAGTTGCCATTTAGTGATCCGGCTGGGGCAACACTCTAATGAACCCTGAAGGCAGTGAATTTTCTGATCTTTCCCATGGCTACTAAGTGGTGACAGCAATGAAAATCGCTTTATATCTCTTTACATTTTTCTCCTCTACATTCTCTATTTTTGCCTTGAATCTACTTATGAAGGAAGGAAGAAAGAAAAGAAGGAAGGAAGGGAGGGAGGAAGGGAGGAAGGGAGGGAGGGAGGAAGGAAGGAAGGAAGGAAGGAAGGAAGGAAGGAAGGAAGGAAGGAAGGAAGGAAGGAAGGAAGGAAGGAAGGAATATTTTTATATTTTATAAAAGCTGACTCCTAAATATTTATTTATTTATTTACTTTTAGACCACACTATAATTCCTGACTCTGTGCTAAGGGATCACTCCTGAAAGGGTCAAACTGCCATATAGGAGGGTACAGGGATTGAACCTAGGTTGGCTGCATGCAAAAGAGTTGCCTTCCCCACTGTAATAAATCTACAGTCTCAGGAACACATATTTTTAAAAAATGCTGCCAAACAAGTGCATCAAAAAGATCATACTCCATGACCAAGTAGGATTTATCCCAGGAACCCAAGGATGGCATAATATACACAGGTGAATCAACACCTGGAAAAATAAAACCATGCCATCTTATCAACAGATCATGCAGAGAAAGCACAATCCTGATAAGGATCCCCATGCCATCCATAAAATACTGTCAATAAAATTGGGATATACACACTGAGGTACAGCACAGAGCCAGAAGAAAGCCCTGAGCACCACTAGGTGTGGTCCAAATACACAGAAAAAAAAAAGAAAGGAAGAAAGACAGAAGAAAAAAAAAGACTCAAACAGTAATCAAGAAGTACATAAACACTCTAAACAGGAATTTAGAGAATAAATCTAGAGAATATATAAGCAGTGTCAAGGGACTGACTTGCTACTCAGGATCCCCAACTTGCCCCCAGCTATTTTCCAAGAAGTGGAAAAGACAAGAGATACTGCTAGGGACTGAAGCTTAGTACCACAGGTAGATCATTTGTCTTGCATGCAGCTGATCTGGGTTCAATTGTCAGCAAACCATATGATCCAAGAACTTGCAAGGATGGCCAGGAGTGATCTCTAAGCACAGAGCCAGAAGAAAGCCCTGAGCACCACTAGGTGTGGTCCAAATACACAGAAAAAAAAAAGAAAGGAAGAAAGACAGAAGAAAAAAAAAGACTCAAACAGTAATCAAGAAGTACATAAACACTCTAAACAGGAATTTAGAGAATAAATCTAGAGAATATATAAGAAGTTCAAAGAAACAATGGAATGGGCAGAAAAAGAAAACCACAAAAGAATATGAGATCATAGATGAAGAAAGCACAACCAGAAACAACAAAACTTAAAACTTGGTAGATAAAATGAAAAACTCATTGGAAGGTCTCAGCAGCAGAGGTATACCTGATGAGGACAGAATCAGTGATCGTCAAGATGAGGGGGATAAAACCTCTAGGCAACATCAGAACATGGAAAAAAGATTTTTTTTTAAATGACCAGTAGAAATGAGAACTTTGGGATAAATTTAAAAGAAATATAAAAATATTTTAAAATATAAAAATATGAGGTCGGGACTGGGCCTCTTCTGCCCAGATTCTCCATTTTCCAGTGGCTAGGCAGTCACACCCAGGAACTGCCCCGATGCCATGTAATCCCATCAATGGTCAACATCCAGAGACTATAAAGCCATGCTCCCAATATATGATAGCCTAGTTCTCCCCCTTGGAGAACCTGACAAGCTACTGAGAGTTTATTGCCCACAGGGGAGAGCCTGGCAAGCTCCCCGTGGCATATTCATATCCCAAATACAGTAAAGGATATATACATACCTCTCAACGAGCCCGGCAAGCTACTGAGAGTATCCCGCGCACACGAGCAGAGCCTAGCAAGCTACCCGTGACGTATTTGAAATGCCAAAAACAGTAATAAAGGTCTCATTCCTCTGACCCTGAGAGAGCCTCCAATCAATCGGAAAGACAAGTAAGGAGAGGCTGCTAAAATCTCAGGGCTGAGTGTAATAGAGACGTTACTGTTGCCTGCTCGAGTAAATCAATGAATAATGGATGACAGTGATACAGTGATAAAAACATGGCAGAATCTCTTGCCCCCACACAAGGCTGTCTTCACAGGGGCACCTATGAGCGGGGGCAGATAGAATTTCCTTCCCCACCCCAAGCAGAGCCTCGGCAGCCAAAAACCCCCAGAACTCAGCCACAGCCATGCTTAAGGCCACTCTCCACACATTCAAATGAGCCTTACCCACGAAGAAACTGACAGAGGAACCCAGGTATTCGGGACCCAGGGCTGAGATCTCCAATCCTGCTTGGATCAGGACTGGTCCTCCTCCACCCAGATATCTAGTTTTCCAGTAGCTTGGCAGTCACACCCACAAACCACCCCCAGTGCCATGTAATGTTATCAATGGCCAAGATCCAGAGACTATAAAACAAAGCTCCCAGAAGATAGTGATGCAGAATCTCCTGCCCCTGGGCCAGGCTATCTTCACCAGTTCCCCCTTGGAGGGGGGTGGGTTGAGTTTCGCTCTTTGCCCCAAGCAGAGCCCGGCAGCTGAAAACCCCCAGAACCCAGCCACAGCCATACTCAAGACCACTCTCCATAATGCTCAAATGAGCCTCACCCATGAAGGAACCAACAGAGGAACCCAGGTATGTGGGACCCGTGGCTGAGATCTCCAAGCCTGCTTGGATCAGGACTGAGCCTCCTCCACCCAGATCCCAAGTTTTCCAGTAGCTTGGCAGTCACACCCACAAATTGCTCCTTGTGTCATGTAATCTCATCAACGGCCAAGAGCCAGAGACAATAAAACAAAGCTTCCAGAAGAGACCAATGCAGAATCTCGCACAGCAGAGCCTGACAAGCTACCCATGGCATATTCAATATGCCAAAAACAGTAACAATAATGGGCCTCATTCCCCTAACCTTGAACGCAAGAGGGACGAATAGAGATATTACTGGCATCCGCTCAAGCAAACCGGTGAGCAACAGGATAACAGTGATACAGTGATAAAAATATGATCAGGGACCCAGAACACCAGGAAGGCATTCTTGATGAAGCAGCAGAAAAGACAACATTCTTGAGATATTCCCAGAATCAGAGAGCTCATGCACTCAGATCCAAGAGGCTCAAATGGTATGATCTAAGAGATACAAATAAAAATACTCCAACACACAATGATAAAAGCAATAGAGAGAACAATGAAACAAATTCAAAGAAGAGAATAATATACAAAGGAGTATCCTTAATATTTATAGAAGGTATATCAAATGAAACTCTATGGGCCCTAAGATAGTGGTGGCATGTAGTGAAAAAAAAAATCAATGAAATGAACTTCTTACCAAGAGCAAGGAGCTAAACCAGCCAGATTATCATTCAGATCTCAAGGAACATGGAAAAACTTTTCAGATAACCTCAGAAACATCATAGACTAAAAATTGTCTTTACAGGAACAAAAGTGGTTACTTTTAAAGGAGTCCCACAAACACCAAATTCCTACAGAAAAATTGTACAAAACTCCTTGAAAATAATCATTTTCAATGTTAATGAGCCAAATGCACCCATTAAAAGCCAAAACATTCTGCTGTCTTCAAGAAACACACTTGAAAAGTCAGAATAAACACAGACTCAAGATAAAAAGTTGAAACACAATTTCACAAGCAAAATTTCCCCCCTCAAAAAAAATCAAGGTGACCATACTAGCATCAGATGGCATATACTTCAGGCTGTAAGGGTTATAGGAGACAGTGAAGGTCATTTCTTAATGATCAAGACATATGTACAATAAGGAAGAACTATCATTCACCTACCTAATGGGAGAGCAGCAAAATACTTTAAAAAAACCTGCTAATTGACTTGAAGAAACACATTGACAGCAACACAAGTAGTAGATATAATAGAAATAATTCAGAACTTGTGGGATATAACAAAAGTGTTGTTAATATGAAAGTTCATAGCTATGCAGTTATTCATCAGGAAATATACAGGATACACATAAATAACTCAAGAAACTGGGAAATGACCAAGAAGCCCAAAGCAGGGAGGAAGAAGAAAATAATATATATTTGAGCAGAAATTAATGAACTGGAATAAAAAAGTTCAAATGATTAATAAAACTGAAAGTTGAATCTTTAAAAAAAATAAGTGAGATGTATACACCACTAACAACTCAGAGAGAAAGAGAACCCTAATAAACTGAATAAGAAATAAAAAGTGAGAAGTCACAATGATCACCACAGAAATTCAAAGGATCATCAGAGATTACTTCAAGAATCTTTTTGACAGAAAATGGAGAAACTAACATAAATAAATAATCTCCTGGATTTATAAAATATCCCAAAGCTAAACCAAGATGTTTTGGAATAACTGAATAGACCTACCACTATTGAGGAAATTAAAATGGTGATCAGAATTCTTTCCAAAAATAAATGCCCAGACCCAGAAGGATTCACTAGTGATTTTTTTCAAACATTTAAAGTCACTGCCAATCATTTTCAGGCACTTCCAGAAATTGAAGAAACAGAAACACTTCCCAGTTTCTATGATGTAAACATATCAAGGTGATATCAAAAACAGATAGAGACAACACAAAAATGAGTATTATATACCAATAACTTTTATGGACACAGATGTAAAGAATGTAACAAAATACTAGCAAATAAAATTCAATAATTCGAGATTGTGTGTTTCGAAGAAGAGACTAGCAAGAGCAAAATAATGGTTAGTCTGGGGAACAGAAAAGCTTTTAGGCAATATGCTGGGTTTAACTATTACCCTTTCCTGTGTTGTTCTGGAAAGAAAACCCTGCTTTTGCTTAATAGTTTATTTAGGAGATGAAGTATCAGACCTTTCAGCACTTCTCAAGTCACCCCATATGAAGATCTTCCTCTCTTTTGATACCTGAAATCCTTTCTCTCTGGGCTGAATAAAAATTTCTGGGTATTCTCTCTGCCAAGATGTGATCCCAGAGGTCTCACATGTGTGGCCTCTTCGCAGCTGCACACGCATGACTCCAGAGGCCAGCTAAACTACTTTTGGTACTGGCAGCTCCTTGCAGAATGTCTTCAGACTGAGAACTAGGCCTCGGCCCCATGCCTTCCCAGGAGGAGAAAGGTATTCTCTCTCTTTCTCTCTGTCTCTGTCTGTCTGTCTGTCTGTCTGTGTGTCTGTGTGTCTGTG
Organism: Sorex araneus; assembly: GCF_027595985.1. Lineage (NCBI taxonomy): Eukaryota > Metazoa > Chordata > Mammalia > Eulipotyphla > Soricidae > Sorex > Sorex araneus. Next base: position 319,698,601 of record NC_073303.1, on the reverse strand, counting down.
TGTCTGTGTGTCTGTCTGTCTGTCTGTCTGTCTGTCTGTCTGTCTGTCTGTCTGTCTCTCTCTCTCTCTCTCTCTCTCTCTCTCTCTCTCTCTCTCTCTTTCCTTTTCCTTGGCGGGGGGATGGCGTGGCAACCGCCATATTATGAGGACCACAGATGAGAGTTATAAACTTACAATGATCCAATATCTGGAAGAAATTTCCCTGGACTTAGTTGCTAAAATACAAAAATCCAAAACCACGCGGCCGCTGTTGCGGCCTCATATCTCTTTACAACAGGTCTGACTCTAGTGGGGAACTCCTAACAATAATAGTGAGGTTTTTGTTGAAATATTGAATGTAACCAAAGTAAAGAGAAAGTAAAGTGAAATTAATCAGTTACAGGGGGGATGGGAGGTATACTGGGTGGTTTTTATTTGGTGGTGGAATATGGGCACTAATGAAGGGATGGCTGTTTCAGCATTATACAACTGAGACTTAGGCCTGAAAGCATTGTAATTTTCCACATGGTGATTCAATGAAATACATTTTTTTAAAAATTTCAATAATTCATCATTCAGATCATACATAATGACTAAGTAGGATTCACCTCAGGGATGCAAGGATGGTTTAACTTATGCAAGTCAAACAACATGATATCCCATAGGAAAAATAATCATATGATCATGTCAATAAATGCAGAGAAAGCATTTGACAATATTCATTTGACAATATTGGTTTATGATAAAAATATTCAACTAAATGTGAATTGAAGGAAAATTTCTCAATATTGCAAAGCAATTTACTATAAGACAATGGCAAACATAACACTATGTTTGCATCACCTTCCTCAACTTCAGACTGTGCTACAAAGAAGTAGTAATTAAAACAACATGGTACTGGAATATAGATTCTTATATCAATAGAATAAAATTGAGCATCCTGACACAGACACTTAAATATATGCTCATTTAATATATGATAAAGGAGCAAGAAATATGTAATGGAGCAAAGAAAGCTCTTGTACAAATGGTGCTAAGAAACCTGGGCAGCTACATGCAAAACAAAATGTCCCTTTCTGAAATCATGTACAAGGCAAGTATGTCCTCTCCCTCCACTTCTATTCAAAATAGTATTAAAAGTACTGTCTATTGCAATCATGCAAGAAAAATAAACCAAAGAGATCCAAACTGGAACTCAGAATACCACTATTTGCAGATGGCATGAAGTCACATATAGAATAAACTAAAAAGTCCACAAAAAAGCTCCTAGAAACAATGAACTAATACAACAAGGTTTCTGGGTACAAAGTCAATACACAAATATCAGTCACATTCTTCTGTACAAAGAATTAAGCAGAGAAGAAAGCAATCATAGATTCGATCCCACTTAAATTAGTATCTAAAATAGCAAGTACCTAGAAATAAGCTTTACAAAGGGACATGGGAGATCTATACCATAATAACTCTTACTACTTCAGAAAGATATAGAGGAAGACCTTGGGAATTGGAAAAATATTCAATGTTGATGGATTGGAAGAACCAATCTAATTAAGATGAATAATATCCTACCTAAGCTATTATATAGATTCAATGAAATCCCCATACAAAATTAAATGATATTCTTCTGGGATCTAGAAAAATCAATAATAAAGTTTGCATGGAATCAAACAAAAACTTGTGGATAGCATAATCATTCCAAATGATAAGAAATTGGGAGGTATTTCATTACCTAATTATTGAACTGTATTATAAAGCTGTATGATCAAAACCCCATGAATTTGAATAAAGATAGACCCTATGATCAATGGGTCAAAATTGAATACCTTATGACAAAATTCCACATATATGGGCAGTTAATTTTAGATAAAGGAGCTAAGAACATGAAATGAAGTAAAGAGTCTCCTCAACATGTGGTGCTGGGAAAATTGGATAATTCTGTGTAAGAAAATGAAGCTGGATCCACATCTTAAAAATCACTGAAACAGTCAATTCAAAGTTTATCAGAGACCTTGAGATACTACCAGAAACTATAAAGTAGTTGTATACTTTAGACAAATATTGAGACAAATATAGGCAAGTCACTT